>NW_006408521.1:19189016-19218306 GCF_000296735.1 Chrysochloris asiatica
ACTGGTACAATGAAAGATACATTGATCAATGGAACAGAATCAAGAATCCAGAAATCAACCCATCCACATACAGCCAACTGATTTTTGACAAAGTACCTAAATATATCACATGGGGAGGGGACAGTCTCTTCAACAGATGGTGCTGGCAGAACTGGAAAGTGATGTGCAAAAGATTGAAACAAGACCTTTACCTCACCCAAGATTATGAAGGCCATCAATGAAAAAATAGGGACAAATGTGAGGGCTCTAATTCAGGGAATACACAGACCACCAAACATTTTGAAAACTACACAAACAAAAGTAGATAAAATAGATGATTGGGACATACTAAAAATTAAAAACTTATGTGCATCAAAAATTTTCACCTGAAGAGTAAAAACGGAACCCACAGAATGGGAAAAAAATATTTTTCAATGACACATCAGACAAGGGACTCATTTCTAAAATATATAGGAAACTACAACACTTCTATAAGAAAAAGACAAATAACCCAATTAAAACATGGGCACAGGACATGAACAGACACTTCACCAAGGAAGAGATCCAGGCAGCCAACAAACATATTAAGAAATGTTCACGATCACTAGCCATTAAAGAGATGCAAATCAAAACAATAATGAGATATCATCTCAAACCAGCAATAACTGAAAAGATAAAAAAAAAAGTAGAGGACAATAAATGCTGGTGAAGATGTGGAAAGACTGGGGCGCTCCTGCACTGCTGGTGGGATTGCAAAATGGTCCAACCTCTCTGGAAAGCAATATGGCGCTTCCTCAGAAGGTTAGAAATACAAATACCTTTTGATCCAGCAATTCCTCTACTTGGTATTTACCCACAAGAAATACAAGCCATAACATGAGTAGATACATGCACACCAGTGTTCATAGCAGCACTACTTACAATAGCAAAAAGATACAGCTTAAGTGCCCACCAATGGAAGAATGGATAAATAAACTGTGGTACATACTCACAATGTAATGTTATGCTACCTTGAAGAACAACAAGGAAACTGTAAGCTATCACATAACATGGATGAAACTTGAGGACATTATGTTAAGTTAAATTAGTCACAAAAGGAGAAATACTGCATAGGATCACTACTGTAAAAGATTAAGAAAAACAACCTATGCTAAAGGAGGGAGATTCTTTGCTGGTTGGTTACTGGGACGTGGGTAGTGGGGTGAGGGGAGGGAGGGTAAGGTGGAGCACAGGGTAGGGGGACAATACACAAGAATGGGGAGGGGAATGGAAGTACAAAGCAAACGGGAGAACAATTAGACAGGCTTGTATGGGCTAAGTGGGACAGAGGTAAATAATGATGTATGCACAACCTTGGAACAATAGTGCTCTGAGATACAGGGATTGAGACATGGTTCGAATGGGCAAAAGGGAGAAAATAATGTTACAATGCTTGACTATCTTTTAAATCCTGGTTTCCCTTGCATACCATTATAAAATACACTTGAGAGGGAAACAAAGAAATAGCCAGAAATATCACCGTAGAAAGCTTGTAAGTCCGTCTTCTGCCTATAACTGATTGGACTACTTAAAATGGGGCTACAACGTGCCTAGGGAAGGAGGCTTCCTGTGGAGCCTATGCATTACATAAGACTATCATAGGTGGAACACTGAACCCCATTCAGAATCTTCAGAGGTGGGAAATTTCCACTTGAAAGGACAAGCAGACCAGCCTGGAACAGCTAGAAGAACAGAAGATACTTATTGAAAGAAAGACCTACAGGAAAAATACAAAACAGTAACAGCAGGCCAACTGACTACTACAAGTACAAGCACATTGCTTGCCCAGGAGACATCAAGGCAAGTGGTCAGGTCCCTTCAGAGCAAACCCCCTCCCAAGACTAAGACTCAATGGGAATACACGAGTAGACCCATGCTCTGACTAGTGACCATGCTGGTCACTGATAAGGGGAAGTGAGGGAAAAACAGCAATGAAGCTGCAAGCTAAGTTCAACCATGTTTAACACACTCCTGTGAACCCAGGTGGAGACCTGGTTGGCCAGCAGTGTGGCAAGACCTGGGGACTCCTGGGCCCAGAGTCAGTGACATAGACACAGAGGACTAAAGTGGAGAATGAAGCATCCAGCTGATAAGAAGAGAGGGAATATGTATCAGAACACCCACACTTACATACCCACTTGACCTGGCTTCAATGGCTGCATGATCAGAGCTTAACGAGAGGAAGAAAGAAGAGGAAAAAAAGAGTAATCTGAGACAATTTGATGAATTTGACCTACACCTATGGAAGCAGTAGCTCAAAAGAAGGTACAAATCTTTACAGCAAGGATCATTCCCACCTCCTTAATACCCAGGGCAGACAGGGATGGACAACTTGGACATTGGCTACCCAAAATAGGGGGGTGGAGGGGCTACAAAGCCAAGAAGTGACTGGCTGGTAAGCTTTCAAGAGGGAGCCAAGATCCAGAGGGCGCGGCGGAAGGTAGAATCTCCACTGAGTAGTATCCAATCTGTCTGTGCAGAACTGATGAAAGGAGATGGGGATAACACTCATGTGGTATAATAGTGAATAATTACTATCAGGACTGACTGTGAGGGTTGGAAATGTAAAGGTGGACATTTTGTAGCAAAAAGAGGGGTGTGGTTGACTTTGCAGTCCAGGAGCGGAGGTCCCTGGGACTATCAAGGGAGAAGAGCGGAGTGCGGGACACTACCACCCAGAGAAACAGTGATGCCAGAGATGGAGACAGAGACGATGACATGGAGAGATGGAGCAGTTGGGAACTCTAGACCCAGAGAGGGAGAGGGGATGTGTGCTGACAACTGGGAGGGGATGGGGGAACAGCCTTGCCGGGTATACCATTTGGTTAGTTGATGATGCATGGAGGGGATTATAACCATGGCAATGAAACAATATACAATAGGATGAATGTAAAGCTAAAGTTCTCACACGTAAACTATCACATAATTCATAATAAAACATTAAAAAAAAAAAAAAAAGATAATGGGGTTTTTCCACAATTTTTTTGAAGCTCCCTTATATTTAATGTAATGTTCTGTGGCTAGGATTTTCTGAATACTCATTTATGTGCCAGTCACTTGCCATATTTTTTACTCACTGTTTACATCAATGTGCATACTATTGTCCCTTAGTATACAGATATGAAAACAATGGCACAGGGAAATGAAATAATTCACCTAGGATCACGAAGAGCAAGGTAGAATGGAGATTCCAACTTCCGTGTCTGACTCCAAATCCCACAGGTTTAAGCCTCATTGTCTCCAAGCAACAAGAAAATGGGGCAGGGAAGAGTGAACAAGAAACAAAAAACAAAAAGCAACCGTGTGTATCATCTCATGCCCTCCGTGTGCAAGATAGTGAAACTTTCTGCCCCACGTAGTCCTCTAGGTTGGAGGAAGGTGAAGATGCTTGGAGCCTCGGCATTGTGGGTATAAGGATGATCTATAAGCTCCTCTGGTGTGCTCCCTAAGAGAAGGTTCAGCCCAAACCCAGGCCCTGAGGGAGGGATTGTCTGAATAGACTCAAGCAGGGCCTCCATGGAAGGGAAGATGTTAGGGCCCCTTCTTCAGCTCCCTCCAGACCTGGCAGGAGGAAGAATGAGCCGCCTCTGTACCCTCAGGCTCTCCCAGGATGACAGTGTGAGGGGGTAGGGGTGGACATAGGACTACTCAGAAGTGACCACAGTTACTCAGCAGCAGACTGGCCAGGAATAGCAGCCCGAACCGCCAGCTCCCTCACAGGCTTAGTGCATCCGGATGAAGTCATTTCTTCCCTGACTTGGGGGACCAGTGTGCCAGGCAGAGACGCCTCAGGAACCTATCTACCCTCCCCAGACACAAGAGCCTCGCCTGTGAAATGTTACTCTAATTCATGATCCAGGCAGCTACAAGCTTGGTAAATCTGCAATTTGGTTTGATTTTTTTTTTTTTTTCCTCTAAATTGTGGCCAGAATGTAAGTACCTTTTAATGCTTGGCTTTAGTAAAATTGATGACTGTTCTTGACTTTATAAAATGGCCTGAATTGGTTTGGTTTGTCTCCAGGATCTTTATGGCAAAATAGTCCAAAGATGAAGAATTTAAATTGCAACGACCTTTACCAGAGTCTGTTCCTTCTAAGAGTACTTGGAATGCATGAACTGCCTGAGCAATGCCAGAAAAAACAAGCGAGGTTCTCCAACCTCCTCATCCTAGCATCAGACAAAAGTCCGGCAGAACCAGACAATCCCAAACATTCCCCGACAGTAACTAACTGTGAGGCGTAGAGAGGGTGGGCCATCTGGCTAGTTGGTCTGACTCCCCTCTATCATCCCAGAAAGTGGGGTTACCCTGCAGATGTATCTTCGCTGCATTCACACAGACTGGCTTAGGGGTTTTGACTGACAAAGAAAACACTTGGGTAGAGGGAGCTATCTCCGATGATCTGGTTCAGTCGGAGATTTATGGCTTACTTCTGTGAGCCTGGAACATATCACTTCAGCTCCTAGATCTGTATCCCGTAACATAATCGTCTAAATGAGGAGACCAGTTGAGACACTCTCTGTGGTCCTCAGGTCTAATGCCCCGGCTGTGTTAGCCACCCAGTGGATTTAAGCCTTTTTTTGATTAGTCTGCAAAAGAATCCAACAGGCCCTGGTAAAGTGATTGGAATCTGAGGCCATGAAATCCTCCCCCAATTCTCCAAAAGAGGTCTTTGGGTTAAATGACATAGACCAGTCATTCTAAAGCTTTATTGTGCAGGAGATTTATCTAAGGAACATACTGAAAATGCAGATTCCAGGGCTCCACCCCCTGCAGTTTCTGATTCAACAAGTCTGGGTTTGAGCCCAGAAATCTGCATTCTGGAAAAGTTCCATAGGGGATTCAGATTTAGGTGGTTCAGAAAGCCTGACTTTGAGAAACACTGATATAGGAAATTAGGTCAAGTAGTTATTCAGCCTGAAAAGGGTCCCTTTGTGGGGAGAGTCACAGAATGTAACTAGGAGATGTTCTCCTGGGAGGATCCCAAACAATGATCTGCACAACTGTTATTTATTGAGTGCTTATTATACAGCAGGCTAAGCATTCGATACGCAGTATCTTACTGGAGTTCTGGTGTGGTGCTATAGAATAGGCACTGAACTGCTAACCACAAAGTCAGTGGTTCAAACCCATCCACCCGTCACTTCTAGGAAATCCTACACAGGGTCCCTGTGATTTGGAACAGACTCGTGGCACTTAACAACAACAACAACAACAATCTTCTAAGATTGGGGTACTAGTCTTTATCCCATTTCACTCCTAAGGAGATCAGCGCTCAGAGAGGTTGGTCAACGGCAAGGCCTGTATTTAATCATGACCACCTAATGGCAGAGTCCTTAACCCTGAGAGGTCCTGGTGCTATGAAAGAATCCTACTGAATCTTGCTGAGACCCAAAACAGATAGGTCCTAGGTCCAGGAGGAACTGCAAGGACACACATGCAAGGACTGGCTCCCTGCCCTCAGCAGGATATCATGAGGGAAAGACATAGGGAGCCCCACCTTCACCTCAGGAAAGTTGAGCCTCCAGCTAAATCCCCCACTAGACATGCATGTGAATTGAATTTCAAAGATCAAGCATCCAGAACTCCTGAATCAGCACTGAAAAAAAAAGCAAACACCTAAGATGAGAGTGTGCTCTGTAGTGGTTCTCACTGTTGCTGGGTCAATTCTGCCTCATAAGGAAGACCCTGACCCTGTCAGGTGAAGGGGAGCTGCCCTGTGGGTGCTCAGGGCTGGAAATCTTTTCAGAAACTGTCTACTGTGTCTTTCTCCCATGGAACAGCTGGTGGTCACAGGCCCTAGGTTTTCAGTGGGCAGTTGGGCATTTGGTCGCTTCATAAACAAGGCACCCATTCAGAAAATTCTCCCCAAAAACCAGAATACAAAATTTAAAGTAAACCAACAATAACCACAATGACCCAAATTCAACAAAAATAGTAAAACACACAAAATCACAAGAAGGACCTATCGAAAGCAAAACAGAAAGAAGAGGAAATGTCTCCTATGGAGGCTAGACCAAAGAAAGAATTGATCGTTTTCAGACTATAGTACTAAATGTATTTAATGAAAGTTTAAAAAAAAAAACATAGAGAAAGCAAACTAGCAGAAATCAGGAAACAGAGGACAAAATGAGATTTCAAAAGAAAACTAAAAACATCAAAGAAACAAAGAGAAAGACTAGAACTAAAGAATAAAGCAGCTGAGTTAGTAAAAGCAAGAAAAGTGCTCAACAATAGAGTTGAACAGATAGAAACAGAATAAAAGAAACTAGAAGACAAAATAATTGAATTATCAAGTCTCTAGAGAAATAGGAGAAAAGAATAAAGAAAAGCAAATAAACCTAATGGAAATACGGGATTCAAGAAAAAAAATCTAACATTAGAATTATTGGAATCCTAGGCTGTACTATACAGACTGCAAAGCCATTTGAACTGCAAGGTCGGTGGTTCAAGCTCACCAGTCACTCCTCGGAAACCCTATATAGGGTCGCTATGGGTCGGAACCCACTCAACGACCCTTAACAACAACAACAAGAGTACTATTGCTCTAGTAGCGTAGTGTTTACAAAACGGGCTGTTAATCTCACGGTCAGCAGTTTGAAACTACCAGCTGTTATGCGGAAGAAAGATGAGGCTTTCTGCTCCCATAAAGATTTATAGCCTCGGAAACCTTGTACAGAGTCGCTATGAGTCAGAATCGACTCCATAGCACATAACTACAACAGCAATAAAGATAAAGAAATAATAATCCAAGAGATAAACAGAGAAAACTTTCCAGACTTGAACAGAAAACCAAGCCTACAAATACAAGAAACTACACACATCCCAAATAACACATTTACGTTGTTAGATTTCTTGACTGCTTCTTCCTTGAGTGTTTATATTGGATCCAAACAAAATGAAGTCTTCAGCAATTTATTTATTGGCCAGTGGTAAAGATTCTTCTTTCTTTACATTGAAGTGCAGCCCATAACGAAGGCTTTGCTCTTTGATCTTTATCATTACGTATTTTAAGTCCTCTTCACTTTCAGCAAGCAAGGTTGTATCATCTGCATATCACAGGTTGTTAGTGAGTCTTCCTCCAATCCTGATGCAAAATACTTCATATAATGCAGTTTCTCTGATTTTTTCTTAAGTGTACAGTTTGATTAAGTAAGGTAAAAGAATACAACCCTGGCACACACCTTTCCTAATTTTAAACCATTCAGTGTTCCCTTGTTCTGTTCAAACAACTGCCTCCTGATCTGTGTACAGATTCCTCATGAACACAATTAAGTGTTCCTGAATACTCATTCTCCGCAATGTTGTAAATAACTTTTCATGATCCACACAGTAAAAATGTCTTTATAAAGTAAACATCTGCCTGGTATTTTCTGCTTTCAGCCAAGATCAATCTGACACCAGCCATTAACATCCCTTGTTCCATGTCCCTGTCTGAATCTGACTTGACTCTCGGGCAGTTCCTTGTCAATGTACTGTTTCATCCATTTTTTAATTATCTTTAGCAAAATTTTACTTGCATGTGATATTAATGATATTGTTAGATGATTTCTGTATTCCACTGAGTCATCTCTCTTTGGAATGGGCACAAATATGGATTGCTTTCAATCAGTTGGCCAGGTAGCCAGGTAGCTGTCTTCCAAATTTTTTGGCATAGACGAGTGAGTGCCTCCAGTGCTGCATCAGTTTGTTTAAAGATTTCAATTTGTAGTTTATCAATTCCTAGAGTCTAGTTCTTTGACAATGCCTTCAATGTATCTTGGACTTCTTCTTTCGGTACCATTGGCTCTTGCTCGTATGCTCTCTTGAAATAGTTGTACATTGTCCATTTCTTTTTGGTACCATGACATTGTGTTCCTTCCAGATTCTTTTGATGTTTTCTGCATCATTCAATATTTTGCCCACAGAATCCTTCAATATTACAAGACAAGGCTTCAATTTTTTCTTCAATTCTTTCATAGTGTTTTTCCTTTTGGTTTTCTAACTCCAGGTCTTTGCACATTTTATTATAAGACTGACTGTCTTCTTGGGCTGCCTTTTGAAATGTTCTGTTCAGTTCTTTCACTTCTTCATTACTTCCATTTGCTTTAGCATCTCTATGCTGGAGAACAAAGAGTCTCTTCTGACATCCATATTAGTCATTTCCTTCTTTCTTGTCTTTTTAATGGCTTTTTGCTTTCTCCCTGAATGATGTTCTTGATGTCATCCTACAAGTCCTCTGGTCTTTGGTCATTAGTGTCTAATGCATCAAATCTGTTCTTGGAATGATCTATAAATTCATATGGGATATGTTCAAGGTCAAAGTTTGACTCTCATAGACTTTAATTTTCTTCAGTTTCAGCTTGAACTTGTATAAGAACAATTGATAGTCAGTTCCACAGTCTGCCCCTGGCCTGGATTTTGCTGGTGATATGAAGCTGTTCCACTATCTCTTCTCACAAATGTTGTCAACTTGATGTCTTTATAAGCCATCTGGTAAAGTCTGTGTATAGTAAACATTTATGTTGTTTTTTAAAGGTATTTGTAATGAATAAGTCATTGGACTTGCAAAATTCTATCATGCAATCTCCAGCATCGTTTCTATCACCAAGGCCATAGTTTCCAACTACGGATTTTTTTTTTTTTTTCAACATTTGCATTTCAATCACCAGTAATTATCAATACATCTTGATTACATGTTTGATTAATTTCAGGCTTGTAGTTGATAGAGCTCTTCAACTTCATCAGTGGCTTTAGCAGTCGGTACATAAGTTTGAATAACAGTGGTATTAACTGGCCTTTCTTGTAGCCGTATTGATATTACCCTATTACAGACAGTATTATGCTTCAAGATAGATCTTGAAATGTTCTTTTTGATGATGAATGCAAAGCATTTTCCTCTTCAATTGGTTATTTTCAGCATAATAAACCATGCGACTGTCAGAGTCTAAATAGCCACAATCCAATTCAGTTCACTAATGCCTAGGACATTGATGTTTATGTGTCCCATTTCATTTTTGATAACTTCCAATTTTCTTAGAGTCATACTTCATACATTCCATATTCTGATTACTTATGTCTGTATGCTGTTTCTCCTCATTTGGAGTTGTGCCCCATCAGTAAATGAAGATCTCTAAGTCTTTACTCTATTCGCATCATCATGGTCAACTGTACTCTGAGGAGGCAGCTCTTCCCCAGTCATATTTTGAGTGCATTTCAACCCAAGGGTCTCATTTTCCAGGATTATATCTGACAATATTCTGGTGCTATTCATAACATTCCAATATTCACTATTCTGGTGCTATGTGACAGTGTTCCACTATTATTTACAAGGTTTTCAGTGGCTAAGCATGGAGAAGCAGTCCGCCTGCTCTTCTTCCTAGTCTGTCTTGGTCTGGAGACTCAGCTGAAGCCTGTCCACCATGGGTGACCCTGCTTATATTTAAAACATTGGTGGCATAGCCTCCAGCATCACAGCAACACACAAGGCACCACAACATGACCAACTGACAGACCATTACATCAAAAGTAATTGACGATGTTATCAAAATATTGCCAATAACAGCATTAAAAAAAGTTCAGGACTAGACTGCTACATTGGCGAATTCCAGCAAACATTCAGAGAAGAGTTGACACCAATTCTACTCCACCTCTTCAAAAACATGTATGATGAAAGAATACTACCGAACTTTTTCTATGAAGCTAGCATAACCCTGATATCTAAACCAGGCCAAGACGTAACAAAAAGGGGAACTTACAGGCCAATATCCCTCATGAGTCCTGGTGTGGCGCTGCAGGATAGTGTACTGTGCTGCTAGGTTGGTGATTTAAACCCACCAGCTGCTCCTCAGTAACCCTATACAGGGTTGTTATTTGTCAGAACCGACTCTACAGCAATTAACACAACAATCCCTTGTGAACATAGATACAAAAATCTTCAACAAAATTCTAGCCAACAGACTTCAGCAACGTATCAAAAACCATCATACACCCTGATTAAGTGGGATTCATTCCAGGATTACAAATGTGACTCAACATTATAAAATCAATCAGTGTAATCCACCACATACATAAAGCAAAGGAAAAGAACCAAAGGATTATATTAGTTGCTATAGAATAAAAATTTGATAAAATTCAACACCCTTTCCTGATAAAAATTCTCAAGAAAAATAGAAACAAAAGGGAAATTTCTCATTAAGGGCATATATGTACTTAATGGATTATTGTTGAGAGTCTTCCCTTTGAGAACAGGACCAAGACTAGGATGCCCATTGTCACCACTGCTAACCAAAAGGTCGGCAGTTCAAACCCAACAGTCACTCTAAGGGAGAAAGATGAGGCTGTCTTCTCCTGTAAAGATATATAGTTTTGGATATCCTAAATAAGGTTATTATGAGTTGGAATCGAGTTGTTGCCAGTAGGTTTAATCAACACTGTACTGGAAGCCCTAACCAAAGTAGTAAGGTAAGAAAGAGAAGTGTAAGGTATTCACATCAGAAAGGAAGAAGTAAAATTATCTCTATTTGCAGATGGCATGATTCTATATGTGTGTGTGTGTTGTGTGCTGTCAAGGCAGTTCTGACCCATAGTGACCCTGTATAGGGTTTCCAAGGAGCAACTGGTGAGCTTGAACCACTGACCTTGTGCTTCAAACTGACTTTGCAATCTAGCACATTAACCCACAGTGCCACACCAGGACTCTGATTCTATACATTGTTGTTGTGAAGTGCTGTCGAGTTGGTTCCGATCCATAGTGACCCTATATAGGGTTTCCAAGGAGCAGCTGGTGAGCTTGAACTGCCAACCTTGCAGTTCAAATGGCTTTGCAATCTGGCACATTAACCCACAGCGCCACATCAGGACTCCGATTCTATACATGTTGTTGTTGTCAAGTGCTGTCAAGTCGATTCCGACCCAGTGACCCTGTATAGGGTTTCCAAAGAGCAGCTGGTAAGCTTGAACCTCCGACCTTGAAGGCACTAAATATTGTACAGGATAACTACTGAAACAAATAGAAGAATTAGCAATATACAAGATCAGCATACAGAAATCAGTTGGGTTTATCTACACTAATAAAGACTACTCCAAAAAAGAAATCAAGAAAACAATATTATTTAAAATAGCCTCTAAATCAAGAAAATACCTAGGAATTAACCTAACCAGGCATAGAAGGTCAGTACAATGAAAATTATAGAACATTACTACGAGATAGTAAAAGGGAAAAATGGAAAGATATCCCATGCTCATGTATTGGAAGGCTTATATATATAGTGAAATACGTCAGTTCTACCTAAAGTGACCTACAGATACAATGCAATCCTGGTACAAATCCCAACATTCTTTACTGAAATGAAAAAACTAATGACCAATATCATATGGAAAGAAAAGAAACCCCAAATAGCCAAAGCAATCTTGAAGAAACCATCAGAGCAGGAGGCTTCACACTCCCTAAAATCCAAACATACTATACAACCATGGAACCAAAACAGACACACGAAGCAGTGGAATGAAATTGGGAACTCAGAATTAAACCTCGTCATCTCTGGACAACTGATTTTCGACAAGGGGCCAAAGTTCATTCAGTGGGACAGAAACAGACTCTTTAAAATGGTCCTGGCAAAGCTGGGTATCCATCTGCAGAAAAACAGGATGCATACCTCACACCATACACAACAACGAACTCAACATAGGTCAAAGACCTAAATGTCAAACCTACAACCAAAAAAATTCTTTGAACAAAACGTAAGGAGAAAACTATGGGACCTAATCTTCTATAGAAATAAGATAACAAACATAATAAATGCTCAAATAGGAGAAGACAAAGATAAATGGGACCTCATACAAATTAAAAATCTATTTTCATTAAAAGACTTTACTGAAAAGTAAATAGGCAACCTACACACTGGGGTTGGGGGAAATCTTCAGAAATGATTTAATATAATAAGGAGTTAATCTAGAGTAAAATGCTGCAACAACAAATCAAACAATCACAAAATGGGCAAAGAATATGAAGAGTCTTCACCAAAGAGGATATTCAAGCAGCCAACAAGCATACAAAATGGCATTTATGATCATTCACCATTCGGAAGAGGTAAAACAAAGTTACAGGGCAATGCCATCATACCTCAGCAAAAATGACACTGATGAAAAAAAAAACACATCAAAACCAGATGGCAATCAATGTTGGTGAAGCTATGGGAAGATTGGAACCCTTGCTGTGGGACTATAAAATGGTACAACCACCATGGAAAATAGTATGGTGCTTTCTACAAAACTATAAAGAGAACTACCCCATGATGCAGCAACCCCATTCCTAGGTATATACCATAAACCCACGGCCACCGAGCTGCTCCCAGCTCCTAGTACCCCTACAGGGTTACCAAGGCTGTGATCTTTATGGAAGCAGATTACGGCATCTTTCTCGCTCAGAGCGTTCCACATTATAGTTACCTCACTTAAAATCTATAGCAATGGCTTTCAGCGGCTCTCCCTACTTGCACCCCTGCAAAAAAAGAAAGAATCCTAGCTACAATCTCAGGAGGTAAGAGCTACTCTGGTTTGGTGGTGAGAGAGAGAAAGAGGCAAAACCCTACCTCCTCATTGGTTCCTCTCATCTTGCCCCTGAAGGCATTTCCAGAGGTCCGGTTCTTTAACCAGTACATCTCAAAATGTTCTAGAGCACAATATATTTACTTTCTAAATGATTTTAGGAAGTTTAACGAAATTGTTTGAAATAATAGCTATTACTTCTAAGGATAAAGCATTGTTTTCCTATGTAGCACAATTTTGTACCTCAGAGCTACTGCTGGTTTGATTCCAGACCACCTCGCATATCCCAGCAAGGTGAGTCACAAAGTTCAAGGTTTTCCAGTGCATAAAAATTACGTTTATATTATACTATTATCAGTTGCGCCATCATTGTTGTTAGGTGCTGTCAAGTTGATTCCAACTCATAGTGACCCTATGAACAAAATAACGAAATACTACACAGTCCTGAGCCATCCTCTGTTCCCGTCGTTAAGTTTGAACCCATTGTTACACTTGAGCCCATTGCTGCTGCCACTGTGCCAATTCATCTTATGGGGGTCTTCATCTTTTTCACTGACGTTCTACTTTACCAAGCGTGATGTCCCTCTCCAAGCATGTGCCATTGCTGGTGTTGTTTAGTGCCATCAAGTTGGTTCTGACTCATAGTGACTCTGACTCATAGGGTTTCCAAGGAGCTGCTGGTGAGCTTGAACTGCCGAGCTTGCGATTCAAACCGACTTTGCAGTCTAGCGCATTAACCCACAGTGTTACACCAGGATGTGCCGTAGAAATATTGTGAAAATTCCCAAAACGTGACATGGAGACACGAAGTGAATACATCCTATTAGAAAAGCAGCAGTTGCCATGACCTTCAATTTGGTAAAACAACAATAAACGCAGTATCTGTAAAGTGCAATAAAGCTAAGCACCCTAAAATGAGGTATGTGTGTTTAGCAAATCTATCTGTAAATGAGCACTGAAAATACAATTAGATAAACATGAGGACTTCAGAAAGAGCATAGGAAAAATTCATTATTTTTTAATTCCATTTTTCCATTAACTTTTTGAAGATCCCCTCATATATACAATATCATGTCACAAACAACTATAGAGGAAGTTGCTGACTTAGTGGTACATGTTGCATAAAACACTTTTGCCCTGGGTCACTGAGCTAAGAGAGTCATCCTTAATGGTCTTATTTCACAGAAGAGCTCAAGCAGTACTTTGCACCTAATTCTAGCCTGGATGTTGTGTCTCCTCACTTCTGACACTGGCTCTCACAAACTTGGGCAAATCACTGCCTTCTCTTGGCCTCTGCTTATTCATTTCTATCTAAAAACTCCATTTCTGAGATTCTGTTATCTGTCTCCCCTGGAGGGCATTACTCTCTAGCTACCAAGAAGACTCCAAATATGTAACTTTAGAGAAATGGAAAAAAGATTGAAACAGCATCTGTAAATTGGATTCTCATAAGTAGGCTACATTTTAGGATTCTCTTTTGAGTGTCCTCACAGCTTCCCCTCCCTCCGTGTTTCCATGTTAGAAAGGAGAAAGGTCGCTTCCAGGAGGGAACAGGGTGCTTCACTTGGCTCTAAATGTCAGCCGGGCTACCAGGGAGGAGCCAGCCTCAAGCACAAAGCTCCATACAAGCTTGGATGGGGTTCTCAGGCCTTCAGGTCAAAGAGATGCACAAACTGCAAAACTGGGTTTATTGGGTGATGTGTGTTGGTTTGGGGGTTGTTGGAGAGCACACTGGCACAGTGGTGAAAGGAGAAACTAGCATCGTAAAGGAGGCCACCTAAGAAGTCCAAAGATTCAAACTTGGGCCAAGTTTCTTGAGCTCACATTGGCCTACATGCCCCCAACCCCATCCCCTAACCACAGGTGGTGCTAAGGGTTCCGATCATTTACAAACCTCTTGAGGTTTGGTCCAGGTACTCTGCAGCCACAAGGCAGTTTCACTGAGCTAACTACTCACGTCCTTTCTGAAGGAAGGATGCCACTCCCCAGTACTTCATCTTGAACTTGGCAGGGTCCTCAGTGTCTGTAAAGGTGCCCACCATGTCTGCGCACACATCCCAGTTGCTGCAAAAGTCAAAATGGTCCTGAGCCAGGCGCAAGTTCTCCTCATCCCATCCCCTCACCCCTTTATCTCCCTTCATTCCGGCGCTCCCTTCCCTCCCCAGCCAGTAAGTCTGAGGGCCCGGCGACTGCGAGCGCAAAGCGTGCAGCCTCCCAGAGGCACTGACTTCAAAAGGCGGACTCGGCCCTTGGCCGTGGCGCTCATCTGGCCGCTCTCGTCCACGGAGAATTCGGCTATAATGTTGTCCTGCAGAAAAAGGCCTTCGGGGTCCTTCTTAGCCATGGCGTACCAGGTACCGGAGAACTGTGCAAAAGGCGAGAACGAAGGTTTGGGGTCCAGGCCTGAGCAGTCTAGGGAGTCAGAGGAAAGGGGGACGGGAGACCAGGCTCACAGGGACCGATACCTACGCGCGCCTTGTCGAAGTTCTCCTTCACTCGGAAGGTGCTCACGCGGCAGTCGCGCTCCGCCCGGCCACTGCCCAGCGCCGCCAGCAGCACCAGCATCCACACCCACTCCATCCTGCCCAGAAGACCGCCCTGCGGGAAAAGCGCTACTGTGAGCGGCCGGCTTTCGGACCACCCTCCTGCCCCGCCGCCATCCCCGGGAACTGCCTGGCCGGTGCTCACTACCGGGAAACGCGCGCTAACCTGGCCGCCGCGTCCGGGCGAGCGTGGAGTGAGGAGAGGCGAGCACGCGGCTCGCACCGCCCAGCCTCTTTATACCTCCGGGGGGCGGGGTGGGCTCTTTCGTAATGCGCGGGGTGAAAGACCGATGGTGGAGGCGCCGGGGTGGGGGTCGGAGCTCGCCTGTTGGCACTTGCATAATGCACCCTGACTCACCGCCGCCTCGGGCGCTGGGTGGACCTTTTGGGCAAGCCTCATCTCCAGTGGTGCTTGGGGAAGCTGCCGCGCGGGGTGGCCTTGGCGGGCCGTAACACACTAGCTGCGACAAGTCGCAGGGCCAAGCCCTGGCTGAGTTATCCAGCAGTTGCTCCAGCGGCAGCCAGTTGCGGCTTGGCATGGCCTCAGGGCCCAGTTGGTCTACCAGGAGACTCGAGTTGGCCTGGCAGGAAGCCCATGACCTCATGAAGCTAGAGGAAAACCTACAATACTGCCTAAGGCGTTACTACCCCAGGCCCAGGCGGTGCCAAGTTGGCCCCTTCACTCTCTGGAGGGCGAATTTTGCAGACTTTGGGGAATACTTAGGCCAAATGTTTTTTCATTATATAAAGGATGTATTTTCCCTTCTTTCAGGAGAGTTGTGCTGCTCTCTGGGTCAATATTTGTTCTTTAGTTTCAACATCTTTAGAAGCGTTAATACTCTCCAGTTAAATATTCTCCAGAAACACAACCTTGGTTAGGACAGGAAATACTTTTAGCAGTCCCGATGGTCACCTACTTACTCTGTGGAACCCTCTTCAAGCCACTTTGAAACATACCAACCAATTGTTTATGAAGCAATTTTATTTCAAAGCCCTATTAGAATTTTGTTTTCAAAGAGGCAAGGTTTGGGCAAAGGAGGGGGGATTAATGCTATGGGTTAATGCTCCAGACTGCAAAGCCATTTGAACTGCAAGGTCAGCGGTTCAAGCTCACCAGGTGCTCCTTGAAAATCCTATACAGGGTGGCTATGGTTCTGAATCGACTCCTCGGCACTAAAATGAAAAAAACATCAATGGTCAATTAAGTCAAAACATTGAGTAGTTAAGGAATTTTGCAAAGGTGGTGCCACAATTTATTGAGCCCCATATTTGCCTCTTTCCATTCAAAGTGAAAGAGTTCTAACTAATCTGATCAAAGTTGTCAGAAGATGCAACTTTTGACTAAATGAGAACTAGTTACATGGCAATGAAATATCTTTTCTTAAGATAGCTCCCATACAAGTGGAGACCCAGGACCTTCAAATTGGAAAGAACAGAGATGAATTTATACCATTTCCAGTGCAGCTGGACCTGAAGTAAAAAGGATAGGGGAAGAGAAGGATGACTTCCAGACAAAAATAGAGTTGATTGGTCCTCAGACCCAACTTATTATTGAGTTGTTATTGTTGTTAAGTGTCATGGAGTTGGTTCCAACTCATAGTGACTTTGTATAGAGTTTCTGAGGAGCAGCTGGTGATCTTGAACCACCAACCTTGCTTTTCAAACCAACCTTGCAGTCCAGTGCTTATCCTACACCAAGGTACTGAGACTCTTTTACAGCCTCCTAAAAAGACACCAGACATCAATCACCTTCCTACAACTTTTTGGACATCTGTGGGACTTGCTCTCTGCCTCCACTTTCCACCTTCCCTTTCTCTTCTCCTCCCTATTTGAATCTCAGCAGCATGGTGGTGGTGGTGGTGGTTACATGCCGTGGTGGTGGTTACATGCCGTGGTGGTGGTTCCAACTCACAGCAACTCTGTACAGGGTTTCTGAGGCTATAAACCTTTACGGGAGCAGAATGCCTAATCTTTCTCCCGTGGAACAGCTGGTAGTTTCGAACTGCTGACCTTGAGGTTTGCAGCCCAATTCGTAACCACTACGCTACCAGAGCTCCTTAGTGCCTCATGTAGTTGGTTCTAACTCATAGTGACCCTGCATAAGGTTTCCAAGGCTGTAAATCTTTAAGGGAGCAGAAAGCCTCATATTTCTGACTCTGAGGTTAGCAGCCCAACTCATAACCACTATGCTACCAGAGCTCCTTGGAAAATACATTTAACTGTAGGATCAGCGGTGGGAGGACTGCGAACCACAAGGTTGGCAGTTCAAACCCACCAGCTGCTCCTTGGAAACCCTGTACAGCATCACTATGAGTCGAAATAGACTCAAAGGCACTTAAGAGCAACAATAATTATCCCAAACAGCTCAAATAGGTCTGCTCTGAGTGTCCATTCCTCAGGGACTATGTAAGTGGCCATGTGTATGGTATCTGTCTGTCCATCGAGTGAGAAGGACCTGGGACATTTCTCTTCCCATCCAGTACTTTGACATTCCAGGTAAGAAGTCTCCCAGCTTTTGCTCCTACATCTTCCGTGATTAGAGCCCCTGGGTCAACTCAATTGCCTTTGAACAGTTATTGGTCCCAGCAAAGTTCTCCAAATTCTAGTAGTCTTTGTGCATACTGTATGTTGATAAGTGTAGGAGATTTCAGTCTGTTTTTATGGTGATTGTTGTTATAGCAACATGCTTTCTTTTATATGCTAGGTGTTTAAAATTGGCTTAACCACTCCTCTCTCTGTGTCTCTTAATGATGAGTCATGAACATTGGTGTTCCAAATACCAGCATAGAAAAACAGTTTATTTTGGCATTCTCTCTTGGATTTCCTCATTACAAATATGTGAATACAGGTTAACTGATGTTTTTAACTTTGGTGTATAGAAATTCATCCTCGTAAAATAATGCTTCAAATCTACGCATATACTAAATAATGTGGGAAGGAAAAAGAACCACAGTGATTACTACTGTGTGATGAAATGATGAGTATTTTAAGGTTTTTTCCGTGTACTTTTATGTATTTTGCAATTTTTCTACAGTAACAATGTTCAATCGAAAATAAAACATTTTCTTTACAAAACATTTATTTTATCTGTAAGCAAAATGATGCTTTCAATGGTATTTTATGGATTGCATATAATGTACATAAAAGTTCATTTCCTTTCCACATTCCATGGAAAGACAGATCATGTTTCATTCATCTTAGAATTCTCTCCCATCCCCTTGTTTGTCCACAGGACTTTCCAAGAGACTTGCTTGTAGTGGGTGCTCAATCAATAGCCATTAATGTCTTTTTTATTAAAATGAACCATTTTATGTAGCTTCATAAAACATGCATTTTTAAAGTCCACATCAGTGTTCATTCACCCTTTCTAATTAAGAATTTCTCAGAATATAGCAGGTGGACCAGAGGTGGTCAGCTAGCCTTTCACCGAAAACTGTGTACTTCCTTCCATAGTGGGGAACTTTTGTTGGGAAGAGACTATCAGACCTTCTTTGAAACTTTATAAAGCCATGTTCCTAAAGGTGAAACAATGGAAGGTGGACAGAATGCTCATTTTACGAGTCCAGACAAGACTCATAAAAGCTTCCTGTGGAATCCTCTGTGCTCTTTCTCTTCCCCATTTGCTGGTTAGGTGTTCTCTCCAACTTCAGCAAGCAAGATTTTATCATCTGCATATTGCAGGTTGTTAATGACTCTTCCCTGGAGAAGGACATCATGCTAGGGAAAATGGAGGGTCAGCGTAAAACAGGAAGACCTCCAACAAGACAGACTGGCACAGTAGCAGGAGCAATGGACTCAAACTTAACAATGACCATAAGGATGGCACAGAACCAGGCAGTGTGTCCTTCTGTTGTGTATAAGTCGGAATTGACTCAACTGCATTTAACAACAACAATAAGATGTTATGACATCAATAGTAATCTGAAGAGGATCCTCCTGAGACTAACCTTAGGCATGACACAGGAAGTACAAGAAAAGGTTGGGCCTGAAGAGGCCCTTCGAGATTCCAAGTCAATCTGGACTATGAGAAGGGACTCAGCTCAACCAACATCTGTTTGAGTTCTGTTTCCCTTGGGAAAACCATGTTCTGACCAAGAATCTCTCAATCCATAACTTAGAACCTCAGTTGTTGTCTTTAGCATTAGCCTCTAACAAGATTATTGTTTTAATACTCTTAATATTCTTCTCCAACCAATTAGTGATGTAAAGCATTGTGTTTAGACAATTAAATGGAACCTATAGGGTTGAGTTTTTTAAATACATTCAAATGTGGGTGTACAATTCAATGATGTTTAGAATCACTATTGGAGTGTGGTGACTCCATAGAATAAACACTGGGCTGTGAATCACAATGTCGAGGGTTCGGTCTCACCAGTTGCTTCATCGTAGAAAGATGAGACTTTCTGCTCCCGCAGAAAGATCTAAAACCTCAGGAACCCTATACAGAGTTACTATGAGTTAAAAATGACTTCACAGCACTTAACAACAACAACAGAATCACTAGAGTACTTAGTATGTGTTTTTAATTTAAGAGAATTTCTCATAATGGACTAGTAGCTAAAACACTTAAAAGACCTTGACTATAGAAATCAGTATTTTATGTATTTAAGAACATTGGTTTATGAAATGTGTGGTTTGATTAATTAGTTGCATAATATTGTCTAAATATCTGGGGAAATGTGTTTAATAGGTATGAAAGCTTAGTAAGCTGAATTTAAAACGAAATGAAACAGAGGTAAGTGCTCTTTCTACTTCAGGAGCCCCTGAGACACGGGAGATCCTAGCAACAGAACAGACAAGTCGATTCAAACAAACTGTGTGTTCTAGCAAAAACACTTGATATCTGGCTGTTACTATTGAAAACAAAACCCAAACTAATATGTTCAGCAGGAAAACCCAGTCAGCAGCTGTATGGGTTGTCTTTTTTGCGATCACTTATCTTGACAAGGATTATGCTTAAGTTGTGCCTTGATTAGACTTGAGTCCCTGGCAAATGTTTTGTCATGTTCACCTCTCTAGGATCAAGTCCCAGGTTTGTTCTTTTAAAACCTTCATAGCTACAGTTACCATGACTGAACAAGTCCAGTTGTCAATAGATGCTAATGTGATACAATGAATGGGTTTGTCAAAGATTCTTGGTTGCTGCAGACAGAAGCAATATGCAGTTATTTTCTACAAGAGACACAACTCCCCATTTGCCTGGCTGATCTAAGATGCAGTGAGGATTCTTTGAGGATTTATGAACTAATAATGCTTAGAGAATTAGCACCAAAAACAACTCTTTAATCCTCTGCTTCTTGAGTCCCACCCTAAGCCAGGACATTCTGTCACAGCTCAAGAACTTCAAGCAGCTTCTAAGCTCCTGAGCAACCATTCAGTGTGACCGGATTTCCATGAGGCACCACTCATGATTTTTCTCAGTCATTTTGAGCAGGATGTGTTTCCTTCTTGGAACTCTGCCTCAGCTAGCAGTCTGAGGACTGAGCAACACCAGCAAAGAAAGTCACATCATGGTGACATCAGTCGAGAAGCTGTAGAGAAATACCTCGAGGAAAACCCTCACTTTGCCAAGGAGTACTTTAATAAGAAGCTGCGGGTGGAGGTACTGAGAGAAATCTTCCAGAACTGTCCATTGTCTGCAGAGACCAGTGCCTCCTTCGCTGAGCTGACGAGGCAGAGGAGGCCTCCGTGTGCTTGGAGCTGCTAGGGATGGTGCAGGAGGAGCTGGTGGCTCACAGGGTCCTTCAGAGGCTGACCCAGCTGCTGCAGGCAGACCGCTGCAGCCTGTTCATATGCCGCGTCTGCAATGGTACACCCGAGGTGGCCTCTAGGCTGCTGAATGTCACCCCAACCTCCATGTTTGAGGACAACCTCGTGGTTCCCAATAGAGAAGTTGTATTTCCACTGGACGTTGGGATTGTGGGCTGGGTTGCTCACACAAAGAAAGCCCTTAATGTCCCAGATGTCAAAAAGGTAGGCAGCCTAATGGTAGTGGGGTGAGCAGAGATCGTGATGTAGTTGGGGAGGAATCCATGGGATAGGAAGTTGTGGTTCAAGGGTTTAGTCATGACCTGGGGTGTGGGGTCAATGGGGAAGAAGAAATGTCCAAGCCCAGAAATGTCAGATTTAGTAAATAAAAATACAGGATGCCCAATTAAGTTTGAATTTCAGATAAACAATGAATAAATTTTTTAAGTATGAGAATGTTCCATTTAATTTTTCCCATTTTGTGAGGCCTAATGTATTCCACACCTGCTCCTTGCACCCCCTAGTCCAGTGGCTCCACAGCACTTGCCTTCTGAACAATACCAGTAAAACAAACCATCTCCTCCACTCCACACTACTGGAGAGGTCAGCCAACAAAAAAAGAATCCAATGTTTGTGAACTGCTCCCTACAATCCTCATTCCCAACCCTCTAAAGACATCCAGTTCTTTGGAATGGATTGTCTCAAAAGCTGATTCAGCTATAGATCCAACATGCAAAAAGAAAAATGATACCATTTGAAAGCTCAGATGTTCAAATTTGAATAATTAAAAATGTGAGTTTAGGTGATGATTAAGGTGCGAGGTCACCACCATCCTCATTCAATAATGTGGCTGTTAAGAATTAATTCCAATCATGTGGACCCTCTTAAAGACCAACAACATACAGCACAAATGCAAGGCATGTTTATGCTTTCTTCAAAATAGGAAGTTTAGCCTTTTCTGCTTGCCACTGCAACGTATCTTCATTTTAAACAAATTATATAATAAATGACAAAGACAAAATGCAAATCCCCCACACTCCCTCCGATCAGAGATAACCTCAGGTGCCAGCCTGGACCTTCTCTTTCTGGCCTTTTATTTTCACATCCTGGCGTGTCCCAGGCTTGCAGTTTACTATAAAGAAGGTGAGTCCCTGGTGATGCAAACAGTTCATGCATTTGACTGCTAGCCTCAACGTTGGAAGTTTGAGTCCACCCTTGGGAGAAAGGCTGATGGATCTGCTTCTGAAAAGCCAGTACACTGGAAACCCTGTGGAACACAGTTCTACTCTGATACACATGAGGTTGTCATGTGTCAGTTAAATGGGGGCGCAGGTGGGGATGGGGTGCGGGGAGGATGACAGTGCTCAAGCAAGGCAGCTGTAGAGGCTGGAGGATACCTTCACATGGTTCCTGAAGCTGATCATAGGAAGAGGGTCGCACAGACCCAGAAGGGGCAGATGTTGCTTAGCTAGAGAATAATTCCTCTTCTACCCTCCCCCTATAATCAGTGAGTTGTTGCTGTTGTTGGTTCCAACCCATAGGGAACCTGTGTTTGGTTTCCTAGGAGCAGCTAGCTGCTGAGCTTGAGCTGCCGACTACAGTTCAAACTGACTTTGCTATCCCTGTATTCTTGTCATTTCATACAAGTGCGATCATATGATATTTGTCCTTTTGTGATTGACTTATTGTGCTCAGCATAATGTCTTCCAAGGAGCTCTGGTAGCATAGTGGTTACAAATCAGGCTGCTAACCTCAAGGTTGGCAGTTCAAAACTACCAGCGGTTCCACGGGAGAACGATGAAGCGGTCTGCTCCCGTAAAGATTTACAGCCTTGGAAACCCTGTGCAGGATCACTGAGTTGGAACTGACTCCACGGTACTTAACAACAACAACAACAATGTCTTCCAGGTTCAGCCTTGTTGCAAGTTATTTAGGGGGGAACTCATTGTTCTTTATGGCCAAAGGCAAGAAATCATTAAATAACTCAAAAAGGTTAATTATTTCTTTTATGATTGGGAAAGCTTCATGCAGTTAAGTGTATGAAGGGATTTCAAAAAGTTCGTGGAAAACTCCCGTTATCTTTTCATTCCTCATTCCAGCCCTGGTTTAACAGGAAGCCTAAGAGTGTTGGGGACCACAAGCACTGAGATGCTGAGGCCTTGTGTCATGGATGAAAATCCAACAGGATGGCCCCTCTCAAGATTGCGAGCCAAGGACCCTGAGGGCCAAGGAAGTGACCTCCTGACGTCCTGAGTTCATAGGCTTTTACGAACTCACTGGATGGCTACCTCTGTGCAATTCTCTTTAGTCTTAATATTGTTCATTCTGTACTTGTTCTTTATGCTTCTAACTCCGGTAATTGTAGCTTTTGAGAAAATGTTAATGTACGTAATGCCTCTTTTAAGGAGCTCTAGTAGCATAGTGGCTGCGAACCGCAAGGTCAGCAGTTCGAAACTACCAGCTGCTCTGTGGGAGAAAGATGAGGCGTTCTGCTCCTGTAAAGATTAACAACCTCGGAAACCCTGTGCAGGGTCGCTATGAGTCGGAACCGACTCCACGGCACATAACAACAACAACAACAATGCCTCTTTTAATGGCTCCACTGTAAATGTCACTGCCTTGAAAGTATTGGCAGTGCGTGGGGTCCTGGGAGCAGATCTTTTTGAGGAACAGGCTATAGCCACCTGGGATGACTGTCAGAACTGCACCTTATACAGTTATTTAGTTATGTTTGATATTAATTTAAAACATGAGCTCTGGATGTCCATATACAAAAATAAAACCTACCTTCCCACTAGAACTGAGGCAGTAAAACTTCCTCATATGACTCAGGACAAACAAGGGCAGGTTTGCTGGGATTATGCAGGGAGGTTCTGGAGAGGAACTGCCCAGGGTATTCATTTGAGGTGGAGTGGTAAATTCTGGGAATATTGGATTAAGGGACAATGGTGGCAGCCCCTCCAAACTGCCCCCGGGTATAATCAGTTTGACCTATATGTTCTCCTTCCTCCTGAAAGCTTAAACCAGGTAGCTGAAACAGCTTGACTCCTTTTAACCTTTACCCATTAGAGATCAAGTGCTATAGGTATGTTAATTAGCCTTGAGAAACTTCGAGTCACTGCTTTAGGATTTAAGCCTAAAAAGTAATTTATAACAGTTTGCTTGAATTTTTGGAAAATTAAGAATGTTAGATTATTAAGACAATTTGCGATGTATATTTTAGAATTTGTTCCTGTAAATCATTGTGTCCTGTTTTGAACGATTAATCACATTTCACTTCTGTACCCTGATTTATCTGAATAATCACCTTCTTCCTTTGTGCAAAATCCCTCCCTGAAAAAGGCAGATTGAATCCTGCATGCATTACTGCCTGCAGGGCCATGATGCCTGCAATCCAGGGTCTGCCTGCCAGTTTTGCATCCACTCTGGTCTGGGGTGTCTCTTTGTTTCACTCGTCGCATCTTTGTGTATATTCTTTCTCTATCTCTTTGGCTGCCAGATCTCTCTACTTCGTGAACCAAACTCCCCTGTCAAGGCAGGTCCCCGACATAAGAGTTCAATAATTGAATGGGGTCCTCATAGTTCCCTTTCCTCCCTCCTTTCTCGTCCTTCCCGCCTCTCTTTTTGCCTCTTGAGCTCACGGGTTAGTGGTGTTTAATCAGTATTTAGCAAATCTGAGACTTGATGAGGCATCAAAGCACCTTCCTGTTCTTAATACTTTTTCCAGCTGCTTTCAGGTTCTTTGAACAAGGCCATGGAGGGAGTCTGAGAGCCCAGGAAACACAGGATTGGCTCAAAGAATTGTTAGTAAGGATTGTTTTGTGCTAGTGAAAATTCAAAATGAAAAATGAGAAAGCACCACCTCCCTGTGTTCTGGTTGACTCCCTTACCTTGTCATTTGACAAACATTTATTTCAAGGCTTTCAGGTGCAAGGAAGAAAGCAAGCATTAAAATTTTAAACTGATCATGCATTGTCTCAAAACAGTCCATTCAATTTAAGAACATTTTCTTGTGTTCAGAGCCTGGAATAAAGTTGGCATCTAGTTTTGTAGCTGCAGAGTGAAATCTGTTTGCAATGATATATTGACTGGCTTCATCCCAAGGTGTATTTTTTTTGGTATTTTGATTATTCTTTAAAGCTCAGGATTGCTGTGTAAAAGACAGTGGCAATAGATGGCATGTAGCGGATAATAGGTTTGGAGGAAAACAGAATGTGAGCCGGTCCAGGCAAGCAATGGATTAAGAGAAAGAACCTAAGGAAGGCTGGAGACATTCAGATCTGAGGTGGTACCCTGCAGGGAGCAGAGAGGAGTAACAAAAAAAAAAAAAGTGGGGAAAGAAATATGAGGACATGGGACAGAGTGCTGGCCCTCAGGAGGTCTACATCCATATATAAAGACATCCATGTTTTCCAGTGATGAGAAAAGATTAGAAAATGTAGAAGCCAAATGGCACAGAGAGAACTACTTCTCTCGAACTCTACACTTAAAATTGGTTGTCAGATGTTTGTTATATATACTTCATGCAAGGCGACCTCAAAAATGGCCCAGGTTTCTCCTCTCAATATTTACTGAGTGCCCACTATGTGCCAGACATTTTCCTAAGTGCTCTACCCATCTTACCTCACGTATACTAGAAAATAAGGATACAGAGAGAATACATAGTACACTAAGGATCACACAGCTTGTAAAAATGAGTCTAGTTTTGGCCCACAGCATCTGACTTCAGAACCTCCTCATATCTGGGAGTGGTGTGGGTGAAGGGCTGCATTTGATTGACTTCCTTAGCATCACACAGTTTCTGGGCCATGGAATGCTGAGTGGGTGGAACCTTTGGTCAGAAGACCTGCTGAGCTGTCTGTAGGATGTGGGGACTCGGGAAAACTATCTGTCACCACTCTTGGATCTATCATCCTGTGGTTCTGTGCTTTTACAGACGTGTGAATGTTTCTTTCAGAACAGTCATTTTTCAGACTACACGGACAAGCAGACTGGATACATCACTAAGAACCTGCTAGCAACCCCAATAGTGATGGGCAAGGAGGTTCTTGCTGTGGTTATGGTACTTAACAAAGTAAACGCATCTACATTTCTCAAGTAGGATGAAGAGGTAATGCCAACCGTGGTCTTCCACCTGGAGATGTAGGAATTTTATTCAGAAGGAAAGATGACACAATCATAATTTTCTTTTCTCTGCCATCTATAGGTGTTTTCCAAATACCTCAATTTTGTTTCTATCATCCTAAAACTTCATCATACCAACTACCTGTGCAGTGTTGAATCCCGCAGAAGCCAGGTAAATGCAAGGTGGCATTCATCTCCCCACTCTGATCTGTTCTGGCAACAAACCCAGAGCACTCCTCTACTTTCATGGGAGTTTGAGCCACATGGAGTAGATCTCCCAACTTTCAGTACAAGGGGCCTCTCGTGGTCTCCTCTCCACCCTCATTCCAATTACACTTTCACGAAAGGATCTGATATCAAGCTCATTTTTACTTTATGCCCAATCTCTCATTGTGGAATGAAATAAATCGTCTCAGGAATTAATCGCAAACACTAATCTGTGTGAGGGAATCAGGTGAGTCCTGAAATCCTCCTACCCATGGGACCGCTTACTCCGTCTGTGTATACCACTGACCTGGAGTTCCTCAGTCTATTTCCTGGGGGGTGGTGGTGGTGGTAGTGTCTTGGCCTCTTCATCTATGAGAAGTGATGATAATACCACTACCTGCCTCACAATGTTGTAACTATTAAATGGTGGTTAAATGAGTTGTTATTAAGTGCTGCCAAGCTGGTTCTGACTCATGGTGTCCCTGTATAGGGTTTCCGAGGAGTGGCTGGTGAGTTTGAACCACTGACCTTGTGCTTTATCCCACAGTGCCACCACACCAGGACTCCCATTAAATGATGGTTGTTGTTGTTAAGTGCGCTCATGTTGATTTCGACTAATAGCGACCCTGTATAGGGTTTCCGAGGAGCCAAGCTGACTGTTCAAACTGTCCTTGTGGTCTAGTGCATGATCCTACAGCACCTCCCAGGATTCCATTAAATGAATCAATTCACATAAAATGCTTAGTTCCTGATACTTAGTAAAACCAGTAAGCTGCGGAGCAAACCACTCTCCTGAAGTCAGTTCCCTTCATGAGACAGCAGTATACCCAAGTCTAGACCCAGTTACATCATCAGTGCAGTGGGGGAGGGAGAATGGAGATCAAAGACTTACGAGGTCCCTTCCTATTCTAACTCTCCAGATAAATTTACCTATCACTAACCCAGGTAGGAATCCGGTGGCACAGTGGTGAAAGTACTTGGCTGCTAACCAAGAAGTTCAAACCTACCAGCCACTCAGCAGGACAACGATGTGACAGTCTGCTTTCATAAAGATTGCAGCTTTGGAAACCCTATGAGGAAGTTTAATTTTGTCCTATAGGGACGCTATGAGTTGGAACAGACTCGATGACAATGGATTTCGCCCAGTATGCATAAAGGGAGGCATGTCACATTCCCTCCAACTCCCAAGGGCCATCAGGAGCCAATGGGCCACCAACACTAGACCCTTGCCCAGGGCTGTCTATTTATTAATTTTCTGGAACTTCTCCTTTGGAGCTGAAACATTTGGACATGAGGATAAATCACCGCTCCTTCCTCCACTTGACAAATAGGCTTGCGATGATTGGTCAAAATCATTCCACTTTGAGAATCTGAGTTGTTGTTAAGTGCCAACGAGTCCATTCAACTTACAGGGATCCCATACAGGGTTTCCGAGGCTGTATCTTTCTCCCTTCAAGTAGCTGGTGGACTCAAACTGCCAACCTTGTAGTTAGCAGTTCAGTGTTTATACTACAGCACCACATCACTCCCTAGAGAGCTGTAGGTTCAAAATAGAATTGCACGTAGTCTAGTAATATGTAGTCACTTACTTGGCACGCCTCATGTTTTCTTCTGGTTAGTGCTCCATTGTGTCATTATGTCTCTACATTGTGTATTTTGTTCTGTTTTCTTTTTTTAACCTACTTTCAGATCCTTATGTGGTCAGCCAATAAAGTATTTGAAAAGCTTACAGATGTTGAACGACAGTTTCACAAAGCCCACTACACAGTTAGAACATACCTCAACTGTGATTGGTATTCTATTGGACTGCTGGACATGAGCAAAGAGAAGGTCCTTGTTCCATACATTAAAAAAAAATTTTTTTATTGTGAATTGAGTGATAGTTTCCATGGGAGAACATCAGTTTTACACTCATTGCTTCATTGCAATGATTACAGTCTCCTTCGTGCATCATCATTCAACAGTATTTTTGCTTCTGTTCCCTCTGGGTGTTTTTTGTTTTGTTTTGTTTTTGGAGGGAGAGGTATACACAAAAACACTCAGGAATATATAATCATTTAAACAACCAAAAGAACATTCTGCAAGCCTGTCTCCTGGCCACCAACACCCAGCCGCCAGCACACAGCCTTTCTCTTTCCATGAGTCTAGAGTCCTCAGCTGCTCCATTTCTCCATGTCCTCATCTCTCCTTGTTCCATACCTTTTTGTCTCACTGTTGTTGTTGTTGTTGTTAAGTACCATGGAGTCAGTTCCGACTCATAGTTACCCTATACAAGATTTCCAAGGCTGTAAATCTTTACGGGAGCAGACCGCCTCATCTTTCTCCCACAGAACCACTGGTAGTTTCCAATTGCTGAACTTAAGGTTAGCAGCCCGATTCGTAACCACTACGCTACCAGAGCTCCTTACTATCCCCTATAAAATACACATCACAGCAAATGTGATGCATTACAAAAATGAATAAACTATTTTAATAATCACTCGAGGTCCCAAAAACCAGTACCAAGAAGGCACTGCACGAAGGCAAAAATAAATATTTTAGAGACAAAAAAAAGATAATCTAGGCCTGAAGCTTTTTCCCTTTCTGACTGTTGGTTTTCTCATCTATCAAAGGAGGACATCTCTCTCATCAATTATAAGGATTAGAATATTCTATATATGAAGTTGCTAATGCATGTAGGTTCTCTTAGCTAGGAAGATGGGGAGAATTAATATGATGTAAAATGACCAACAGCATTGGCCAGTCTGTGTGACCTTGGCCTTGCCTCTTAACCTTCCTAGATTAGCTTAATGTTTTATGAAAGAGTTACTATAGATTGAGTACATGTGACTATGTGTTAGGATAGTTTATTCTTCACTCAATCTTCATAATGATTCCTATTATTATCCCTGATTTTACAGATTTAAAAAAATCACTGACTTTTTCACAGTCACAAGTTAATAAGAAGTATTTCTGGGAATTATAGTTCCTTTCCAGGTCTAACAGTCTAACATGCCCAAGTCCCATACTTTAACACAAAGTATGAAAACACATAAAATTCATATGAGGTAGTTTTATAAAACAGTTTAAATAGAGTAGAATATAAATATGATTAAATATAATCTCTTCCAGGAAACATACTAAT
>NW_006408521.1:19218481-19243689 GCF_000296735.1 Chrysochloris asiatica
TAATGAAATATAATATGGTAGTCATATAATTAAACATAATATAATGTTAATTATCATTTCCTACAGGAATTCTATGATGAATGGCCAGTCAAGCTTGGAGAAGTCGAAACTTATGAAGGCCCAAAGACACCAGATGGCCGAGTAAGTGTAAACATCTTTCTTGATGATATCTGCATAGTATTCAGGTGCTAACGTTACAAAGCCATGCTGCAGAGAAATTAGTACTGGCCTGAGAAGACCTGGATTCTAGTTCTATAACTTTCCTTGAGACACTGGAGAAACAGCAAGAGCAATAAACAAGGAGCATGAGGCTCAAGTCTCAGTTGTACCTCAAGCCAACAGTGTAGCCCTTGCCTTGACCTGTCTGTTTCCTTTCCTGTAGAACCAGGACTTGGCAGATCAGTGGTTCTCATTAGGGAGGATGCATCTGAGCTCCCTGTGCAGCTCTTTAGGCACTGGTTACTCAGGCCCTTCTTCAGAACTGAAATCTCCAGGAAGTGTTTGGGTTAGACTGACTTTTCAGCAGGACCCATGTTTGTTTTACTCACCACTGTGACCCAGCACACAGGATAGGGGAGGTCATGAGATGGAATGAATTCAAATCAGGTTCTTCATCTGCCAAATGAGATAAATGGACTGGTTTTCAAGTCCTTTTGTAGTTCTGAGGTACCAGTTCAGATTAGCCAGTGCTAGAAGGAGGTTAAAGTTCGCATTGTACAGATGGCAGGGGAAGCATTAACCAAGGTTGAGAAATGAGATGGTTTGTGTAAGGAAAGTAATCAATATCAGGTATTTCTGGACAACAAAAAGAGATCCATTAAAAACAAACAATCCACAATCCACACAGACTAACTGGTGATCTGCAAGCTAAATGCCCCTAAAAGCTATTTGGTTGAATTCCATTTTAAAAAATGACATTTAGCTAAACAAGCTTGTGCATACAGATAAACAACCAATAATATTTCCAGTTAACTTATAAGCTGGGTAATTTATGTTATGCAGAAAGTAATATAGTTGGGAAATAAATACTATGTGCTTGAATGGGTTTTAAAGTGTAGATTCCTCAATGAGAAGTGATTTCTTCTGGAAGTCAGATTGTTCTCATCATGTCCCCTTCCCCCCTAGGAAATCATCTTGTTTAAAATCACTGATTACATTTTACACGGAACAGAAGAGATCAAAGTGATTCCGTGAGTACTGAAATGAAGCGACTGAAATGAAGCGACTGTGTGAGCTGCCATTGTTATCTTTGTCCATTGTGCATTTGTCTGCATAACCATGGTTTTCTTTCTTCTACTCTTCCTAAAGTACACCTCCTGCAGACCACTGGACTCTTGTTAGTGGGTTGCTTACTTATGTTGCTGAAAATGGATTTGTAAGTTATTGAACACATTTTCATTCTAAATCATATTGCATAAAAATCTTATTAGCGAAGAGATTTATATATATATATTGAAAACAAGAATATGACCAGATAAAGAAAGATGAGCTTGCCACTTCCTTTGGTTCAAGAACCTAGCGAGTCTTATGTAGGTTAAGTGGAGACTTCTAAACTCAAGATGAAATATTTACTTAACATGAGAAAAGATTCATCCATCCTCCCAACTTCTTAATCTGCAGCCACACAAATCTTAGATGTCCCTGAAGTCAATGACTATGATTCAGGCTGGATTTGTTCAATGCTAGATACAGTTGCCTTTGTCAAGGCTTTTGAAGCATGGAAAACTACTGGCAAAAAAAGAGAAATAAGAAGAGAAGTTTACTACTGATTGCAATATAAAACATGCTGAGTTGTTAAAGGAAATGAAAACTTATCCCCCTTGTCTGTTGCGTGGGATGGAGTGAACCTGACTGAAAAAGGTCAAAATGGGAAGAAAACCAAGAGGTCTGTGGTGTGCTCCATGGTAGCATGGGCCAGAGGACCTGAGCCAACGTAGCAATACACCCATCCTCAACCAAACTTCTCTTCTTTTTCCTGGCCAGTTTCTCTTCCTAGTTGACTTCTCCACCATCTATATAGATTTTGGGTACTAAGATCCCTCTCTGCAAGAATATTAGATGGTTTCAGCTGTAGGATAAGTACTGGACTGATAATTGTAAGGTCAGCAGTTCAAACCCACCAGCCACTGCTTGGAAACTCTATAGAGGGTCACTGAGTTGGAACCAACCCAATGACACTTAATAACAACAAAACCCAACCCGTGAGAAGCCAATAGTACTGCTCCCACCCCTATGCCAGTTGTGACAAGATTCACAAATTCAGAAAATTTGTGAGCAAGTTGTTAAATGGTTGGCAGCTTGTAATTGCCCACAGAAGTAGACATGCCGTAGAAACTGGAAAATGCTACAAATCAAGATTTTCCCTCTTTCCCCAGAAAAGCTGATTTACCAGCACCCTCAGTAGGAACCAAGTTTTATTCTATGAGTTTAAATAAATCATTTAACCTCATGGGGTTTTGATATCCTTTTCTTTAAAAGGAAAAGCTTGAACTCAATTTATGAAGTCCTTCCAAGCTTTAAAATGTTATGTTTTTAAGAACCTTTTTTAATGTTGATGGGGGTGGGTGGATACAGTTTTTTATTATGGCCCATTTGTAAATATGACCAGAATTTCAGATATTAAAAAATGATCAAAAGTGAAATGATTTCTTGTCCTTTTAAACTTAAGGGATCGTCTGAATTCTGGTAGTTCAAATGCTGTTCCTCAGTGAATCTGTACTTAGATATAATTAAAAGACTGCTTATTTTTCTCCTGATCCCTAGCCTGCTCCTTTTAATTTACATCACACATCAGACAAAAGCCAAAAATGCAACAAAACAAATCACCCCACCCCCCAGCCCCCAGCAGAGTTTTGCTAAACCTGTTCCTCTTCTAGGCCCAAACAGCTAATTGCTTTGAATTTGAAAGGGAAACCCTTAGAGGATGGGAGTGTAGGAAAGAAGAGAGAATTGGCTAAATGTCACCCAATAACCCAGTGAGCAGAAGAGGTGCTAACTTCAAAGAGTTGTTAGCAAATCTGACCTAGCTAAATGGAGCTTGAATAATTTCCAGAGCAGAGCAGTGTAAGAAACCTTCACTCCAGTTCTTCCTTAGTCAGTTCTGTGGGCCATTGTCTCTACCTGAGCAGGTTTGCAGATTTGTAACATGCTGAATGCCCCAGCAGACAGACGAATACTTCACTTTTCAGGTAACGCTCCTTTCCCAGGTCTCTGAGGTGCAGCAATGTGGGGACTCTCCCTTCCATCCCAAACTGGCCTTACATTCAGGTGTGGCCAGCAGGCATGCACACAGCCTATGTCCCCCTCTCACTGGCTGGACCACCATGTAGCAGACTCTTCAGTAAAGGGAGAAGAGGTGGAAGAAGGGAAAGGAGGAGTGGAGGAGAGAAGGAGACATACTGTCTGTCACCTTGACATGAGCTGACAACTTCTCCATTCTTTTTCACTCCTGGTCTTCTAGTTGTAAAAACAGTGAATGCTTTTTGGATGGATGATTGGATGGGCATATTCTAGGTTCCGAGTCAATTCTTCTGGTGATTTCCTTAACAGCTGTTCCTTACAGCTTACTGCAACTGTTCTCAAGGGGAGGGGGCGTTCTTAATGGGTTTGGGGGCCTCTTTTATTGTCAGATCTTTGGTTCCTGAGAATCCACCTTCCCCTCACCACCAATTAATCCCCAGTCAGCACCCAGGATTCCCTTGCCTAAGTGGCCCACTTCTCTTCACTTCTTCCTCCTCATCACAATTTTTTTCTTGGACCTGGCTACAGGAACTAGGGGTTCCTGCCTTCCTTTCCCAGGTTCACCCAGTCTAGCTTGAGGATGAGCCTGTCAGCTTATGCCTTTGCCTCCATCAGAAGGTTGGGGGGGGGGGGGAAACAAACTGACATTATAACTCCAAAGCCTCTTCTTTTCTGCCTTTTGATACTTGTTCTGTGTCCTGTGTTTAGCAAATTTCCAGTTCAAGTGCTAATCCCAGTCAAGAATCACACTGCCAGCTGGCAGTCAGACCTGAAGCTTCCTTTCCTCGGCAGGGTTGCTCAGTTCTGTGTTTCTGTTTTCTCTCTCTCTCTCTCTCTCTCTCTCTCTCACACACACACACACACACAGAGTCCTAACTATGCCTAGATGGAAAAGCCAGTAACCTCAGGGTGTGAGTGGTTTGTCCTTGGCAGCAGAGCCAAACCAGACCTTGAGGAAACCTGTACCCGCTGGCTTTGTTAAATGAAAGGTTTTCCTCAGCTTTACCTGTTCATTCCATTGCTCACAGACATAGAAAACACACAAATACCATATGGTGGCATTTGCTCTTGCTTCTTCCTCTTGCAGCTAAAGCCTACTTGTGACCACCACTGTTCCCAGTTCTGACCCCTATATTTATGGTAACTGGTTATTCAGGAAGAATGCAGAGGCAGGAAAAAATGGGGAAATTGGGTTTCTGAAGGGTCTGAACCAGAAGCGGTTGTCTGAACAGCAAGTGGGAGTAGAACTAGCTCAGGAGAAACTCCGGCTGCTCTTTGAGGTTTGAGGGGCTGTGTTTCCTCTGAAGTCACACTGTGGTCTCACACGGCTGATTACCTTGTCAGAGAGGAGGCTGGGAACTTCAGGGAGCCCCCATTGTAGGCTAAACCTCCAGTTGGTAAGAATTTCTCAGATCTCTAAGAAATATCAGTGTGGTGCCCATGAAGACGTTCTCCTCAGGTCTCCATCTATGAAAGGCATGTTGTCCAATGACTGCCATGTTGGCACCGAGGCCACACTTCCCTGGGGTGCCCCCAACCACGACTGGGCAGGAATACTATGATAAGTCCATTCCTGGGAGACTCCTGGGTTCTCTGACAAAAAATTTTGGCCCTAGGTATCCCAAGCAGACCTGTAAACTCTTTCGGAGCTGCACTATGGTTTAAAACACTTCCACTCAGCCTTTTATCCCTCAAACCTTTTTCCTTAACTTACTCTGTGACCTGCCAATCTCCTCAGGTGCCCTTCCTATTTCCCTTCCCCAAGCAGACACAGGATGGGGTATCCTTCACCACCTACCGCCCTCCTTCCTTGCTCTGCCTTCCTTGTCTGTCTCTACCTACCCATGCCTTCACCCTTGGACTTACTTTTCCTGTGTGCCCCTGAGAAGACTGACAGAAAAGCAAATAAGCCCAAGGGAGCTACTGTCAAAATGAGCAAACTTACAAATAACGGGGATCGCTAACAATGTGCAGTGAGGACATGATTGTTTGTATTAGCTTCTTATCTCTGCAGTAAAAAGTTACCACAGACTTGGTGGCTTAACACAACAGAGATGTATGTATTACCTGACAGTTTTGGAAGCAGAAAGTTGATTTCAGATCTGCCAAAATGGGTCTCTCTGAGTTAAAATCAAAGTCTCGAGGTTCTAGGGGAGAATTCATTTCCTTGCCTTTTCCAACTTCTAGAAGTCTTCCAAATTCCTTGGCTGGTGACACCTTCCATGGTCAAAGCCAACAATTGCTTTATTCTGATGTTGTTTCTGTCATTATCATCCCCTTCTCTGATTCTGGCTCGCTCTTTCCACTTGCAAGGATCCGTCTAGTTACACTGGAACAGTCTGTAAAATCCAGGCTATCTACTTAATTATCTCAACTAATTAGCCGCCTTAATTCCATATGCTATTTTAATTTCCCTTTGCCATATAAAGTCATAGGAACCGTGGGGGCAATAGTGGGCTGTGCACCAAGCTGCTAACTGCAAGGTCACAGTTTGAATCTACCAGCTGCTCTGCAAGAGAAAATTGAGGCTTTCTGTTCCAGTCTACAGGGCTACTATGAATTGGAACTGACTCGACGACACCACCATATAAAATAATGTAATCCCTGGGTCCCAGGGATTAGGAGGAGGACATTTTGGGGCCTATCATTCTGTCTACCTCAGCCTCACTTGAAGTGAACTAAGGGGTTAAACTTTTAACATCAATTAATGTGACCCTAATTCATAGGAATGAATAAAGAAATGCAAGCAGATAGAATTTTCTCAATTTTAAGTTTCTGTCCTTTTAATTTGTAACTCTTAGGTCCTTCGATCACATACCTGTCAACAAGCTTTAACTAATGGCAAAGCATAAGCCCAAGAAGCTGGAAAACTGAGACGGAGTCAGGAAAGCTCACTTTGGAAGCTTATTAAACTGTACGTGGGTGCTTGTGGTTGTAAAGTTATTGTGCAAAGAAGTATTAGAATCGAGTTTCTGCTATTGCTTTTGTCCCTAGTCCATATGAAGGATTAAGTATATAAGGATTTCACAACATTTCCAAGGATAACCAAGACTTCTGAATGCCTTTGAAAACCACTATGTATGGTATCTTTTTTCTAAAGCTGTAACTATTAACCAAAACCAGTTGCCAAGGGGCCTGCATTGTGTGTCAGAGTAGAACTATGATGCATAGAGTTTTTAATGGTTGCGTTTTTTAGAAGTACATCACCAGGTTTTTCTTCCTAGGTGCTTCTTGTTGTTAAGGTCCATTGAGTCAGTTCCAACTCATAATCACCCTGTACAGGGTTTTGGAGGAGCAACTGGTGGGTTGCCAAAGTTGTAGTCAGTAATGCAGTATTTACACTCGAGTGCCACACCAGGTCTCCCCTGGTACTTCTGGAGGGACTCAAACCTTAAACCATGGGGTTAGTGATGGTGGGGGTGGGTGGTGTGCCGTGGAATCGGTTCCGACTCATAGTGACCCTGTACAGGGTTTCCAAGGCTGTTAATCTTTACTGGAGCAGAACGACTCATCTTCCTCCCATGGAACGGCTGGTAGTTTCAAACTGTTGACCTTGAGGTTAGCAGCCTGACTCGTAACCACTACATTACCAGAGTAGTAGAGCATTTATGTCAATGGTTAGAATCACCTGGAAGCTTTGTTTTAACCATACAACCCAAACCAAGCCCAGTGCTGTTGGGTTGGTTCTGCCTCCTAGTGACTCGATAGGACAGAGTGTCCCATAGTGTTTCCAAGGCTGTCATCTTTACAGACGCAGACTGCCACACCTTTCTCCACACAGTGCCTGGTGGGTTCAAACCACCGACCTTTCGGTTAGCCATCAAGTCCATTCTGCTGTGTACAACAAACCCTGTGTACAATAGAACGCCACACTGCCCGGTCCTGTGCTATCTCCATGATTGTTGCCATGTTTGAGCCCATTGTTCCTACCACAGTGTCAGTTCATCTTATTGAGGGTCTGCCTCTTTCCCACTGACTCTACTTTACAAAGCATGCTGTCCTTCTCCAGGGACTGGTCCCTACTGATACTTCAGACCTGTTATCTGGAGTGACCAACCCCTGGAGAAGGACAACATGCTTGGTAAAGTGGAGAGTCAACAAAAAAGAGGAAGACCCACTTCCAATGAGGTGGATGGACATGCAAACCTAACAATTGTTAGGATGGTGCAACACCAACATACGGTTGCTATGAGTCGGAACCAACTCGATGGCATTTAACAACAACAACATGGTAATTCTAGTCTTAGCTCTTTGAGGCACCACCATCCTGTTTTCCATTACAATTGTACCATTTTGCAGTCCCACCAGAAATAAGTTAGTGTTCCAGTCTTCTCATAACTTTGCCAGCATTTGTTAGTTTCTTATTTTTTAAATCTTAGGCATACTACCTGGTTGTGATATTGTATACAAGATAGTTATGCAAGATGTTACCACTGGAGAAAATTGGGTGAAAGCTACACAGCACCTCTTTGTATCTATTTTTTTGCATATCCAGTGAATCTATAAATATTTCCAAATACAAGTTTAAAGAAATAACCTAAATGACATCATTATTATTTGCAGAAAGGACCTGTAGATGAAACTGGCTGGATCATTAAAAATGTCCTGTCCCTGCCAATTGTCAACAAGAAAGACAACATAGTAGGAGTAGCTACGTTTTACAACAGGAAAGATGGAAAACCTTTTGACGAATATGCCGAACACATTACTGAGGTAAATGCAACAATGAAATAATGGAGGTAAATGAAATCCGTGAAACAATAGGGGATACATAATTATTTTGTTATTCTGAATGAATAGTTTTGAAGGGCAGTTAAGAAATGAGTCACACACATGATTGCAATCAGCCTGTTGTCATTGTGTCATTTGTTTTCTGACTTCTGTGAAGTGCAAAATTCTTCACCAAAGTGGACAGTTTTGACTTATCCAAAAGTCTTTATGATGCTAGGAAACTGGGAGAGATTTCGACCTCTTTTAACTCTTCTTCCCTTTTTCTTTCTTCTGGTTTCTTTCTTTCTTGCCCTTGTTCCTCCCCTCTCACTGTTAGGCCTTGCTTTGCTTCCCTAGGTATTAGTAATTCTTCTCCTTTAAGAAACTATTCATAGTGTTTCAGTAATAAACAAATGTTGACCCAAATTCTGCATCCCAAATTGTTGTAATAAAACACGCTAGGAAAAGGAAGCCAAACTTTAATTCAAGTCTTAGTGTGCTTTTTCAGAGGAGTCCCTGGATATCATAACTGGGTCATGTGTTTGGCTGCTAACTCAAAGGTTGGAGGTTCAAGTCCACCAGAGATGCATTGGAAGAAAGGCCTGGCGATATACTTCCAAAATATGAACTATGGGAAATCTCATGGAGCACAGTTCTACTCTGACGTCCATGCGGTTACCATGAGTCGAAGTCAACAGGACCAGCAACTGGTACATCATTTTCAGAAGTCATAATTATATAATTCTCAGTGGTTATGAATAGACAGAATTCTTAATTATGTAGTTGATTTTCACAGTTCTTCCCCTACTCACTCTTTTCCCATGTTGCCTCTCTAGTGCCTTCAACTTCCTGAATTTCTGATGATTGTTCCCTTTCTAAACCTGTTCTGGATTCTGCGTTTACACCAAGGTGGACATGGGTGATCCTTTGATCCACTTGAGATCATTTACAGGCCAGCAAAGGTTTTAAAGTAATGAAGGTCTAAGGGGGAGATGTCAGGTCCCAGTCACCACGCAGGGGAAAGGCTTCTGAAAAGGCCTAGTTCGATGTTTTCCACACTTGAATATGCATAGGAATCGCTTGGAGATCTTGTAGATTGATATTCAGTAGGTCTGGGACTTGAGTAGGTGTTGGGGGTTTGGGGTAGGGACTATGGATTTTTAACAAATTCCCAGGTGAATCACGTGCTCCTAATCTGAAGACTGCACTTTGAACAGCAAGGGTTTAGTGAATTTTATTGTCTGTGAGCCTTGGTGGCAATGGTAGGATAAGCACTGGACTGCTAATCACAGGTCAGCGGTTCAAACCCGCCAGCACTCTATCAGGATTTACAGTCTTGGAAACTCTATATAGGGTTGCTATGACTTAGAGACAACTTGACGGCATGAGTGGGTGATTGAATATTAACATGCTTTTTCTTAGATTGAATTTTGGTACTGGGTGATTAAGGGTGCCCAGTAGTGCAGTCGTTTAGCACTCAGCCAGTAACCCAATGGTTGGTGGTTTGAACCCAGCAGTCACTGTGTAGGAGAAAGCTGTAGCAGTCTGCTTCCATCAAGATTTATAGCCTTGGAATCTCTATGGGGCCACTTCTCTTCTCTCCTGCAGGCTTGCTATGAGTCAGATGCCAAGGGTTTGGGGTTTACTGTAGATGAAACTGGTTGTGTCATTAAAAATGTGGGAGGAAGACTGGCGGGTTGAAATGCAGGCAGATGTTGCCTCCAAATCAATTTTCAGTTAATTTTAGGTAATCAGAATCACTTTTTATCCATTTCAGACTCTCACACAATTTCTTGGATGGTCTTTTTTAAATACTGACACCTATGAGAGAATGAATAAACTAGAAAGCAGAAAAGGCATTGCTCAAGAAATGCTCATGAACCAGACCAAAGCCACTCCTGATGAAATTAAATCTATACTGGAAAGTGGGGAATTCAGTCCTGTAGATCTTAGGAGGGTATCTAACCAATACTTCTAGAATTTACTTCCTTATCCAGGGCTCTGATCGCTGAGAAGCTGTACTCCTCAGACAAGGTGGACTAAGGGAGGACCTAGGTGGCCCAGAATACATCTGTTCTTACTGGACTCCCAAACTGCTTTGTTGTAATAGCTTCCGTAGTGAGCCAAAGTGGTGACACCTAGATTCAAGTTGTTAGCAAGGAGAAAAAAAATTTCCATGAAGAGAAATATACCAGTAAGCTATTACCATAATAATTCTGCATAACCGTATCAGTTGTTGTTATTGTTAAGTGCTGTCAAGTTGATTCCAATTCATAGTGACCCTGTATAGGGTTTCCAAGGAGTGGCTGGTGAGTTTCAACCAATTACTTTGCAGTCCAAACCAACCTTGTGGTCCAGTGTTTTATCCTACAGAGCTACACCAGGACTCAGCTGTTGTTGTGCTGTTGAGTCGGTTCCGACACACAGCAACCCTATATAGGGTTTCCAAGGAGCAGCTGGTGGATTTGAACTGTCAATCATGTGGTTTGCAGTCCAGTGCTGGTCCACAGTGCCACACCAGAAGTCCAGGGCTCAATAGTGTACAGCAATAAGCATCTATTCTTCATTCATTCATTTGTGGATTGACCAGGCTTTGGGTTTTGCTTGATGTTGGCTGGACCTGGCTTTAAGATGTGAATCAGATTAGATGTGCTTTACATGTTTCACATCTTCCTTAAATGAGCAGCTACCTGACTAATAGTCTTTTCTTGATGATGGAGAAATGCAAGAGAGCAAGCCCAACTTTGCCAGCCTTTGCTCACATCACATTTATCAACATTCTCTTTGGTCAAAGCAAGCCACACGGTCAAGACAAACATCGTGTATGATGGGGGAGAGTGGGTGTATTTGATAACAGGATTTTTATAACCATAAAATAAAGGAGAAAATAGCATGCACCCACTACCTCCATTGCTTTTATTTTACTAGCTTTTAGAGTGGGTGGTAGGTTTGTTTATTTGTGTTTAGTTTTTTTTTTTTTCTGGGTGGTTTGTGAATTAAAAGAAGGTTGATTTGAGTTTGAGATGTTGAAGAGGAGAGTGTTTTGGAGGAGATGAAGGGTATTGCTATTAACTAATAGAAAAACAAATGAAAGCTGCTTATTTCTCTTTCTTCCCCCTTTCCTTCCTTCTTGTCTCAGTTTCTCAGGGCTGCTGTAACAAGACACCATGGAGTGGGGCTCATGGTTCTGGAGTCCTGGCAGCTCCCGGGTGGTTCTTGGTATTCCTTGACGTCACACAACATCTGTCTTCCCCACTTCTTGTCTTTTGACCCTTCATAAAAGGCCACTCAGAAATGATTAGGACCCACACTATTCAGGTATAACTTTATTAACTGAAAACATTCTCAAAGAAAGACCTTATTTCCAAGGTCACATTCACAGGTACAAGGTTTAAACATGATATAGCAATCTTCAACATTTATATACAAGCAACCCACTCTTTTCGTCTTGCTTCCTGCCTATCTCTCTCTTTCTATCTTTTTCTTCCTTCCTTTCTTCTTTTTAAGACAGCTACTGTTATGTTTGGAGGAGATAGAAAAATAAAATTATATTACATTATATCTTATATAAAATTTTTCATAATCAGGTGCTATATAGGTCCTCTTTGGAGCCAGAATACATCTTTGTCACAGGACTCATTAGAGCCTATTTTAAGTTTATTTTAATTGCTGTTAATAGTAGAGGAATCAAATAAAGATCTTCTTACTGCATCAGAATTTCATACAATTGTTTTCACATTTTAGAAATTTAAAGAGAAGCTAAATATAGATGTAATTGAAGGCTGTGAAGAAAAACACCTTGTCACAATTTTAGTAAGTATTCTCCATCTCTCTTTAATGCCTTTTAAACAAAATGTATTAGGCCATGCTGTCTCTGTTTTTAAATAAATGATGGATTTCCTCTTTTCTGAGACCTTTATGGCTAGAAAGAAAGGCAATTTTCCCAAAGACTAACCTAATAATTCCCTGCTTTTTCCCCTCTTGGAGCCAACCTGGAAGTAGGAGGCCTGGAGTGGAATCACTTTATAGCCCAGTGAGATGGCAGCTGCAAACGCTTCCTCTGCTGCATCCCCTCACTGTGGGCCTCTGCAGCAAGGAGAGGATCAGCCCTGTGAAGTCAGAGTCCCCACCTATTGGGCCAATAAAAAAACCTTTATTTTTGTCAAGTCTTTGCATCATAGACTTATAAAGTGTGGTCTTTCATTCGGTTAAGAAGTCTTGGTGACACCATGTGTTAAGCATTGGACTACTAACCCCTAGGTCAGGGGTTCAAACCCACCAGTTGATCCAAGGGAGAAAACTGAGGCTGTCTGCTCCCAGAAAGATTTATGGTCTCAGAAACCCTAAGAAGCAGTTCTCCTCTGTCAAAAAAAAGGGTTGTTGTGGTGCTGTAGGATAAGCACTGGACTAACCACAAGGCTGGTGGTTCAAACCCACCAGTCAGTCCTCGGAAACCGTATACAGGGCTGCTATGAGTTAGAACCAACACTATGGTTCTTAGTAACAATAACAAATCAGTCACTATGGAATCCTGGTGTGGTACTATAGGACAAGCTCTGGACTGCTAACCGCAATGTTGGCATTTAAAACCCACTAGCTGCTCCTCAGAAACTCTATAGTGGGTCATGATGAGTCAGAATCAACTCAACGGCACTTAACAACACCAGACGCTATGAGCCAGAAATGAATTTTTAACAGTGGGTTTTGTTTTGATTCATCCATCACTGTGTTAAGGATGAATCCTTAGAAAAGATTGTTTACTGAGTGTTTCTTGAATGGGAAAAAACGAGAAGTTGAGTAATGTAGGGCATTATAGGGCTGATGGTAACTGCAAGCTTTGTTTATAACCTCGTAGAGTAGCGTAGTGGTTACGAATTGGGCTGCGAACCTTAAGGTCAGCGGTTCGAAACTACCAGCCGCTCCGCGGGAGAAAGATGAGGCTTTCTACTCCCGTAAAGATTTACACCCTCGGAAACCCTGTACAGGGTCGCTATGGGTCGGACCCGACTCAATGGCACTTAACAACAACAACAACAGAGTGAAAATAGCCAAAAGAGCTGAATTTAGAATTGAATCCTATCAGTTAGAAAACTTCTTCCTATAGCAGAATCATAGTTTCACCATCTGTAAAATAGGGATAATTTTGCAGGATTGTTATGAGAGTATGTAAACCAAATAACCCAGTGCCTGGCACATAGGGGCTTAGTGAATTACATGTAGAATTCTTTCATTGGAATTTTTTACCAGATTTTGAATATGTGCATATAAAGGGAAAAAGGCAAATATAGTGTGAAACAGTACATCCTTGTTTCAACAGAAAAAGGCCTTGCCAGACCCAAACAAAGAAGAACTGTATGAATTCTGCTGTAGTGACTTCACCATTACTGAGCATGGATTGATTAAGTGTGGCCTACGACTATTCTTTGAAATAAATGTGGTGGAGAAATTCAAAGTGCCCCTAGAGGTCAGGTAGTATTTTAACTAATTCTGCTGTGTTACTTCACAAGGTTTTCTGTGGTTCAAAGAGCAACTTCAGTTTGGATTTTAAATCACTGTTAACTTTGTAAACATATCCGCTGAAACCTTGTAAACAAGACTGGCATCTTTTTAGATTAGATTGCCACCAGTCTTCTAACCTTTGGAATTCTATTCCGAAGTCTGAAATGCAGTGTGTTATTTTGGCAGCAGGTTCTCACCAGATGGATGTACACTGTGAGAAAAGGGTGCCGCTCCGTCACATACCACAACTGGAGGCACAGATTCAGTGTGGGACAGACCATGTTCGCTTTGCTGATGGTGGGTATCTGTTGACCCAGCTGTTGAACTAATTCTATCCCACATGTGTCAGAGTAGAGCTATGCTCTAGAGGATTTTCAATGACTGAGTTTTCAGACGTAGGTCTTTAGACCTTTCTTTCAGACTACCTCTGGATGGACTCAAACCACTTGTCTTTCTCTTAATAGCTGAGTGCTTAACATTTGCACCACTCAGGGACTTCCATGGTAGGTACAGAGCACTATAAAAAACTGCAAACCTGCAAAATTCCCACTGAGCGTGGTGGGAAACGGATATATAACCCACCATCGTGTTGTTCTTGTTGCTGGAAAATGTCATCGAATCGGTTCCAACTCATAGAGACCCTATACAGGGTTTCCAGGGAGTGGCTGGTGGATTAGAACAGCTGACCTTACTATTAGAAGTCTAGTGCTTATCCTACAGCACCTCACCAGGACTATGTTTTCTGGATGGGTGATTTTTTGGAAACCACAAAGCCCTATGTAGATGATCCCAAAGAATGTGGGCACCTGGTTGACATTCATGTACTTTTCCCCTTAAAAGGAAATTCGGTCACGTGCTGGGTTTTATATCCGCCCAGATGAGCCCAGATGAGCTACAGACACTTACAAGAGAGAAAGCTAACTTACTCTGAAAACAGGGTGGGATCCCTTCAGTTGTTAAGATTGCTGAGTCTTATCTGAGGATTTTGTTAAACATCTGGGCATTTTGTTCAACATGTAGATCCTGATTCCATATGTCTGTGGTGAAAAGCAACTTCTCAGCAGGGGGAGAACTGGAATGAACCAGTTGGAAGGCCACCACCCAAGTTTCTATTTCTTTCTCCCTTAAAATGATTTATTCCATATTTCCATGACAAAGTCTTCACATAAAGATGTCTAGATCTTCACTCTCAGCCTCCTCCCAACCTTTCACCTTTCAATTTTCAGTATGGCTTTCCCAATCTTCATCAGGAAAGGGTGGAGACAGGGTACTAGACACAGGTCCCATCAGCAAGTGGGAGGCTTACTTTTCTTCCACTGTCTTGAGGGAGGAAAGAGATATTATTTTATGGTGATTTTCATGTTGGTGTCTGAAAATTCTTAATTAACCCTTCTGTGATCCTTGGGACATATATTGTTGTTGTTTAGGGTCGTGGAGTTGGTTCCGACTACTAGTTACCTTCTATAGGGTTTCCGAGGAGTGGCTGGTGGGTCAGAACTGCTGACTTTGTGGTTCAAACTGATCTTGCAGTCCACTTTGAATTAATATATTACCCCCTTCTCAGCTTCCTTTGGAAGCTTCTATTCCAGTTATAGTACGTACTACCACCTGGCAGGAACCTGTATAACTACATGAATCTGAAGAACTAGGCCTCACCCCACCAATTCTACCTCCAGAGTTCACTTGGGACATATGTGTCCCACATAATTGTATCAAAGCCCATATTACCTCAAAAAAATGTTTTCCCTTGACGTCAGTATGCCTTCAATGACTGAAAACATATGGCATCAACAAAAACTCCAAAGCAGAAAATAGTTCGGCCATGAAAGAGTTGACACTTCCTATGCAAATAACCTGCACCTACTGCCTTCAACAGGTTTGCTACACTTTCTATAATTCATAACCACCACCACAAACCCCAAGGAACTTAAAGATTTTAGGTGCAGGGGATGAGCCAGACTTAACTACTTTAAACAGCTCACTCACTTATGCATTCAGCAAATTAGTTTGGTTTTTTAAGGACTGGTATGGTTTTTGGTTTTGTTTTTGCTTTTTTTCTTTGAAGGTCATATGGTTTTTGTTTTTGTTTTTGCTTTTTGTCTTTGAAGGGCATCTTTTAAATCTAAAAATAACTTTTACAAGATGATGTTTCTGACCACTTTACAGATGTGGGAGGAGCACTGGTAGCATGTTGTTGGTGTTAAGTGCCATCGAGTTGGTTCCAACCCATAGCAACCCTGTATAGGGTTTCTGAGGAGCAGCTGGTGAGCTTGAACCACTGACCTTGAGGTTCAAATTGTCTTTGCAGTCCAGGGCATTAGCCCATAGCGTCACATCAGGAGGCGTAGTAGGTTACAAGTAGGGCTGCTAACCCACAAGTTCAGCTGTTCAAATCTATCAACAGCTCCGAGGAAGAAAGACGAGGCTTTCTGCTCCCATAAAGATTTACAGCCTTGGAAATCCTGTGAGCCAGAGCCAACTCCACGACATACAAATAACAACAACAAGTAAAATCAACAGTTACGCTGTTATTAGTTGCTGCTGTCTTGATTGGGATTCATGGCAACCCATGTGTGCAGCGTAGAACTGCTCTATAGGGTTTTCAAGCCTGTGGTCTTTCAGAAACACATCACCTGGGTAGTTCCACGTAGGTTCGAACACTAAACTTGTTAGCTAGTAGTTGAATGCTTAACCATTTGCTTCAACCAGGTATTCCTTAAAATTAAGCAGCTATAACAGTGGTATATCCTTTTCTTCCTAGGTCCACATCTCCCCTGGCAAAGCTTCATGGATCTTCCATTTTGGAGAGGTACCACTTGGAGTACAGTAAGACTGTGCTGTAGGATGAGGTACAGAGCTTCTAGTGAGCGCTGGATCAAAACCCTAACCCACAAAAACGCATGGAACCAGACACCCTTCGATTAATAATATCGAAGTCAACTGACAGAAATTACTACATTACAAATTTTGAAGTTGGAAGTAGCTGAGGAGAGGAGAAAAAGTCATGGGATGAAAATATAGGGATTTAATTCTAACTAAAATCTATGTAGCCTTAGGAAAGTCACTAAATCTTGTAGGGGAACAAAGAAAAAGCTTATGGCAATGTGACAGGGCTCTGTGCACCCCAAAGTATGAATGAATGTAAAGAAGAAAGGAGGCCATCAACCACTGATTACTTATTCATTTAATCAGCGTTTGCTGAGCCCTTCTTGTCTAGAACCTTCACTGACAGGCATGGTCCCACTGAATGAGTCAAGTTCAGGAAGAAGGTATGAGTAAGACAGAATCTGATGTCTGCCATCTGAGGAGCACTAAGAGTTCTAGAAGCAATGATACATTCCATGAGGACTGGGGCAGGGGAGAGGAGAGAAGAAGGTGGAGTTAGGGATAGCTTTTTGTGGGTTGTGGCTTTGAGTTCACTATGATTTCAACATAGCATGTCCTAGTAGCATTCTATAGGCAGTAGTCCATCTCCTCCCCTTTGGCAACTCTATTTGATGAGTATATTGTTGTTGTTGTTAGGTGCCATCAAGTCCATACTGACCCATAGCTACCTTATGCACAGCAGAACGAAACACTGCCCAATACTGGGCCAACCTCACTACTGTTGCCACGCTTGAGACCATTGATGTTGCCACCTGGACAATCCATCTTGTTGGGGGTCTTCCTCTTTTTCTCTGACCCTCCACCTTACCAAACATGATATCCTTCTCCAGTGACTGGTCCCTCCTGACAATATGTCCGAAGTATGAGAGACAAAATCTGGCCACCTTGGCCTCCAAGGAGCACATTGCCTGCACTTCTTCCAAAATGGATCTATTGGTTCTTTTGGCAGCCCATGGCACTTTCAATGGGCTTTCTCCTCCAACACCATAACTCAAAAGCATCAATTCTTCTACGGTCTTCCTTATGCACTGTCCAGCTTTCACATGCATATGAGGTTATTGAAAATACCATGGCTTGGATCAGGTGCACCTTAGTCCTCAAGTGGACATCTTTGCTCTTCAACACTTTAAAAAGGCAGATTTGCAGCAGATTTGCCCAATGCAATATGTTGTTTGATTTCTTGACTGCTGCTTCCATGAGTGTTGATAGTTGATGTGGAAAGGTGTGGATGTAATGTAAGTGTACTCCAAAATCTGTTGAGAAAGTTCCAAGACAAAAGCAATTAAAATGAGTTGTTATCGAATTGAAGACAACATATTAATTAAGTTAGAAACTTAATTAGAATGTGGGTTACGAACCGCTAACCACAAGGTCAGCAGTTCAAATCTACCAGCTGCTCCACAAGAGAATGATGAGATTTTAGATTTACAGTCTCAGAAACCCTATACAACAAGGGTGGAGAACCTTTTTTCTGCCAAATTTATAACATTATTTGTGAGCCACACAAAATTATCAACTTAAAAATTAGTCTGCCGGTTGAGTGTCAAACTGATTTTCTACAACGTAAACTATCACTTAATTTGTAATAAAAGCTTTTTAAAAAATAGCCTGCTATATTTGGTCAAACATTTAATTAACTCACCCCTAATATGACTGGACAAAAGAGCTCTGGAAGCATAGTGGTTACGAATCGGGATGCTAATGTCATGGTCAGCAGTTTGAAACTACCAGCAGTTCTGGGGCAGAAGGATGAGGCTTTCTACTCCTGTAAAGATTTACAGCCTCGGAAACCCTGTACAGGGTCGCTATGAGTCGAAACTGACTCCACGGCACATAACCACCACCACCACCACCACCAATGTGACTGGACGGCATTTAAGAACAAGACAAAATGTGATGGAAACCCTACACTGGGTTGCTATGAGCCAGAACCGACTCGACAGTACTTAACAACAATGTGACGTAACTATGGTTGCATTGGCAGGGCCAGAACAAATGATTTTTGAGAACCTTATACAGCCCACGGGCGGTATGTTCTCCACCCTTGCTATGCAGGCTTGTTATGAGTCAGAACCAACTCCAGCGCACATAACCACCACCACCAATAGGAAGAATAGGCTTTCTAAAGTGTGTTTTGTTTTTCCTCAGTTTCTAGTGGGTAAGCACTCGGCTGGTAACCAAAAGGTTGGTGGTTTGAACCCGCCGGCTGCTCCTTGGAAGAAAGATGTGGTAGTATGCGTCTGTAGAGATTATAGCCTAGGAAACGCTATGGGGGCAGTTCTCCTGTGCCCTGTGTGGTCACTATGCGTCCGAATTACCTGGATGACAGTGGCGTTGCCCTGATGGCGCAGTGGTTAAATGATCAGCAGCTAGACGAAAGGTTGCAATTAGAAGCCACCAGTTGCTCTGTGGAAGAAAAATGTGACAATCTGCTTCAGTAAAGATTTACAGTCTCAGAAACTCTATAGGGTAGTTCTATGGGGTCTGTTCTATAGAATCTTTGTTCTATAAGGTCTCTGTTCTAGAGGGTCTATGAGTCAGAATCAATTTGACAACAAAAAGGGTTTATACTAACCTTCCATCCGGAAACCACTGTGGCATTTCTGATTCTGCCGCTCTCAGGGAATCACAGCCCATACTGCCAGATCAGTGGTTCTCAGACCTGGGTGTTTGGACCAGTGGCATCAGAATCTTTCATTTAACAGGGTAGGGACAGTGAAACCATCAAACATACAGATTCTGGGCTTTCTGGAGTTGGGTCCAAGAATCTGCATTTTTAAAAATCAGAATTCTAGTAGTTCCAGCATGCAAATCTAAAGCCAAGAAAATGATGATAATCTATTTTATGAGAATCAGAAAAAGGAGTAGAATTGAAAGCAATTCAGGAAGGTAAGCGAACATTGTTATTACACGATTTGTTAAGTGTTTGGCTGGTGGGGACAATTCTGAAAAAGCATTTTCTGTACTTTCATGTGATTTCACAGTTATATATGTTTGACGCAAATGGTGTCAGATATCATGTATGATTTATTTACTAAAGCAAAAGATAGTTTTCAAAAACCACAGCCAGATACTTAAATGCGTAGCATCAGAAGGATTCTGGTATCTTTTATGTTTTCCTTCTGGGATTTGACAGTTTATGGCTAGGGTTTTCCATTTAAATTTTTTTAATGTTATTTACTCAGTAGACTGAACTGGAGTTGATGGCTATTTAAAAGACTTATTATTCATTCTCAAAAGGAATATTGCATCTCAGTAATCCATACAGTCTTTGTGAGGACCTTTCAACAATGCCATTGAACCTGCTAATTGCAGGCGTGTAAAGCCTTGTCAACAGCGTTGCTAGGCAATGCAGCCACACTGAGTTTGTTTATTAGTAGTCACATCCCATGCTCAAAAAATGAAAGTTGTAATCATCCGATGTTATTTTATATTTTGGGGGAACAATGTAATTTGCCTGGTTTTTTGTTCATTTGTTTTAATGTTATAAGGAAATAATGTCCATACTCAACAAACAACTTGTTTTTAAAAAATAAGGGAAACCCTTATTTTAAAATGTAGCAAGGTTGGCATTTCATGAACATTACTCAGTTTGTTTTTCACATTTTAAGGCTTTTGGTTAAAATGTCTTTATAGGATATACTGCTTTGAGGATTAGAACCACCTGCATTCTAAAGACAAGTAGAAATCATCTCTGAAACCAAGTGAATTGATGGAAACCTTGTCAGCCAAATTTGCAGGAACCTACATTTTTAGACTAGGCTGTCCTGTAGAATAAGAAGCCCAGGGGGTGCTGTACGATAAGCTCTGGACTGCTAACCACAAGGTCAGTAGTTCAAACCCACCAGTCACTCCATGGGAGAAAGATGAGTCTTCCTGCGGCTGTAATGAGTTACAGACTCAGAAACCGTATCCAGGGTCACTATGAGTCATAATCTATTCCATGACAGTGGGTGACTCCTATAGAAACAACAAAAGTAAATTGCCCCGCATAAATAACAGACCCCTGTTATTATTCCAAACACTTCTTTACAAAGTGTATGATAGCTGTATTTATGCTTTACCATATCAACCTCATCAGCCTGTCTCATGTTATACAAAGCAGGAATGAAGAAGAAATAAGTGTCTTCCGTATGATCATCAGGAGTCAAGAACATGTTGACAATGTTCTCTGGTGGGTGTTGTGGGCCCCACACTGGATATTCAAATAGTGTGGACTTACTCTGGACTCAGCTCACCTGAAAGTACCGGTTAGAATAAATTAGAGTCATTTCTACGCATTTTGGTGAGCTACACAGAATTTGTATCTTCATTGTTATTTAAAAAGTCAGGGGAGAACAAAAAGAGACTTCCTTGTGATAAGAGGAGACCAGCTGAGTAAATACGGGCCCAGCTGGAACAGGGCTGGAAACTAGGTCTGCTTTTGTTCTGTTAGCACCTGTCGTTTGCATCTTGTTTTTAGCACAATGCTCAGCAAAACAAATGCAATATTATAAACTTATGTACCTTTAAAATCAGTGACTTCTATTTGTAAATAAAAATTCAAGCAATTGGGAACATTTCAAAGACACCCAAAAATAAGCATTTTATTAACATTTGATGAGCTTCACCACAGCCATCTTGTGAATATGTACAGGCAGCCTGGACAGAAGTTAGTCTAGAAAAATGGAATCAAACCATCTAAGATATTTGTTCTCCCTACACTCAGTCTTGTTTTTTAATCAATTTAGTTGAGGCATAAGTATCCAATTGTATAAATTTTACAGTTTTGTATACCTGTGAGACTTCCTCTAGAACTAAGATACGGAGCGCTTCTATTGCCCCAAAATCTTCCTCATATCCCTTCACATGCCTCTCTCCCTCCACTCCAACCCCGACAACTGCTCCCATTCCTCACTTGTCAACATGGTTAGGTTCTGAAGGCCAGGTCAGGATACTAAGGTTGGCATTATGTAAGTATCGAAGGTGACCACATTAGATCACAAAACGGAGAATGACTGCATTATAACATAACTGCCAAATTACATCACTATGTAACTGCCAAATTACATCACTGTGTAACTGCCAAATTACATCACTACATAACTGCCAAATTACATCACTATGTAACTGCCAAATTACATCACTGAGTAACTACCAAACCACTGAGCATCATGGCCCAGCCAAGCTGACACACAACCTTAACCATCACAACCAGCATCACGATTGCCTCACATAATACAGAATAGTGTTAGTTATTGCCTGATTGTTGTTGTTGTTGTTGTTGTTAAGTGCCATTGAGTCAGTTCCAGCCCATAGTGACCCTGTATAGGGTTTCTGAGGAGCAACTGGTGAGCTTGAACCGCCGACCTTGCAGTTCAAACAGCTTTGCATTAGTCTGGCGCATTAACCCACAGCACCACAGCAGGACTTCCTGATAGACATCACTAGTAAAGTAGTTGGATAGTAGGGTTACACTATTGTCATAAATGTAAAATGTCAGATAACCATAGAGTTGATAAGTGAGGAGTTGCTGTTAAGTGCCGTCGAGACAGTTCTGACTCATAGTGACACTGTATAGGGTTTCCAAGGAGTGGCAGGTGAACTTGAACCGCTGACCTTGCAGGTCAAAGCAACCTTGCCATTCATCACTATAACCAACTAGTTGCCCGTATTAACTCATGTCAGAGTAGAACTACACCCCATAGGGGTTTCAGTGGCTAATTTTCCAGAAGTAGATGACCAGACCTTTATGTGAGGTTCCATTGGATAGACTTAAGTTTAAATCTTCTAAAATTTTATGTAATAAATATCTATTCTTCTGTACTAGCTTCTTTTGAACAAAATAGTAATTTTGAGATCTATCATGATGTTGTCTGTGTTCACGATATTGTTGTTGTTCTTAGGTGTTGCGAGTCAGTTCTGACTCCTAGTAACCCTGTATAAACATACCCAGACCACTCATCCTCACTGTCGTTGCTAGGTTTGAGCCCGTTTTTGCAGTCATTGTTGTCGTATATTAGTAATTCATTTATTTTCATTACTGAATGGTGGTGGTTGTGTGCCACTGAGCTGGTTCCGACTCACAGCAACCCTGTATAGACTTTCCAAGGCTTTAAATCTTTACAACAGTAGCAAGCCTCACCTTTCTCCCACAAAGTTACTGGTAGATTTGAACTATTGACCTTGCAGTTAGCAGCCCATCTCATAATCCACTACACTACCAGAGTAGTTTTCCTTTATCTTAAATAAAAAGTATTCAATTTAATTATGGTAATGATAAAGAATATTGAATATACCAAGAATGGCCAAAAGCAAACAAATCTGTCCTGGAAAAAGTATAGCCAAAATACTTCTTAGAAACAAGGATGGTGAGTTGTGTCACGCACTTTGGACACATTACAGGAGGGACCAGTCTCTAGAGAAGGACATCATACTTGGTAAAGTTGAGGGTCAGTGAAAAAGAGGAAGACCCTTAATGAGCTGGATTGCCACAGTAGCTGTAACAATGGGACCAACAGCAATGATTATGAGGATGGCAGAAGACTGGGCACTGTTTCATTGGGTTATACATAGATAAGGAAGGTCACCATGCATAGGAACTGACTTGATGGCACTTAGCAGCAACAATATCTCTGTGGGTTCCTTTTACTTTTAATGATTGTTGCTGTTGTCCTTAAGTGCCCTTGAGTTGTTTTGACTGACAGCAACTCTGTAGAGGGTTTCTGAGGAACAGCTGGTGAGCTTGAACCGCCGACCTTGTGGTTCACGCTGACCTTGCAGTTCAGTGCATTAAGCCTCAGTGCCACACCAGGACTCTTAATGGTTGCTGTTATTAGGTGCCATTGAGTTGGTACCTACTCATAGTGAGCTTATGCACAGCAGAACGAAACACTGCCTGATCCTGGGACAACCTCACTACTGTTGCCACGCTTGAGTCCATCAATGCTGCCGCTTGGCCAATCCATCTCATTGGGGGTCTTCCTCTTTTTCTCTGACCCTCCACCTTACCAAACATGATATCCTTCTCCAGTGACTGGACCCTCCTGACAACGTATGAGAGATGAAGGTTGGCCACCCTGGCCTCCAAGGAGCACTCTGGCTGCACTTCTTCCAACACAGATCTGTTGGTTCTTTGGGCAGCCAATGGCACTTTCAGTATTCTTCTCCAGCACCATAACTCAAAAGCATCAGTTCTTCTATGGTCTTCCTTATTCACTGTCCAACTTTCGCATGCATATGAGGTGATTGAAAATACCATGGCTTGGGTCAGGCACACCTTAGTCCTCAAGCTGACGTCTTTGCTCTTCAACACTTTAAAAAGGTCTTGTGCAGCAGATTTACCTAATGCAATACGTCGTTTGATTTCTTGACTGCTGCTTCCATGAGTGTTGATAGTTGATCCAAGAAGAATGAAGTCCTTGACAACGTCAATCTTATCCGTTGATCAGAATGTTGTTTATTGATCTAGTGGCGAGGACTTTTATTTTCTTTACATTGAGATGCAATCCATACCGAAGGCTGTTCTTTTTGATCTTCATCAGCATATGTTTTAAGTCCTCTTCACTTTCAGAAAGCAAGGTTGTATCATCTGCATATCACAGGTTGTTAATGAGTCTTCCTCCAATCCTGATGCCACGTTTTTCTTCATAGAACCCAGCTTCTTGGATTATTTTCTCAGCATACAGGTTGAATAAGTATGGTGAAAGAATACAACCTTGTCGCACACCTTTCTTAATTTTAAACCATTCAGTGTTCCCATGTTCTGTTCGAACAACTGCGTCATGATCCAGGTACAGATTCCTCATGAACACAATTACATGTTCCGAAATACTCATACTTTGCAATGTTGTCCATAGTTTGTCTTGATCCACACAATCGAAAGCCTTTGTGTAGTATATAAAGCATATCAAAGTCAATAAAGAATTTCATTCTGATATTTTCTGCTTTTAGCAAAGATCCATCGAACATCAGCAATGATATCCCTCATTCCACAGCCTCTTCTGAATCTAGCTTAATGGTAGCTTTTGATAAACAGAAGTTTGTGGTTTTAATACAGCCAATTTGATCAGTGTATTAACGATTAGCTTGTAAAGACCCTGTACAGGGTCGCTATGGGTCGGAACCGACTCAATGGCACTTAACAACAACAACAACAGTACTGCAATCAAGGTCAACTTTAGGTATTATCGCATCTGTAATGTATGTATCTGAATCACATTATCTTTGGAAAATAACAATGTATATCAGAAAACAAATATAAGCCATGACTCACTGCCATAAATATGCTAGTGGGTCACCACCGCTACAAAGGGAAAACCACCCTTGTACCCAAATCAAGGCAGATTAAGTGGTATTAAAATTGCAGGTGCCCCGCTTGCTTACTCTTTCGTTTCCTGACCAATCCAGAAAGACTGAAAATCATTTGCATCCAGATTTGCTTTAGCAGTTATGGATTGATCTGACTAGTGAACTGTCCCAAGTAAGAGGCTGATTCGGATCCAAATGAGTTTTCTTTTTGTTTATTTTAACTAGCAATGCTCAATCACCATGATTTCATTCTATCCGTTTTAAAAGGCTAAATGTAGTAGCTATTAAGGACTTTTCTTAGAAGCAAGGATGGTGAAACTTGTGTACTTTGGATGTGTTATCAGGAGGTAACAATCCCTGAAAAAGGTCATCATGCTTTGTAAAGTAGAGGGTCAGCAAAAAAGAGGAAGACCCTCAATGAGATGGATTGACCCAGTGGCTGGCAACAGTGGGCTCAAACACAGGAATGACTGTGAGGAGGGCACAGGACCAGGCAGTGTTTCGTTCTGTTACGCACAGGGTCAATACGAGTCCGAACCAACTCGACGCCGCCTAACAACAACATTGCTGTTGTTGTTGTTGTT
>NW_006408521.1:19243909-19245020 GCF_000296735.1 Chrysochloris asiatica
ACTCAAAAGCATCAATGCTTCTACGGTCTTCCTTATTCACTATCCAGCTTTCACATGCATATGAGGTTATTGAAAATACCATGGCTCAGGTCAGGCGCTCTTCAACACTTTAAAAAGGTCTTGTGCTGCAGATTTGCCTAATGCAATACGTCGTTTGATTTCTTGACTTTCTTGACAACTTCAATCTTTTCTCCATTGATAAGAATGTTGTTTATTTGGTCCAGTGTTGAGGATTTTTGTTTTCTTTACATTGAGATGCAATCCATACCGAAGGCTGTGCTCTTTGGTCTTCATTGTTGTTGTTAAGTGCCGTCGAGTCCGCTCTGACCCATAGCGACCCTGAACAGAGTTTCTGAAGCTGTAAATCTTTATGGGAGCAGACAGCCTCATCTTTCTCCTGCGAAGCAGCTGGTAGTTTCGAACCGCTGACCTTAAGGTTCGCAGCCCGATTCGTAACCACTACGCTACCAGAGCTCCTAACAACAACATTATGAACTCATTATTTTAAGAAAACAAATCATAACTTTCCTCTCTATTTTACAACTACAAATACCATTTTTTCTTGTCTTGGAAGTTGTTATGAAATGGCTACTTGAGTGCATTTACACAACACATAAAGCTTCTAAAACTTAAGTTCTTGACAATCTTGCTTTGTTGTGTTCAATCTTGCTTTAGAATATTTCAACCTCCTGGCATGACTGAGAGCTATATTTGGCCTTGGGTTTGCAATTCTATTTTATTCTGAAGCTAGTCTCAAAACGTTATGTAATAATAATGATAATACAGTACTTAAATTTTGTAGCCACTTAGTTTTCATCAGTGAATTCTCAGGTATCATCGCCTTTGGCTCGACATTCCACAAATATTTAGTGAACATAGGCTAAGTACGAGGGAGTTAGGCAGGGCAGTTGTGATTGTTCCCATCTGATAAAACAAATGCAGATGTTAAGTGGCATGTTAGGACTATAAGCTGTCAAGTGGTGAACCTGGGAACTGAATCTGGCCTTCTTGTTTCAAGGTAGCGTCTGGCAGAGACGTTGTTCGGTACCATCGAGTTGGTACCTACTCATAGCGGCCCTATGCACAACAGAATGAAACACTGCCCAGTCCT
>NW_006408521.1:19245870-19254955 GCF_000296735.1 Chrysochloris asiatica
CTTCTCGGATTATTTGCTCAGCATACAGCTTGAATAAGTATGGTGAAAGAATACAACCTTGTCGCACAACTCTCTTAATTTTAAACCATTCAGTGTTCCCATGTTTTATTCCAACAACTGCCTCTTGATCTGTGTACAGATTTCTCATGAGCACAATTACATGTTCCGGAATACTCATACTTTGCAATGTTGTCCATAGTTTGTCATGATCCACACAGTCAGTAAAGCACAGGTAAACATCTTTCTGGTATTCTCTGCTTTCAGCCAAGATCCATCGGACATCAGCAATGATATCCTCGATCCACGTCCTCTTCTGAATCCAGCTGGAACCTCTCAAAATTCTCTGCCAATGTATGCTTGCAGCCTTGGAATGTCCTATACAATGTCCCTACCTATACAATGTCCCTATAGGTTGGAACTGACTTGATAGCACTTAACAGAAACAGTATTTGTACATAAGGAGCCCTGGTGGTGCAGTGTTAAAGCTCTTGTCTGCTTACTTCAAGGTCACCTGTTCCCACCCACCAGCCACTCTGTGTGGGAAAAGTGAGGTAGTTTGCTTCCATAAAGATGCATAGCCTTGGAAACCTTACAGGGCTGTTCTATCCAGTCTTATGGGATTTCTTTGAGTCACAATCGAATCGATGGCAGTAAGGTTAATGTGTGTGTGCGTGTGTTTTGTTTTTCATCTCTATATAAATTAACACTGTTTCCTCTTTCTTTCCACTTGAATTTTTATATATTTCATAACTGTCAAATTCCTTTGACAAAACCACTATCTATCTGCCCCGGTGGCCTTTATTCCTAAAATGGTTTATTGGAATAGCAGAGCTTTTTCAAACACCCTCTGACTTTACAGTCGTTTTTCTAGGAAACTAAGAAATGAAGTTGAGCCATATGTTAAGAAATGATCAGTGGGAAATGGTTTGAAGCAAGATCTAGTTAAATATTTGTAAAATAGAACTGTAAGGTAATATTTTAAGAATGAGTTGGTTGCATTTTTTCCTACATATACACAAGTGCTAGTGCAATTTACAGTTTCTGAAAGACTAGCAGACTTTAGAAGTCTGCTAAACTATACCTGGTGGGTAGCTTAATGTGTCTAATAATGTATATCTACCAGAAATTCCTTATTAAACTCCATAACAAATACAAGAAAAAATTTAATCTATTATTAATTTTTAATGGCTCTGAAAGAAAATATTGTATTTACTCCCAAAACGTCTACATTGCTTATATGAACTTTTGTTAGCAGTATCTTTTTAAAATATAATTTAAATGACCTTACTCAAAGTAGAGGGGTTTCCTTAATCTGTGAGATAAAAATTAAAAACAAAAATAAAAGTGTTGGAAGATTTAATTGTTCTCCTTTCTTTAATAGAATAATCTTTGACTACTTTGTTAAATATACTTTGGTTAGTTGATTGTTGAATCAAAGGCAAGTTAATGATTATATTTTATTGTGAATTTTTATCTTCTAGACTTTAAACATCTCCCAGAACCCAAATAAATGCCAGTTTGAAACAGTCATTCATTTGTTTGAAGTTGCAATAATAGCAACTGATCTGGCTTTATATTTCAAGTAAGTATATAACTCTCTGTTTTCACTCTCTCTCTCTCTCACACACACACACATATGCATGCATTTGTTTTGTTTCACTTTTGGATGTTCAGTAGAATACTCTCAAAATGCCTAGCAGTGCATTTACTAGACATCTGGAACCAGCTTAAGCTCTTAATATTGAGTAGCTTGCTGCCTGAAGAAGTTTGAAGAATATGCCGCAAGGTCTGTAAACACCAGAGATTTCAGGAAAACTCACAGGTGGTTTTTTGTGTTAGTGACAATCTTGGCCCAGAATCTGTTGTTTAGTGTTACAGCCTCAGGAATTTGGTCCTGTCAGAGACTAGAAAATGAACAGTCTTAGTGATTATAATGCCCATGAACCAAACTCACAAAACTCTGGGTTACATACAACAGAGGTCTAGCCTATTTATCCTAATAATACATAATTACCAAGGAGACCAGAGACCCCAAGCATCTGGCCAACATTTTCCTGTAAGAGAACTACTAAGTAGTTTGAAGAATATGGATTAGAACAAGGTAAGGTAGTTATTGGTTCCAGATAATTAATGACTTGTATTGTCACTGTCAAATTATGCTTCTCTGTTGTTGCTGTCAGGTGCCATCAAGTCGGAACCGACTCATAGCGACCCCATGCACAGCAGAACGAAACAATGTCCGATCCTGGGCCAACCTCACTATCGCTGCCACACTTGAGTCCATCAATGATGCCACCTGGCTGATCCATCTCGTTGGGGGGTCTTCCTCTTTTTCTCTGACCCTCCACCTTACCCAGCATGACATCCTTCTCCAGCGACTGTTCCCTCCAGACAATATATCCAAAGTAGGAGAGACGAACACATCAAAACTGCAGTTCTGGCAGCCTCCAGAAACTTGAATCGTGTTCCTTTTCAATGTTCTTTGAGATCTGAGAACAAAAATATGTCTGAAAGGGCAAGATCGGGGCTGTAGGGTGGATGAGGTAAGGCTTCCCAACAAAATTCTCATATGACAGCCCTTGCTTGAAGAATGAGCAGTTGTCAAGATGGAAAAAACTTGGTCAGCACAATTTTCATGGCCTTTTTCTCACCAACAGAGTTATCAGTTTTCTTAAAACTTCTTCCCAGTAAGCCCCATGATCATCCTATGACCTTTGAAAGAAACTATCAAGAGTATCCCTTTGGAGTCTTCCGAAAATAGTCGCCATAAACTTCTGAGCTGACCTCTCTGCCTTGACTTTAACTGGCCCAGAAGATCCACTCAGAAGCCACAGTTTTGATTGTACCTTTTTATGAAGACATCCTAATAAGGACTAAGATGAGACTATTACTGAAAGGACTTGTCTGCAACCATCTACTGATTGCAGACCACTACGTATCTGTTCCTGTGGTCTTTTTCCCTAAAACGGTCTGTTGGAATATCAGAGATTTTTTAAAAACATTATTTGTTTGGAATAAATCTATCCACATATGAACTTGCATCTTAGTATCAAGATCTTTTGACTTGCCTTAATACAATGGATATTCAAATAACCATAATTCAGATTCAACAAATGCTAACATTTTGCCACATTTGCCTCAGATCTCTCTCTTCTTAAGGAGAAATAATAAACCATTACTGATATAATTAAAGCATTTTGCCCCAATCTACCATAAAAGGGAGCACAGTGGCTCTGTAAGATAAGCACTGGACTGTGAACTACAAAGTTGGTGGATTGAGTCCATCAGCTGCTCTGCAGGAGAGACATTATTTTTTTGTAAAGATGTTATTGTTGTTGTGTAGTGTGGTCAAGTTGGTTTCAACACATAGCGACCCTGTATAGGGTTTCTGAGGAGCAGCTGGTGAACTTGAACTGCAGACCTTGCAGTTCAAATGGCTTTGCAGTCTGGCACATTAACCCACAGTGCCACACCAGGACTCCTCGGAAACACTGTATAGTGTGCTATGAGTCAGTCCCCACTCGAGGGTACTTACCGCCACTACCACCACCATGACAGTGCCCTCCCTTTTCCCTCACAGATATTATCATTCTGATGTTGATGTATATTCATCCTTTCCAATCCTACCCATCCCATCTTCTGTTTTTAACTTGCCATAAATAGTATTCCACTGCATGTACTTTTCTACAGCTTGCTTTTTCCACTTAGCATTATATTTTAAGGATACTTTGGATGATACATAGAGATCCAGTTCCTTTAACTGTATATTCAATTGTCTGGTTAAATTCTATATTAATTACACTATAATTATCCGTTTAGTTTGTGCCCACAATGCTATCATGATATATATCCTGATACATATACAAGAGTTTTTCTGATCAGCTGCTCAGCGGGAGAAAGATGAGGTTTTCTGCTCCCATAAAGATTTATAGCCTCGGAAACCCTGTACAGCGTGGGTATGAGCCAGAACCGACTGCATGGCACATAACAACAACAACAACAACATCTAGAAATGGAATTGCTGTAGAGTTTGCATATCTTCAATTTTGTGTTACATTGCAAAGCTACACTCCTGAGTACTTGTGCCAATTTATCTCGCACCAGCACTGTATAAAAGTCCCATATCTAAAATACTTGGGATCTGGGCATATTTAAATTGCGATTTATTTTGCTACTGTAATGAATATTAGATGATTTCTTATTGTTGCTTAAATGGGTATACTTTTCATTACCAGTGATTTGAGCATCTTTTCATATATTTCGGTTCCAATCTTTTGCTGATTACGTATGTTGTGATATCTCATCATTGTGGTCTTTCATCTTTATGTCATGCTCTCTTTTGTCATATCTAACTTTTTAGTTTTAATGTACTCAAATTTACCAAAGTTTTTCTCTTAGGGTATGTACTTGTTTTTCTTAAACCTTTTCTATGTTAAGAGTAAACAGCCATTTCCTGACCTCTTAAACTCTACTAGGTGGATGTCCTAATGCAAGCATCGGAAGACCAAGTATATCAAAATGCCTTTTCTGTCTGTTTTTATATGCCAAAGTTGCTGCACAATTCTATCTTTTGTAGAAAGAGAACCATGTTTCAAAACATTGTTGATGCCTGTGTAAAAATGGAGACTGAAGAACAGGTCATCAATTATGTTAGCACTGATCCAACCAAAAAAGAGATTATCATGCGAGTAGTCAGAATTGTATTTCTCTTTTGGAAAAATAACTTCATTGTATTTATTTCTATTTTAACAATTTCCATGTTCTTAACAATTTCCATGTTCTTCCAAAGGGCAATGATGATGACAGCATGTGACTTGTCTGCTATAACCAAGCCCTGGGAGGTACAAAGCCAAGTGAGTCCAATTGTTTTATTTTCGGTCCCTTTCTCAGGTACTGTCTAACTCCCCAGTAAAAGTCCACACAGTGATACCTGGCAAGCCTCAGAATTTTATGATTGTTATCAATTACATGGCTAGATATTTTTAGAAACAATTGTCTTTCATTACACTGGACTTGTTATCTCAAACAATTGGTTTATAACTTGAGAAGTTATGACAATTAGGAATAGAATGTTCTCTGCTGGTTTTCTGTAAGTGAAGCAAGTAAATAACTCTTAAGAGTTCACAAATATCAGTAAGACAATAGCTCATTTGATCAGGCCCTAGGCCAAGACAAACAGTGGGAACCTTGGAAAGAAAATGTTTTCTGGAAGGAATTTGTTTTATCATGGAGCAGGGTGTAAAATGTTCACATGAAATTATCCAGGGGCTAGCTGAGACTGTTGAGTAGAGGAGGTCAGTCAGCACTAGGTAAAGGGGAGTAGTCAGTGCTTCCTTCTATCAAGGTTGGGTTTGCTCCTACAACCTCTTCTTCAGTGGCCTGTCAGTTATCGGAAGGCAATGTCTGTGAGGTCACATGTAATGTGGTCTTCCTTACGAATCGGGCTGCGAACCGCAAGGTCAGTAGTTCAAAACTAGCAGCTGTTCCGTGGGAGAAAGATGAGACTTTCTGCTCCCGTAAAGATTTACAGCCTCAGAAACCCTGTACAGGGTCGCTACGGGTCAGAACTGACTCCACGGCACACAACAACCACCACTGAACTTCTTCCATAATCTTGGACAATGGGAGTGCAGAAGCACTTGTTTACCACTTGTTTTCCTACTAACTGGATGAAAGAAAACTTCTCTTCTCTTACTAACTACTAGGAGAAACTCTAAACAAGAGAGAAACCAAGATCAAATGGGTTCAATGATAAAGGTGGATTGTATTGTAAAGATATCATAATTGGGACCCATCAAGTCCCGAACCAAGCACTTATTCTGCTGTGATGTGCCTGCTCTTCCTTATAGACTCTTCATCTAAGCACCCACTAAGCCATATTCGGGACTCCTGCTTGAGTCCTTCTCCCCCATTTACAGATCATTTTGCCCCTTGCTGCTGCCTCAGGTTAGAGTTTTTATATCATCCTAATGGTGGTAACCTCATCATTAACCCCCCACAGCAGACTCTGAGCTGCTACTGCTTAAAAGCCTCCTAAAAACTCTCCATTGCCAGAAGTTTTAAACCTTTTTTTTTTTAAATGAGGACCATCCCCCATCAATGCTTCTAAGGACTTCCTTATTCACTGTCCAACTTTCACATGCATATGAGGCCATTGAAAATACCAGGGCTTGAATCAGACACACCTTAGTTCTCAAACTGATATCTTTGCTCTTGAACACTTTAAAGAGGTCTTGTGCAGCAGATCTGCCATTTGATTTCTTGACTGCTGCTTCCAGGAGTGTTGATAGTGGATCCAAGCAAATTGAAGTCTTTGACAACTTCAATCTTTTCTCCATATAGCATGATGTTATTTATTCATCCCGTGGTCAGGATTTTTGTTTTCTTTACGATCTTCATCAGTAAGTATTTTAAGTCCTCTTCACTTTCAGCAAGCAAGGGTGTATTGTTTGCATCTTAATTTGGCAAACTACTGTTCATTCTCGATGATGCAGCATGAAGGCAGCTTCCCTCCCTTCTGAAGCCTGTCTGTCCTCTCTTCTCCTTGAACCACAGCGTATCATAGCGGCACTACTACAGCGCTTATCTCAGTGCTGACATGGTGGTCTTCATTCAATTGTAAGCATCTTAAAGAATGTTTTTGTCCTTACAAGAAAAAGTCATGTCTTATCCCTCTTGGCATGTCAATTAAAGGCAGCCAGCAGGTGTTCAATGAATTTTATAGGTATTTTTTTAACAATATAAATTAATCCTGAATCTCCTCGCATTGTAATCATGCTGTATACTAATGTGTGTTTAAGTAAACACACATCCACATATCTTCTAGATCCTACCACAGAAGTAGGACAAGAGGAGAACTTGAAAGCATTAGACCTTTAAGCATAACATTTAATAGAATCAGACATCCTCCTGTCTCACCTTTTCATTGCTGAGAGGTGGTGGCAATGCCCATTAAGAGATATGCATTCCCAGAATGAGTCCCAAACATTCAGGTGGGAAGGACAAGTTCCCCTTATCCATTTATAGGCACTCCCAGAATGAGTCCTGGACACTCAAGTAGGAAGAACAAGTTCCCCTTCCCATTTCAATATAATCTGTAGATGACATATTATTTTAAATTTAGGAACATATGGTACAAAAAACATCTCAAGTATTCAGTATAACTTTACATCCTTAAAGGAGTCCTGGTGTGGCACTGTGGGTTAATGTGCTGGACTTCAAAGTCAGCTTGAACCACAAGGACTCCTCAGAAACCCTATACAGAGTTGCTATGGGTCGGAACTGACTCAATGGCACCTAACAACAATAATGTCCTTAAAAATGACTTATACTCACAAAATGCAAATTCTTTATGAATAAGTGGATTTTCAGGAACCAAGCCTTTCTTATTTTCAGGTAGCCTTTCTGGTTGCAAGTGAATTTTGGGAGCAAGGAGATCTGGAGAGAACAGTGCTACAGCAACAACCTATTGTAAAGATCCTGACAAAAAATACATCATTTACCCAAAATTACCTGTGCAGATCAGCCTAGTTTTGTTTCATGAATCTTAGAAATCTGTCTTAAATGGATTTATAATTCTCATTCTAGCCTATGATGGACAGAAACAAAAAAGACGAGCTACCTAAACTTCAAGTTGGATTTATTGACTTTGTTTGTACTTTTGTATATAAGGTGAGAAAACCAAAATTATTTGCTTGACGTTTGTAATCATTTAGAGGAGAGTTTTTCTTTCAAATTGTAACAGCATAAAAAAAAAAAAGTCATGCGTGTGAAAGACATTAGGCATGTCCTTGTTTCTCCAAAGTAGCTTAAGGTTTTACCCTAATCTTCCATTGGGGAGGAGAGGAGGGATAAAAGGCGAGAGAACTCAGAGATGAGCAAATCAAACAGATTTAGTCAGGCTGGGATGATAAGTGCTGTGTTTTCCAAGCTTCAAAGCCTCCAAATTAAGCTCATCCTCACAGCCACGAGGAGTCCTGGTGCGGCACTGTGTGTTAATGCACTGGACTGCAAAGTTGGGTTGAACCCCCAAGGTCTGTGGTTCAAGCTCACCAGCTGCTCCTTGGAAACCCTACAAAGGGTCACTATGGATTGGGACCGTTCCACAGCACCAGCACGGAACAACAACAACAATAGCCGTGAGCACCAGAGGAATTCCTTACAGCTCCTCCTCTGCACATGAGAAGAACTTACCATCAATCAGTGTGTGGTTTAATTAAATTCTAACCTAAAATTCTCTCTAGGAGTTCTCACGGTTTCACAAAGAAATCACACCCATGCTGAATGGTCTTCAAAATAACAGAATGGAATGGCAATCCCTAGCTGATGAATATGAGGAAAAGAAGAAGGTAATTGAAGAGGAGGTGAAAAAGCAGGAAGAAGAAAACACAATAAAAAAAGGTTAGATGGAATCCGTCTATGCTTTTTGCAAAGTGCCAGAAGTCGGGCTGACCTTACCTTCCACATGGCAAAGGCAAGAAAAGTAAACGCAGACAGGAAATGGGCTTTTCTGTGTGCAGAAGTTGATAGGGCTTTTCTATCTGCACCCCCAGAACAAGATCTTGTAGAACTTCAGATCCTATTGGCTGCTTCATTTGAAGCAAAGATTGGGGGGGCCACTATGCTCCTTCATCCACTCCACAAAGTGGGTGCTGGGGCATCGTATAGAACACTGGGTTTGGAGGAATATCAAGAAAAGCCACAGAATCAGTGGGACTAGGGTTGAGTGAGAAACGTTTTTGTCCTAATTTTATGCATTAACTGTGAAAATTTGGGCAACTTGCTTATTAACATCTCTGCACTTAACAGTATTCTCCATATAATGTTTTACAACTTTAAAACAAGACTGTCCAACACTTTCCAGACTTAAACAGTACTTTCCAAACTGTAGCATAGTGGTTACGAATCGGGCTGCTAACCTCAGGGTCAGCAGTTCAAAACCAGCAGCTGTTTTTTGTTTGGGGGCCTATTTTGCTCATAACGACTCCATATGCAGAGTATAACTACGTCATAGGTCTTTCTTAACTGTAATCCATTGGAGAAAGATGAGGCTTCCTGCTCCCGTAAAGATTTATAGCCTCGTAAT
>NW_006408521.1:19257322-19280251 GCF_000296735.1 Chrysochloris asiatica
TTGGCTCTTGATCATATGCTACCTCTTGAAATGGTTGAACATTAACCATTTCCTTTTGGTACAGTGACTCTGTATATTCCTTCCATCTTCTCTTGATGCTTTCTGCATCATTCAGTAATTTGTCCAGTGAATCTTTCAATAACGGAAGTCGAGGCTTGAATTTGTTCTTCAGTTCCTCCAGCTTGAAAACATTCTTAAAAAAAAAAAAACAGAAGCATCCCTTCCAAGGGGCTGTATTTAGTGGTTCTTTAAAGAATTCATAGACGGAGAAAGTATTTTTGCTTAAGGATGTCATACAACCAAATTATTTAAAAGGGGTTGAGAACAGGTATTAATAAAATTAGTAGTAAAACATGCATTTGAATGCTCATAGCAACACTATTCACAATAGCTAAATGGTGGAAAAACCCAAATGTCCATAAGCAGATGAACACCAAGGGAATACTGTGCAGCTATGCAAAGGAATTCAGTATTGCTATACACTACAACATGGATACACCTTAAAAACACTATGATAAGTGAAAGGAGCCTATCACAGAAGACACATATATGTTATATGATCCCACTTATGTGAAATGTCAAGAGTTGGCCAATCTGTAGCTGGAAAGTAGATCAGTGGCTGACTAGGGTTTGAACGATATTAGGGGAAACGGAGAGTGACTGCTAATGGCAAGGGGCTTCTTTTCAGGGTGATACAAATGGTCTAAAATTGAGACTCTGGCGGCAGTTGCACAACTCTGAATATACTGAATACCACTGAGTTGCCTACTTCCAAGTCAATGAAATTTATGGTACATGAATTATATAGTAATAAAGTGTTCTAGAAAAAAGAAGAGATATGAGGCCATCTAAAGGAATCCTTTAAAAGAAAATAGAGTTGAATTTCATGCAGACTGCTAGAAGTATCACTCAAATTTTGGGGATTGTTGTTGTTGTTAAGTGGCATCCAGTCAGTTCTGATTCACAGTGACTCTGTATTTGAACTGCAGACCTTGCAGTTAGCAGTACTTTAATTTCTCCCACCTACCAAGCTACTCCTAGCTCAAATTTGAAATACTATATACTTTTAAAGAGTTTTTTTAAAATGAGGAAATGTATTCCAAAATGACCTTTGAACTAAACCTTGAAACACTAGGCTGCCATAGACTAGAGCTTGTAAGCACAAGCTTTTCTAGTTCATGAAGACTTATTTTTAGCACTGGACTGCTAACCACAAGATTGGCAGTTTAAACCCACCAGCCATTATTCGGTGGGAAAAAGATGAGGTTTTCTTCTCCTGTAAAGATTTACAGCCTTGGAAATCCTACACAGGTCATTATGAGTTGGAACCGACTCAATGGCACCTAAAAACAACACTCTTGAGTGTCTCTTAACAATATTTCAAGGCATATATATATACATTAACCTGACATTATCTGATCTCAATTTCTCTGCCAGACACCTTCAATGATAGTTCACCACACACACATTAAATTCAAGTGAACCTGTTTAGTTTCATAAACCTGTTGCCATGGAGTAGATTCTGGGACAAGGAAGAACTATCCCAAAGCGTTTTCAAAGCTGTAATCTTTATGGAAGCCAACAGCCTCATCTTTCTTCCACAGAGCAGCTGGTGGGTGTGAACAGTTGACATTTCAGTTAACAACGAAGCACTTAGCCACTGTGCCATCTGGGCTCATTTTAGTTTAGTTGTTGCTAAATGCCAACAAGCTGGTTCTGACTCATAGTGACCCTGTATAGGGCTTCTGAGACTGTAAATCTTTGCAGGAGCAGTAAGCCTAATCTTTCTCCTTCAGAGCAACTGGTGGGCTCGAACCTGCCAAGTTTGTGGATCAGAGTCCAATGCGTGGAGTCCTGGTGTGGTGTTGTAGGATAAAGAACTGGATCACAAGGTTGGTTTGAACCACAGGTTGACGGTTCAAACTCACCAGCTATTCCTTGGAAACCCTACACAGGGTCACTATGAGTTGGAATGGATTTGATATCTCTAAACAACAACAATAACAGTCCAGTGCTTATTGTACAGAGCCACTGTGCTCCCCTTTAAGTTCAATTAAATATCTAAATCTTTTTCAAAAAAAATCCCAAAGTAGGAAACTAGTTGTGACATGTTTTAATAGCGGTAAAATGGGTTCAAAATAATCTACCAACAAGTCTTCTATAGCCTTCAAAGGTAAGTTTAAATCTACCATCAATGTGTTAGCTTAAATATAAATGAAAAGATCAACTGTCTATAATGGAACCAGAAAAACAAGACCAAAAGAAAATCTGTGGTCCTTTAAAAAATATTATGTGGCAATAGTTTTTGAATCAATATGTAAAATATGCTTCACGTTTAACATAATTTTTAAATAATTTAAATTCCTTAAAAATATAGTCTAATACAGGTCTACCCATAATTTTTAAATGTAGATGTGAACTAATTCAAATCCTTCATTTTCCTAAGTTTTCACTATTCATTTTTATGTATACAGATGAGTAAGAATTACAGATCCTTTCAGATTGTGTAGTATTTCCCTTGAGAAACTTGGGGCTAACTATCTAGCTAACTTTTCATTAGAATTCATCTTTTTAAATATAAAAATTACAAATATGAATGAAAGTTTCTAAGTGGTTAAAGTCTTAGTACTTACTAAAGGCTACAATGAATAATTAGGCCACCAAGTTGATGTGAAAACAAGAGCACTCTCACTCTCTTGCCACTGACTTCCAGTAACACCAGTTTCTCTTTGCTAGCTGCAGAAGGTTCAGGACAAGATGGTGTCGACAGAAAGTCCACAACATGTCTAATGTTAGAATATTATCCAATGGGTCTAAATTTCTAATGTTGTTTCTAATTCCAAAGAAAAACAGAAAACAATCAAAAGAGCTTCAGCAGATTTCATTCAGTGAACCAAGAAGTAACAGAGTAAGAGAATCTTCAAAAAAGTTACCCTGCGCATATTAATTTCAAAAGAGATGTTTATTGCCAGCCTTATATTTTAGCCTAAGCATAAAATAAAATTCAACAAAAATGCAAAATAAGACAACTATGAGTGCATTTCTGGTGCCAATTTGTTTTAAATTAAACATATTCAATTATAAAACTAGTTCTTAATAATTGTATGACACAGTGATTAAGCACTGGGCTACTAACTGATAAGCTGGTGGCTCAAACCCAACCATCAGCCCTGCAGGAGAAGACCTGGTGATGTACGTTCCTAACGATGGTGGTGGTGGTGATGTGCTGTGGAGTCAGTTCCAACTCACAGCGACCCTACGTAGGGTTTCCGAGCCTGTAAATCTTCACAGGAGCAGAAGGCTTCCTCTTTTTCTCATGGAACAGCTGGTAGTTTCAAATTGCTGACCTTGAGGTTACCACTACACTACATAAAATCTTATGGGGCAGTTTTACTTCATCACATACTAGAAGTAAAATTTAACTAGACAGCATCTAACAATGTATACATCAAGCTCCTTTCTGAACTGAAAATATCTCATCAACATGTCTTAATGTAAAGGAATACACAATTCAAATAGAAGAATAAGTCAAAATATATTGCTGTTAGGGTTCCAGTTCAGACATGCGCAGGTTTATTTCAAACTAAATGTGTTTAAGCATGTCTGGGATTAGTGCATGGCTGCAGACAAGGTCTCTCAGTAATATACTTGTCTTAGTGTCTTTGTTGTTGTTGTTGTTGTTATGTGCCGTGGAGTCAGTTCCGCTCATAGCAACCCTGTGTAGGGTTTCCAAGGAGCAGCTGGTGAGCTTGAACCGTCAATCTTGAGGTTCAAACCGACTTTACAGTCCAGCACATTAACTCACAGTGCCAAGTCTCTTTAAGGAGCCTTGAAAAAAAAAAAAAAAAAAGTCCAATCGAAATAGTGATTTCTCAGGGAATCTGCTGGACCAATTAAATTCAAGGCATAAAGATCAACTCAAAATTATGGTAACTGTGTTATTGTATCCCAAAGGGGTGATCTTGATGGATTTTCTCAAAGGACACAGGACAATCATGGTGGTTTATTAGTGTGCTGAATGAAATTAATCACACAAAGACATGTATTGTATGAGACCACTATTATAAATCCTGGTGTGGCGCTGTGGATTAATGCGCCAGACTGCAAAACCGTTTGAACTGTAAGGTTGGTGGTTCAAGCTCACCAGCTGCTCCTCAGAAACCCTGTACAGGGTTGCTATGGGTCGGAACCGACTCCATGGCACTTAACTATTGTAGAAAGTCAACAATTCTTATGCTAAAGGAAACATTCTTTGATGGTTCTCAGAGGTTGGGGGAGGGGAAATTAATTCACTGACTAGAGGGTTGTTGTTGTTGTTAAGTGCCATTGAATCTGTTCCAACCCATAGTGATCTTGTATAGGGTTTCCAAGGAGCAGCTGGTGAGCTTGAACCATAGACCTTGCAGTTCAAATGGCTTTGCAGTCTAGCACATTAACCCACAGCGCCACAACAGGACTCCATAGAGGGTAGTCACATGTTAACTTGAGTGAGAGGGAAGGCAGTATACATGAGGGAGGTTGGTGAAAGAATGGTGAAGACACTGGGAGGTATGGAAGCGTTAAAGGGAATAGAGGTAAATACTGCTGTATACACAACCCTGCAACAACAGTGTTATATGTGCAGACACATGGACAGATACAGGCCTGGGCGGGAGAGTAGGAGTATAGTCCACTCATAAATAAAGGTTTGACAGAAGATAGTTGTACATGGATATTTATCTTCTCTACAAACACATCTACCAATGTGGTGGAGCATACAGGGGCAAAATTATGAAAACTTCTTAGATATTACCCAATGCTTTGAGGCAATAAGATGCTGGACCTGGAGGTTCAGTACCATAGTCTCAGGGAACACCATGGTCAATTGGCGTAAGTTTCCATAGACAATTGGATCTTAAGAGCTAATGAGAGGCCACTTAATATGCAACTATTGGCCTCTCCCTGTCCAGAGAAAAGAAGAGTGATGAAAACTGAAGTCCCTTGGAATCAACTAGTCCAATGGACTGATGGAACCTGTGAATATCAGCTCCATAACCCTGAGATCAGAACTACCCACAAACATGGTATATTCTTCCATTTATGTAGGTTTCCTATAGTAGTGTTTTCTATGAATGGGGCTTATTTCTCTGGTTACAGTTATTCCAAAGTATTTCATTTTTATTGCTACAATACTTTTTGACATACCCTCATATGTTACAGAAAACAAAAAACAATGACAAGTAGTATTTCATCAGAAATGAGTATTCTCTTTCCTCTAATTTTTACTATTCATAACAGAAGGTTAAAGACCACACCATTTTTGACAGTTTATAAAAGCATGTCATTGTTCTATTCCCCAACTCAACCACCATCATCAAAGATTGAAATCAATTATTTTTCTATGTGTAAATAAAATATTCTTAAAAATATTCATGACTATTTTTCCTCACTGAAAGGACTCTCAATTTATGATACTGCTTGGATAATCCAATGCAGGTAAGTCAGCTTTAATAAACATTGTGCATTAGTGAGACGCCTGTGATGAATTATACAACTTCACTATCAAAAGCACTTGGAAGGATTTCATTAGAGATAACTTTAAAAATGGTTAAGAGAATTATCTAACTACTGAACTGTCAAGAAAAACTAATAACAATTATTTCCACTACATACTGGCTGTATGAATTATCAGTGAAATTCAAGACTTTTTCCTTTACTGATCAATAAGCATAGTTTAAAATATAAAACAGACCAAATACTAATAATTATGCCACGTTTTGCCATAGCTTTTCTGTTTAATGTTTTATTGTGAATTATGTGATAGTTTACATGGGAGAACATTAGTTTTACATTCATCCTATCATGTATTGTTTCATTGCCATGGTTACAATCCCCTATATGCATCACCAATCAAGGAAAGGGTACATCTTACAAGCCTGCTCCTCCCACCCTCCCCGACCCCCATTTGTCAGCACACAGGCCCTCTCCCTCCCTGGGTCCAGAGTCCCCAGCTGTTCCATCTCTCCACATCATCATCTCTGCCTCCATCTCAGGTATCGCTGCTTCTCTGGGTAGGGTCCTGTTCTCCACTCTTCTCCCTTCATGGTTCCAGGGACCTCGGCTCCAAGACTGAAAAGTTAATCACTCCCCTTCTTGCCACAAAATGTCTACTTTTACATTTACAACCTTCACAATCAGTCCTGGTAACAATTATTCACCCTTGTACCACAAGAGACCTACCCACATTTCCTTTCATCAGTCCCACCTAAACAGATTGGATATTACTCAGTGGAGATTCTACCTTCCTCCATGCCCTCTGGATCTAGGTTCTGTTTTAAAAACTTGTAAGCCAGTCACTTCTTGCCTCTGTAGCCCCCCCATTTTGGATAGCCAATGTCCAAGTTGCCCATTCCTGTCCACTCTGTGTATGGAGGCGGTGGGAATGATCCTTGCTGTGAAGATCTGTTCCCTCTTTTGAATTGCTGCATCCATGGGTGTAGGTCAAGGTCATCAAATTGTGTCAGATTACTCTTTTTTGTCCTCCTCTTTCTTCTTCTAGTTGCACTCTAATCATCCAGTCATTGAAGCCAGGTCAAGTAGGTATTATCTGCAAGTGCGGGTGCTCTTATGTGCCATATGGTTTCTTGACTGCTGTTTCCATGAGCATTGATTAGGGATCCAAGTAAAATAAAATCCTAGACTAATATTCGCTCAACTTATCTAGATGTTCACTTATGGTCCAATTATGAGAATTTTATTTTAAGTTGAGGTGTAATTCATATGGAAGGCTGCCGTCTGATCTTCAGTAAGTTCTTCAACTTTGATTTCAGCAAGTAAGGTTGTGTCATCTGCATGTTGTAGGCTGTTAATGAGTCTTCCTTCAATCCCGATACTGTGTTCTTCATATAGTCCAGCTTCTAAGATTTGCTCAGCATATAGGTTGAATAAATATGGCAAAAGTATACAGTCCTGACATACTTTTCCTGATTTTACACCACACACTATTTCCTAATTCCATCTGGTCTACGTACAGTTTCCCTGTATGTAACTACATTTAAATGTACACAACTGCATCTGAGAGAAGCTCCATGCACACAGTTTTATTCAGTTAACTTATTTTATTAATATCTGTATAATCTCTGTTGGGAAGTCAAATTTTATCAACACATCCATAATTTTAGACTACTGGGTCCTCATCTGGTCACTGTGGTATTAATTTACTTTATAGAAAATTATCTAGAGACTGAAAAGTCCAATTTAATTATAACAAACTCCCTTAAGTGGTAGAGGTGAGAAGGTATCAAGAGTAATGCAAGTCAAAAAACAAAAGGTAGGCAGAAATATGAGGTAATGATGAAAGGAACTATTTAAAAATGGGGCTGCCAATGTATCAAGGGGAAATAAAGAGTTTAAAGACACTCTATCTACTTGATAAATTTGTGGGACCCCCCAATAATCCTAGTAATTTAATTGTGGTAAGGAAAATACATATGAATCAATTTTTTTTCATTTCTGAAATAGGAACATTGGAATCACTGCTCAGACTACTAGCTCCATCCTCTAAAAGTTACAGATGAAAGACAGTTATAGGTAAGCAAATGAAAATATAAGGAGGATAAAAATACTCTTCATATACCTCTTTATTCTCACCTTTGATTTCTGTTCAATGGTGGCTCTTCTTCATGCTGTTTCATTTGGGTGGGTAATTTAGGGGTCGAGGTAACTAAGGAAAAGTTTGGACCAACTACTTCTATCTCCTCTTTTCACAAATGGTACACAATCAGAAAGCTTTAAGAGATTTACTGTTAATTGATCATAAACCATAAAAATAAGCCTGTCTAAGTCTATTTTTAAAGGAGTCCTGGTGTGGCACTGCGGGTTAATGCACTGGACTGCAAAGTTGATTTGAAGTACAATGTCAGTGGTTCAAGCTCACCTAGTGCTCCTCGGAAACCCTAAACAGGGTCACTATGAGTTGGAACCGGCTCAACAGCACTTAATTTTTAAAGAAAATTGGCCAAATTAATAGTTCTGTTATTATGAGCCATTCCCACAGATTAGGATGAAAAGACCTTACTGTCATTTGTCACATGTTTTAAATATCTGGAAAAACCATGGAGATTAATGATTGCAGCGGACGTTCTGCCTGGAAAGACTCTGAGAAAACACTTTGTGAGTCTGGATCTCTAAGCTACTGAGCAGGGGAAGAGGATGGCTAACAACAGGCATCTATGAGTTTCCTGAAACTATGAGTTTCCTGAAACATAAAGTATTCTGCTGCCTCAAAATTGCTCTCCAATTCTTGCTTCTTCTCAGAGATCGTCATTGTTAAGGAGAAGCCAAATAGAACTGTACCAATTTCTACTTTTTTCCTACCAAACGGGCACAGCCAAGATTAAGGTGATGTAATGGAAAACCTGTATGCTCCTATGAAGTCTCCCTTCTGTAGTTCTTGTATTCTACTGTGAGCCTAGGACAACATGATTTTCTTAATGGGAGAATTCTGATGAAGTGAAAAAAAAAAAAAAAAATCTGTTTGCAAGAAATGTGAAAGGGGATAATAACACATAAAGTTTTCTCCTTTCTACAGATTTTAAAGTTAAGTTCTGTAGTTTGTAATAATATTTGGTTATATTCTGCTATTGAAGACAACAGTACTTTGAAAATTACATCTTGTTTTTTAAGTGGCTTGGTGTTCTGATGTGGCTTCCTGGACTGTGTATCTCACTTCCCTAGTACAGTACGTGTCTCTAAAAGAACCAAAGAACTTCTAGAGCATCTGAGTGGTTATTTCCAAAGACAGACAGTTCCAATCTGTAACTTGTAAATCACACTTTATAAAGAGCACTTTCACAACAAGGAATGCAGGCTTCTCTCTTATGTCTCACAAAAACAAATCTTGAAAATACTCATCAAATTCTTCTTCCCTAGTAAAGAAAAAAGTCAGCATATTATTCAAACTCAATAAATAAAAAAAATTACTATGTGACACATATGAGATTAATAATAATAAATACTTTAATATATTGGCTGATTCCTTCATATAACAATATATTTCCATACTTCAGTCTTAAGTTTCTAATCAGAACTATGTTGTTGTCAGGTGCCACACTATACCCACACTAATTAAAATTAAAATATTTTATATGGTAACACATCTCCCTAGATTTATTTTGAAGCATTTTGTGACATGTCATTACTTCTAATACTTTAGTTCATATTATACATTCTTTGTTCATTCTCATTTCAAACTATAACCTGACCAAGATATGGAGGGAAAAGAAACTATTTTTATAGGAAAATACAAGTCTTACTCCTAGGAAAAGTATTACCTAATAAGAAAGAGCAAAGTCTGTAGATGCAGTTTTCCATCACTCTGAGATTAGCTGTATGATGCATTTACAGCAGTAAAAATTCTACCTAAAACAAGGACTAGAACTCTGAAAGGAGATGTTGTTAGATTATAATGTATCAAAATAGTATGAAAATTATAATGTACTAAATGAATGTTAAGGAGCCTGGGTATTGCAATGGTTAAGAACTCAGCTTCTAACTGAAAGGTTGTATGGTAACTTTTTTGTTCTATAATCAAGTTCTCTGGGCTCAGTTTCCTTTTCTGTAAATTAAATTTCCTCATAGAGCTGTTGTGTGAATTGAACAGATGCACAATTCCTTTTCCTTCTAGGAACAGGGTCAAGCTAGACTGTCAAGTCTAGGTAGCTGACCGGTCTTTTTAGAAAATGTTCTTTTCGGTCAGATGTTCACAATGAGACTCCATCTTTTGGTTTCAAATAATTGTGAATGCATAAAGTCACCACAACCACGTTCAAACGTAAAGAAAAAAATTACAGAATTAAAGTTGATTTTTAAGAATTACCTGCAATTTGGTATCCCCTGTGTTGCTGTTCCTTTTCATTATCATGACAGCAAAGTATAGTAGAAATTTAAAAATTGTAGTAAGAACTTAAGTATGTGAAATTAGCTGAATCTCTTTGTGAATTTAGATGTTTATTTCTTGGAACAATGGCAAGTTGTTATAGTCTCTCGAATTTTGGGTTATGAAAATCTTAGGATTCACTCATATGTCTTTATTGCCTAAAAAAGCATGTTGATTTTTAAAAGCTATCCTGTCATTTTCAGCTACAACTTCCTACAAGAAGAAGTTTAATTGTTGGGAGCTAAGTTAATTTAAACTATTACAGTAATTTTTTACTGACGTCAACAGCTATTTTATACTTTGGTCTCTAATGACCACACACTTGAAAATTCTTTATTTAGCTGAACAAAAAGGTTAACGTCACAGAAAAACTTTACTTCAGAAGCACAGAAAAACTCTTCTTATTGAAAACCTTCTCCCCACACACCTGAATTCTATTATACTGTGAGCTTAACAAGCAGTTAACAAGATGTTTTATAATCAGCTTAAATTAATGAATGATGACTGATTCACCAGGTCTCTATTCTGAACTAAGATGACCAGGGACTAATATTTATTGAACACTTTCTATAGGACAGCTATTGTACCAGGTGCTTTATTTCATTTAATCTTTAATAAACTCTATGTGGCAGCTATTATTTTACCCTCTTTTAGTAAAGTTTAAATGGTGAATGTCCCAGTGTACGACAAGAGCAGATGATATTCCAGCTCATACCCAGACAACATTTCCTTGTCCAACTACATAGCAGAGAATAAAGTGGAGGATAAAGTGGATGTTGGCAAATAAACTTCCACACTTGTATAAATCTTCAAGGGGGTTCGTTCCCCTGTAGGGTTTCTGATAATCAAACTATTCTGGAGTAGGCTGCTTTGGAGGCTAGTAAACAGCTCTTCTCTGATGGAATCTGATCAAGGACCAGAGGGTTATCTGTTAAGGCCAGCTGATGAAAGGCTTATTAACCAAGAAGAAGCTGGAAAAGTTGAATGTTTATGGCCACAAACAATGACTGGGAATAAGCTCTAATCTTGCTAGGCCAGGTAGCCTAGACACTCACGATCCTAAAGTTTTTCATTAACTGCTACCAGGAATGGCTGTGGTCATAGCTTTTAAACTGATTTTCAGGCTAAGCATTATCCATTCATATCAGGACTTACTGTGATTTTTCATCTGTCTCTGGAAGTGGGCCCTTCCAAAGTTCACATTCGGAAGCACTGTCTTCTTCATCAGAGTTTCCTAATCATTTTAAAGAAATTTTAAAAAATGTATTATACTTAAGACACATTTTTAACTACCCACCTTTGTAATTACATTAACTTTGAAAATAAACGCAGTTTAACTTCAACTTTCATGACTCTCAAAATTTAATGCATTCTCTGAGATGCAATGAATTAGCTTTAAAACTAAAAATATAAATAAGCTAAAAGATACAAAAGAGCAGTAAGACCAGAGATTTCAAATCTCATGGGGAAGCTGCAATTCTAATACAGTTCTTTTAAGAGAATTTTCTCCTGCAATAATCTTTTTGATTTAGTACTCCTCTTTTTTTAATCACACAAAAAGCATGCGAGTAAAGATTTTTATAGGAAATATATTGACATTAGGATGAAGTCCTGAAGAACCGAATCAGTATGCTATTGTTGTTAGATGCTAGAAAGTCAGCTTTGACTCGCATGAAGATCTACTAAGCCACTAAAAAGTCTGTCAAATATATATTTTAATTAATTCAAGTTACATTAATTAGAAGAAGCCTGTTTCAGTGAGGAAATAAGCATTCTCATACACTTTGGGTGTAAACCTGTTTCATGAGAAAAAAAAAACACCAAAAAACCTGACACATCAGTTAAAATGCAAAAACCTTTGACCCAGTAACAGTACTTTTTAGGAATTTGGTTATTTACTCAGAATAAATAAGTATTTCTGATACATGTGCAAAGATGCTGGTTACATAACAACAACAGTAACACTATATCTTCAGCTTTTAGGGATTAGGGTTTGGTTGAATAGAGAGCACAGCTGTTAGAAAAATGAGCATGTCTACATACACAATGCCACAATGCCGTGGTAAAGTATCCATGATGTAGCACATTTTAAAAAGTTACAGAAAGTATCCATGGTAGAGTCCAAATTATGTTGGAAATGTGCATCTATATATGTATGAGGGGACTTTAAAAGGTTCATGGAAAAATTCTATTATCTTTTATTTCCATTTTTCTACAAAAAATCTTAAGTCTGTTCGTATATACACATGTTTAAATATAACTTGGGATATGGGTTTACACATATTCAGCTGCTCCGCAGAAACCCTATACAGGGTCACTATATATAGCACTTAACAACAGCAACACACACAATTAATTTATATGTTTTATAAGTCTGTAAGGGCCAAACATAGTTAACAGCGATTATGGTGTGGCATTGTAGGATAATGTGCTGAACTGCAAGGTCTGTATGAGCCATAGGACTGGTGGTTGAAATTCACCAGCCATTCCTAGGAAACCCTATACAGAGTTTCTATAGGTCGGAACCAACTCGACAGCACATGACAACAACACATATGATCTGCGGAACTGGAACACATTCGTTTTCTATCTTAAATATTTCCAAATTGTTGTATTTTAAGCAATGAGCAAGAACTACCTTTAAAATCAGTAGGACACTTCAGTAGATAAGCAAAAACATGAGATACTGGCATCTGGAAGATATGGTAGGGCACTGCAGAATAAGCACTGGACTGCCAACCACAAGTTTGCAATTCAAACCCACCAGGTATTCCCTGGAAGCCCTATACAGGGTCTCTGTGAGTTGGAACTGACTTGATGGCACTGAACAACAATAACCAAAATACAGGAAAACAGACAAGCTTCACATGGAACAGCTTCAAGTAGTCAACCAAAAATGACAAAATAGTGAAAAATGTATTGTGAGATAATAAAATCATTTTCCACAAAGTAATTACATTAGTAAATAATTTTTCTTCAATAATGCCTGTTAGGCTAACAGGAAACAGACAGAAATTTGGACTAATGATACAGGATGTACCTTCATTAAACAAAACTCAAAAATAAAACATCACTGATTTGCCACAGTGATTGTAGCCTTTCATCTGTTGGACTTTAATCCTTGAATCAACATGAGTGTCTGAACTTTGGTCCTAACTGAATCTATTCTGGCACAAACTATGGCCAAAAAGAAATAAATAAATAAAAATAAGGAGGGGGTTACATTTCTAATGATTTACATATGGTGATGATAAATTATAACGTCTTGGGAACAGGAGTCCCAATCAGTAATAGCCAGAAATAAAACTGCCCATTTCCCAAATTGAATATGTGAATACAAAGAATAAAAAGTCCCCTAGGGTCTCCATGAGGAATCCTGGTATGGTGCTATGGGCTAATGCGTCAGACTGCAAAGTCATCTGAACTGCAAGGTCGGTGGTTCAAGCTCACCAGCTGCTCCTTGGAAGCCCTATACAGGGTCGCTATGGGTCGGAATAGACTCAATGGCACTTAACAACAAGGGTCTCCATGAAGGAGCTCTGGTAGCATACTGGTTACGAATCGGGGTACGAACAGCAAGGTCAGCAGTTCGAAACTACCAGCTGTTCCGCGGGAGAAAGATGATGCTTCCTGTTCCCGTAAAGATTTACAGCCTCGGAAATCCTGTACAGGGTGGTGTGAGTCGGAACTGACTCCACAGCACACAGCCACTACCACCACCTTAACAATTAATCACCAACAGCCATTTGCCAGTATTTTCCTTTTAATATACAAACCATTCTTTTCATTTAAGCCACAAGAATCACTCAGTGACAGAAATCACTTAGACTGGTACAATATAAGCAACATTCCTAAAATCGTATTCCCTCCAATTCCTCCTCCATTCCAATCTCATCCTCCTCTTCCGTAATAGCTCATAATATAAAACTGAAATGCATTTCCATTGTACTTACTGAAAACATTTTTCTGTTCTTTATGCTTAAAAAAAGACCTCTAGGAGTGTAGTGGTTACTATTCAGGCAGCTAATCTTAAGGTCAGCAGTGCAAAACTATCAGCAGTTCCGAAGGAGAACCATGAGGTTTTCTACTCCATAAAGATTTACAGCCTCAGAAACCCTATGCGCGATTGCTATGAGTCGGAACTGACTTCGTGGCACAAACCACCAACCACCATGCTTAAAATAAGAAACTTTAAATAAAAGTTTGTAATTAGGGAATAAATCATGCACTTTTAGTCTTTTTTTAATGATTTTTCTTACCTTATACCAAAACAAATGTAAGTGTGCATCAGAGTAGGATATTTATTCATAGAAAACCTAATTCCAAATAACTTGAACTTATACATTTTTTTAATTAAATTAAAATGCAATACTTACTATTTATAGAGTCTGCTGACTTCTTGGAGGATGAATGTCCTAGAAAGGAAACAGTACTATTTAGAATCATCTTGCTGTTAAACAACCATTGTTGCTATAGTTTTTCTCCAACATTGTTTGCCTATAATTTTATAACACAAGTACTAATTTTCTCATCTATCTTAAGAGTCCTGGTGTGGTGCTGCTATAGGATAAGTGCTCGACCACAAGATCAATTTGAACTGCAATGTTGGCAGTTCAAACTCACCAGTCGCTCCTCAGAAACCCTATACAGGATCGCTATGAGATGGAACTGACTCAACGGCACTTAGCAACATTATATATCTAGGAGTCTTGGTGTGGTGTTAAAGGATAAGCACTGGACTGCGAACCACATGGTCAGTAGTTCCTACCCCCCAGCCACTCTTAGAAACCCTATACAGGGTCACAATGAGATGAAACTGACTCGACGGCACTTAACAACAACAACATCATGTTTCTAAGTCTTGTTGCCCTTCCAATTACAAACTTAGGTTCTTTTAGGCAGGAATCATTATCTTACACTCTCTTGTGTGGCGTGGAATATCTAGTACATAGCTTAAGAAATACTAAGTTCCTGTAAAAATTCACCTGTTGCTAAAAAGAACCTCACAGATTAGGGACAATAGGATAGTAAGTAAAAAAGATTCCTACAAAATCATAGAAATCTTCATTAAACAAAAACACCAAAATATAAAGCTGTTTCTTGACATATCTATAGACATGTATAGACCATGTAAGTCTCTACACTTCTGAAGGCAGTGTTTCCATCTCTCTAACCTTGTGTGGATGACAGACTATGGATAACATTACAAAGAATGGATATTCCTTAATACTTCATTGTGCTCATGAGGCGTCAGTACATAGACCAAGAGGCAAATGTTAGAACAGAACAAGGGGATATAGAATCAGGCAAGTATGTGCCAGGGTTGCATTCTTTGACCATACTTATTCAATCTGTAAGATGAACAAATAATCCAAGAAACTGGAATGTATGAAGAAGGAAGTGGCACCAGGATTGGAGGAAGACTCATTAACAACTTGACATATGCAGATGATATAACCTTGCTTGCTGGAGACAAAGAGGGCATAAAAAAACTTAATAATGAAGATCAAAGGCCACAGTCTTCAGTTTTACCTCAATGTAAAGAAAACAAAAATCTTCACCACCGGAGCATCATGATAAATGGTGAAAATTCTGAAGCTGTCCAAGATTTCATTTTGCTTGGATCCACTATCAACACTCATGGAAGCAGCAGTCAAGAAATAAAAATACGTGCTGCATTAGGCAAATCTGCTGCAAAGATGATCAGTTTGAGGACTGAAGTGTGCTTAACCCCAAGCCATGGTATTTTCAATAGTCTCATATGCATGTGAAAGGAGCTCTGGCAGGGTAGTGGTTACGAAACTGTCTGCGAACCACAAGGTCAGCAGTTTGAAACTACCAGCTACTCCGCGGGAGAAAGATGAGGCTTTCAGCTCCCGTAAAGATTTACAGGCTTGGAAACCCTGTACAGGGTCGTTATGAGTCAGAACAACTCCACAGGCACATAACCACCACCGTTATGTATGTGAAAGTTGAACAGTGAATAAGGAAGACTAGAAAAATTGATGCATTTGAGTTATGGTGTTAGAATGCTGAAAGTACCATGACCTGCCAGAAGAATAAACAAATCTGTCTTGGAAGAAGTACAGACAGGATAGAATGTTCCTTAAAATGCAGGATGGTAAGACTTCATCTTTCCTACTTTGTACAGGTTATCAAGAGGGATCAGTCCCTAGAGAAGGACATCATGCTTGGTAAAGACCCACAATGAGACGGATCGGCACAGTGGCAGCAGCAAGGGGCTGAAGTGCAACAACAATTGTGGGGATAGCGCAGAACCGGACAATATTTCGTTCTATTGTGCACAGGGGCACTACGAGTCAGAACTGACTTGATGTCACCAAACAACAGTAACCCTTCCCAAAGAATTCTGTGCTCTTCAACTGACCACATCAACAGGACAGTTCTGGCATTCTTGAGGGATTCAGATTGTGTTTCTTTTCAATATTCTTTGAGTTTGGGGAGCAAAAAGAAGTCTGCAGAGTAAGACCATGGCTGTAGGTAGATGGGGTAAAGTTTCCCAACAAAATTCTCAAAGGACAGTTCTTGCTACACTCAAAGAATGAGTAGATACATTGCCATAGTGGAAAAAAGTTTCTTGGTGCAACTTTCCTGGCCTTTTTCTCACTAAAGCAGTTTTCAATTTTCTTAAAACTTTTTCTTAGTAAGCCCCCATGACTGTCCTGTGTACTTTGAAAATTCTACTAAGATTGGGCATCCCCAAAAATAACCATCATAATACTCTGAGCTGACCTCTCGACCTAGAAGTTAACTGGTTAGTACATCCCCTCAGAAGCCTAATGAGACTAAGACCATCTACTGGTCGCAGACACATGCTTAAATATGTTTTGTCTGGAATAAACCCGTGTGTACAAATTGAAACAGTAGTACCAACACTATCTTATCTATGAAGTTATTTACACGTGAATATAGTTTACGAATAAGGGTTTTCATAGCACTCCAATATTATACAGGTGAGAATTAATTCTTAGTAACCAGATAACCAGATACACAATTATGTTATTTTAAAAAACCCTTTTAGATTTACAATGGTTATCAGCAAGAAAAACATAAAGAGAAAAGCACTGGAGATCTAACGGATTAAAAAAAATTATTATAACTGTGCAGAGCCTCCTGCAATAAGACCTCAAGGAAAAATGTTCTGAAGGTTGTTGAAACAAAACAAAAGAACAATTCCCCCCCCTTCCTGGGTAAGAAGTCTAGTAAGCCAAGGTTTGATCATGAAAAGCCTCCTTAAGAGTGAGAGTCCCTGTTTGCACTGTTGTCAACTCAATTGCTAGGCAGATAACTAAACGCTAGAAGGTTTGCGTTTACCCGGTACACCTTAGAAGAAAGGCCTAGTGATCTACTTCTGAAAAATCAGCCACTGAAAACCATAAGGTGCCAAAATCTACTGTGACACACACACAGGATCATCAATCAAAAACTGACTTGAAATCAACAGCAATTGCTTTTGTTGAAGAGGGTATGAGAACTAGAGAAAAGCCTGTATGACAGCCAAGACTTGGACAGCAGCAAATGCTCTGACGTAGTATTGCAGGATAAACATCAGCCTGCTACCCACAAGGTTGGTGGTTCAAACCCACCAGCCACTCCCTGGAAACCCTATACAGCCCAGGGGTGGGGGTGGGACGATCTTTTTTCTGCCAAAATTTACAATATCATTCACAGGCCATACAAAATTATCAACTTAAATATAAGTTGACCTGCTATATTTGCTCAGTCATTTAATTAACTCACCCCTAATATGATGGCTGGAACTGCAGTTGTCTTGGCAGGGCCAGACCAAATGATTTATCTCACTGGCCTTACACAGCCCGTACACCAGGCGTTCCCTATCCCTACTAGCTATATAGGGTTGCTATGAGTCGGAACTAATTCCATGGCACTTAACAACAATGATCAGATGCTAAATGGTCAGAGAATAAATTAAAAAAATAGCTTATCTTCAGGTGGCAACAGAAGAAATGTACTTTTTTCTGCCACCCTTTTTTTATGGGGAACATGATAACTGTTTCCAAAATATCCAAAGGTAAATAGGTCAAAATGATGTTAGGTGTACTCTGGGAGGCCTGTAGTGTATCTTTTGAGTCATGATTCCAGAGATGGTCTCTGACAATCAATGCACCTTTGAGAAACTGCGGTTGAATTCACTGATCCACTAACTTACCCGACATAACTGAATGCCTACGAGGTAGAGCATGCACTCTAGAAGGAATTGGAGAAAAGAGAATGGTACAAGGTGCTACAGAAATGTGTAATTGAGACCATCCCTTGTCTGAAATGGGACAAAAGCAGTCAGGGAGAGTCTTCCCAAGAAACTGACTTACGCTGAAGCCTGAAGGATGAGGTGACCTTTGGGAAAGGCAGTAGTGAAAGATGTATGACTTTGAACTTTCTAAGACAATCTACTTAACTATACAAGTCAGGCTGCTAACCTCAAGGTCAACAGTTCGAAACTACCAGTCGTTCCATGGGAGAAAGATGACGCGTTCTGCTCCCGTAAATATTTACAGCCTCAGAAACCCTATGCAAGGTTGCTGTGAGTCGGAACCGACTCCACAGTACACTACCACCACCACCATGCATCTCAAAGCAAATGGGTCCATGTCAGCTAGTCACTTAGCAATCCATTTGCCCATCCATCTATCCATTAATTTATCTGATTAAAAAAAAAAAAAAATGATAGTAAACTGAAGAGAAGTTCTAGGTAAGTGTCCTGAGGAACTCCAATATCTAAGGATCAGACTGAGGATGAACTGAAGTCAAAAGAGGCCAGAGAGATAGGAAGAAAACAGGAAAGCAGAGAGTATTATGAGGAGAACTGGCCAACCATTCAAATGTGTTGATCTATTAAGCACGACAGTACAGTGAATTACTTCATATGGCTCTTCTATCCATAGTCTTTGTAACACCCACCAAAAAACTTTTTTTTTTTCCTGCTGGATCTGGGTAAGAGACTGTGGGAGAAGATGCTGATAAGATGATATGATTCAGCTGTAAATGATTGTTAACAAAGCTAATTATGTTTTTTAATAACTTGAAAAATCTAACTAGGGGAATGGTCACATTTACCATTCTGCTAGGTTTAAAATGAGCTATCTCCGAAGCAGGAAGGGGCCAGGGGATCTTACTACCATCAAGAAAGAAAAGCCAGGAGTGGAGTGTTTTGGACTCGGAGATCCCTGTGCACTGAACTTCCCTGATCTACAACAGAAAGCTGTGATACCAGAGGACTGTAGCGGAGCAGCAGCAGCAGAACCGAGAGCCAGAGAACAAGACAGAGCTATGGGCTTCCCAGTCCATGGAACATGTAACGCTGAGGGCCATCAAGCAGGAAACTGGCTTGTGGAGTGGGGTGCCTCCAAGGCACTTCACTGGGAGAGCTAGGTTGGCTAATACATAGAACTAGAGCTGAATGCCTTCAGACTGAGCCTTATAGCAGGGTGCAGTGCTTTAGGGCATTTATCAGCAACCCTAAAAGAGTTTCCAAACACTGCTCAAGCAGGGAGAGACCAGGCTTGGCCAAGGTCCAGAGAGAAGCAGTTTATAGACATGGCTGGGAAGAGGCTGTCTCTGCTGGAGGAACTTCCCTGAAAACTACATAACTGAGAATGGTGTCTGAGTTCTGTACGGCCATTGTAATGAATGATCCCACCCAGCTGAGTAGAGTGCTGTGGGAGGTTATGACAGGTGTCAGATTTGGTAGAGAAGGTAGAAGGCTTGAAGAATGTCTGATTTCAACTGCACTGGTTGAACCCTGGGTTGATGCTGAGTTTGACTCTTCTTCCTGCTGGTAAAATCACAGGTCAGAAGTTGCCCCCCTCCCCCATGCCAAATATATATTTTTTAACGAACATTTGTTAATTATCATATTTGGATCAAATTAAAATGGTCTGACAAGAAGGACTTATATCAAGATCAACCTAGTTCCAGGTGACCCCAGGTAAGAAGACATTATAGTTCCTAGTTTCCCTAGCAGTTTGTTAAATTTCTGCTTTACGTCTTAGAAGCTAAATAAAAGAATTATCTCCAGGATTCTCGGTTCTCAAAGATTCTCTGAGTAGAGAATAAATAAGTGAAACGACATGCCCACGTATATGTACTCTGAAGAGCCCAACATCACACCTGATCCTAAATATCCAGTTACTTGATCCTCTGTTTTAAAGGTACTGAGTAAACTTTTATATGGATAAATATGAAATATGCAGTAATACATACTAGTAGAGGGGTTGGTTGGAAAAGGAAAAAGAAATTAAAAGATAATAGAATTTTTCACAAACTTTCTGGATGCCTCCTCATATGACATGAAAATGATATAGTAACTAAACAAAATTCTGAGGCACATCTTAAATATTTTACTAGCACATAAGGATGAACAAAAACTTAAAAATCAAATGAGATTTTCAGATTTATTAACTAAAATTAGTTTTAGAGTTGTGAACTGGTTCAAGTTGAAACTAAACGACATTCTGCTTCAAATACTTTTTCAATATACAGAAAACAATATCTAACCCAATCTATCAACTTTACAAAGCTAAAACTTGCGTGATATTATTCATATATGCTGGAATATTTTAATATTGACTACATAAGGAACATAGTATATATCGTAAGCAAGAAGAAAATTGTATATAAAAATATATCTAATTATCTTCATAGCTGGAGCAAGGGAGCCCTCTCTTGTCCAAGTTTATATTAACAGTGGCCTTAGTCCAATTCAATCTTGTATTCTCTACTTATTTTAAGTCTGACTGGTCTGTTTATGCCTAGTTAAGTTATAAGGTTCTAGTGAAATAGGAGATCAGAAGTCACCCTGCCCCAAGAAATTTTTTTTTTTACAAAAAATAAGAAAGGTAATAATGCTAAAATTTATTACGGGCTAAAAAAGCAACTTGAAATAACCTTCAATATAACTATGTGCCATGCAATATGCAAAATGCTACAAGCACAATCTTACATTAACTTGTAAACAAGACTGAAATAGGACACTTTTCTTACATATGAAGAAATCAAGGCTTAAGAGCTTAAGGACTACTGAGGAAGAAGTAAGTGTTTGACTAATGGATTTTAATTGACTAATAATTTACTAAGTACATGCACAGCACTATGCTATGTTCTGAGGACACAGACATACGAGGGGGCTTCAAAAAAGTTGTGGAAAAATTCCATTATCTTTTAATTCCATTTTTCTATGAAAAATTTTGAAGCCTGTTTGTATATCATTTCAAGAAGTTCAAATGCTAGTATGAAAGTCATTATAACTGAAATCAGTGTTACAATTTCATACTGATTTATAAGGATAAGGATGCACTGTTTTACAGTGTTCAGAGTGCGTTTCACGTTTTTGTCTGACTCTTCTAAGTAAGCATTAGGCGTATGGAGACACCTACATACACGTACAAAATACAATTCAAGTTTAATGACTTGCCCAAGGTCACAAATCTATGACAAAGCCAGGAATTAGAATCCTATTTACATCTCACGCCCAAAATGAATCAAAGCCAACCTGGTTCTTAAAGCTCCTGTTAGGTTACTAATTGCTGTCAAGTAGATTATGACTAGGGACTCCATGCAGTTCCTATAAGTCAACTGCATATTCAAATCTAAATTTCCAACCAGTTTCAACTATTACAAGACAAAAATTTAAATACATTCACCAATGATACTGTACATTTGAAACACAGCTCAGATTATATTTAATGTTCATAAAGATGAGCAGATAATACATCCTAACTTCTGTTTACCTTTATCCTTTTTTTCAGAGGTTTCTTCTTCAGAAGATACTCTGGGTTTTTTATGGGACGACGCTGCACAATCTTTTTTGGTTTCACTCTTTTTTTTGTTTTTCAGCTTGACTTCTTTTTTCCTTTAGGCAAACAATATAAAACAAAAATTAACTTTCTCAACTGACCTTTTCAAAAAAGTAAAAAATAAAATCAGTAAAAGTACTTGTCTTAAAATGTAATTTACATAATAAACTCTAAAGGAATCTCTAAATATTTTAGGTTGGTGTATTAATTAAGAGAATTACTTTTAAGAAACTTGTTTATCATATATTCTACACTGTAAGAATTTAGTGACAGATGCTACAATACAACCATTTGCCTCTTCCATAACAATTATTTCAATTTTGAAATAAAGCTAAAAAATCATGGTCCAAAAATGTCTGATTTCAAAAAGATCCAAAACATGTCACTGATAGACGAAATAAAGGTTTGGGTTATTCAAGTAATCTAAAATGTCCTGCTAATTTTAAAAATTGTTGTTGTTGTTGTTAAGTGCTGTTGAGTCGGTTCGGACCCATAGCGACCCTGTACAGGGTTTCCGAGGGTGTAAATCCTTATGGGAGTAGAAAGCCTCATTTTCTCCCGCGTAGCGGCTGGTAGTTTCGAACGGCTGATCTTAAGGTTCACAGCCCGATTCGTAACCACTACGCTACCAGAGCTCCATAATTTTAAGAATTAAAAGTTATTAATTACTTAATATTTAAAAGCTATATTACTAGGTGGAGTCCTGGTGTGGTGCTGGAGGATAATGCACTGGACTGCAAGGTCAGTTTGAAGCCCAATGTTAGGAGTTCAAAACCACCAGTTGCTCCTTGGAAATCCTTGTTAAGAGTCAGAACCGACTCAATTGCACTTAAGAACAGTAACATTACTAGGTAGGGCACTTTCATAATAAAGTCAACTATTAAATTCATATGCTTATAAATACATTTTATAAAGTCACGGAATTCCACTACTAGGCTTTCAACTGTTATTCAGGATATGTAACCTTTCAACTGTTATTCAGGATATGACCACTACAACCATGGCAGGTCACAGAGACTTTGTCTAAACATCTTTAATGCTGGAAAATTGATTCCTTTTTATTTCCCACGTGTCAGGCACTGTGTAGGAGTCCTTGTTTGGTGCTAGAGGTTAAGCACTGGACTGCTAGCCTCAAGGTCAGTGGCTTAAACCCACAGTCACTCCTTGGAAACGCTACAC
>NW_006408521.1:19285126-19298998 GCF_000296735.1 Chrysochloris asiatica
ATAGAAAACCTAATTCCAAATAACTTGAACTTATACATTTTTTTAATTAAATTAAAATGCAATACTTACTATTTATAGAGTCTGCTGACTTCTTGGAGGATGAATGTCCTAGAAAGGAAACAGTACTATTTAGAATCATCTTGCTGTTAAACAACCATTGTTGCTATAGTTTTTCTCCAACATTGTTTGCCTATAATTTTATAACACAAGTACTAATTTTCTCATCTATCTTAAGAGTCCTGGTGTGGTGCTGCTATAGGATAAGTGCTCGACCACAAGATCAATTTGAACTGCAATGTTGGCAGTTCAAACTCACCAGTCGCTCCTCAGAAACCCTATACAGGATCGCTATGAGATGGAACTGACTCAACGGCACTTAGCAACATTATATATCTAGGAGTCTTGGTGTGGTGTTAAAGGATAAGCACTGGACTGCGAACCACATGGTCAGTAGTTCCTACCCCCCAGCCACTCTTAGAAACCCTATACAGGGTCACAATGAGATGAAACTGACTCGACGGCACTTAACAACAACAACATCATGTTTCTAAGTCTTGTTGCCCTTCCAATTACAAACTTAGGTTCTTTTAGGCAGGAATCATTATCTTACACTCTCTTGTGTGGCGTGGAATATCTAGTACATAGCTTAAGAAATACTAAGTTCCTGTAAAAATTCACCTGTTGCTAAAAAGAACCTCACAGATTAGGGACAATAGGATAGTAAGTAAAAAAGATTCCTACAAAATCATAGAAATCTTCATTAAACAAAAACACCAAAATATAAAGCTGTTTCTTGACATATCTATAGACATGTATAGACCATGTAAGTCTCTACACTTCTGAAGGCAGTGTTTCCATCTCTCTAACCTTGTGTGGATGACAGACTATGGATAACATTACAAAGAATGGATATTCCTTAATACTTCATTGTGCTCATGAGGCGTCAGTACATAGACCAAGAGGCAAATGTTAGAACAGAACAAGGGGATATAGAATCAGGCAAGTATGTGCCAGGGTTGCATTCTTTGACCATACTTATTCAATCTGTAAGATGAACAAATAATCCAAGAAACTGGAATGTATGAAGAAGGAAGTGGCACCAGGATTGGAGGAAGACTCATTAACAACTTGACATATGCAGATGATATAACCTTGCTTGCTGGAGACAAAGAGGGCATAAAAAAACTTAATAATGAAGATCAAAGGCCACAGTCTTCAGTTTTACCTCAATGTAAAGAAAACAAAAATCTTCACCACCGGAGCATCATGATAAATGGTGAAAATTCTGAAGCTGTCCAAGATTTCATTTTGCTTGGATCCACTATCAACACTCATGGAAGCAGCAGTCAAGAAATAAAAATACGTGCTGCATTAGGCAAATCTGCTGCAAAGATGATCAGTTTGAGGACTGAAGTGTGCTTAACCCCAAGCCATGGTATTTTCAATAGTCTCATATGCATGTGAAAGGAGCTCTGGCAGGGTAGTGGTTACGAAACTGTCTGCGAACCACAAGGTCAGCAGTTTGAAACTACCAGCTACTCCGCGGGAGAAAGATGAGGCTTTCAGCTCCCGTAAAGATTTACAGGCTTGGAAACCCTGTACAGGGTCGTTATGAGTCAGAACAACTCCACAGGCACATAACCACCACCGTTATGTATGTGAAAGTTGAACAGTGAATAAGGAAGACTAGAAAAATTGATGCATTTGAGTTATGGTGTTAGAATGCTGAAAGTACCATGACCTGCCAGAAGAATAAACAAATCTGTCTTGGAAGAAGTACAGACAGGATAGAATGTTCCTTAAAATGCAGGATGGTAAGACTTCATCTTTCCTACTTTGTACAGGTTATCAAGAGGGATCAGTCCCTAGAGAAGGACATCATGCTTGGTAAAGACCCACAATGAGACGGATCGGCACAGTGGCAGCAGCAAGGGGCTGAAGTGCAACAACAATTGTGGGGATAGCGCAGAACCGGACAATATTTCGTTCTATTGTGCACAGGGGCACTACGAGTCAGAACTGACTTGATGTCACCAAACAACAGTAACCCTTCCCAAAGAATTCTGTGCTCTTCAACTGACCACATCAACAGGACAGTTCTGGCATTCTTGAGGGATTCAGATTGTGTTTCTTTTCAATATTCTTTGAGTTTGGGGAGCAAAAAGAAGCCTGCAGAGTAAGACCATGGCTGTAGGTAGATGGGGTAAAGTTTCCCAACAAAATTCTCAAAGAATGAGTAGATACATTGCCATAGTGGAAAAAAGTTTCTTGGTGCAACTTTCCTGGCCTTTTTCTCACTAAAGCAGTTTTCAATTTTCTTAAAACTTTTTCTTAGTAAGCCCCCATGACTGTCCTGTGTACTTTGAAAATTCTACTAAGATTGGGCATCCCCAAAAATAACCATCATAATACTCTGAGCTGACCTCTCGACCTAGAAGTTAACTGGTTAGTACATCCCCTCAGAAGCCTAATGAGACTAAGACCATCTACTGGTCGCAGACACATGCTTAAATATGTTTTGTCTGGAATAAACCCGTGTGTACAAATTGAAACAGTAGTACCAACACTATCTTATCTATGAAGTTATTTACACGTGAATATAGTTTACGAATAAGGGTTTTCATAGCACTCCAATATTATACAGGTGAGAATTAATTCTTAGTAACCAGATAACCAGATACACAATTATGTTATTTTAAAAAACCCTTTTAGATTTACAATGGTTATCAGCAAGAAAAACATAAAGAGAAAAGCACTGGAGATCTAACGGATTAAAAAAAATTATTATAACTGTGCAGAGCCTCCTGCAATAAGACCTCAAGGAAAAATGTTCTGAAGGTTGTTGAAACAAAACAAAAGAACAATTCCCCCCCCTTCCTGGGTAAGAAGTCTAGTAAGCCAAGGTTTGATCATGAAAAGCCTCCTTAAGAGTGAGAGTCCCTGTTTGCACTGTTGTCAACTCAATTGCTAGGCAGATAACTAAACGCTAGAAGGTTTGCGTTTACCCGGTACACCTTAGAAGAAAGGCCTAGTGATCTACTTCTGAAAAATCAGCCACTGAAAACCATAAGGTGCCAAAATCTACTGTGACACACACACAGGATCATCAATCAAAAACTGACTTGAAATCAACAGCAATTGCTTTTGTTGAAGAGGGTATGAGAACTAGAGAAAAGCCTGTATGACAGCCAAGACTTGGACAGCAGCAAATGCTCTGACGTAGTATTGCAGGATAAACATCAGCCTGCTACCCACAAGGTTGGTGGTTCAAACCCACCAGCCACTCCCTGGAAACCCTATACAGCCCAGGGGTGGGGGTGGGACGATCTTTTTTCTGCCAAAATTTACAATATCATTCACAGGCCATACAAAATTATCAACTTAAATATAAGTTGACCTGCTATATTTGCTCAGTCATTTAATTAACTCACCCCTAATATGATGGCTGGAACTGCAGTTGTCTTGGCAGGGCCAGACCAAATGATTTATCTCACTGGCCTTACACAGCCCGTACACCAGGCGTTCCCTATCCCTACTAGCTATATAGGGTTGCTATGAGTCGGAACTAATTCCATGGCACTTAACAACAATGATCAGATGCTAAATGGTCAGAGAATAAATTAAAAAAATAGCTTATCTTCAGGTGGCAACAGAAGAAATGTACTTTTTTCTGCCACCCTTTTTTTATGGGGAACATGATAACTGTTTCCAAAATATCCAAAGGTAAATAGGTCAAAATGATGTTAGGTGTACTCTGGGAGGCCTGTAGTGTATCTTTTGAGTCATGATTCCAGAGATGGTCTCTGACAATCAATGCACCTTTGAGAAACTGCGGTTGAATTCACTGATCCACTAACTTACCCGACATAACTGAATGCCTACGAGGTAGAGCATGCACTCTAGAAGGAATTGGAGAAAAGAGAATGGTACAAGGTGCTACAGAAATGTGTAATTGAGACCATCCCTTGTCTGAAATGGGACAAAAGCAGTCAGGGAGAGTCTTCCCAAGAAACTGACTTACGCTGAAGCCTGAAGGATGAGGTGACCTTTGGGAAAGGCAGTAGTGAAAGATGTATGACTTTGAACTTTCTAAGACAATCTACTTAACTATACAAGTCAGGCTGCTAACCTCAAGGTCAACAGTTCGAAACTACCAGTCGTTCCATGGGAGAAAGATGACGCGTTCTGCTCCCGTAAATATTTACAGCCTCAGAAACCCTATGCAAGGTTGCTGTGAGTCGGAACCGACTCCACAGTACACTACCACCACCACCATGCATCTCAAAGCAAATGGGTCCATGTCAGCTAGTCACTTAGCAATCCATTTGCCCATCCATCTATCCATTAATTTATCTGATTAAAAAAAAAAAAAAATGATAGTAAACTGAAGAGAAGTTCTAGGTAAGTGTCCTGAGGAACTCCAATATCTAAGGATCAGACTGAGGATGAACTGAAGTCAAAAGAGGCCAGAGAGATAGGAAGAAAACAGGAAAGCAGAGAGTATTATGAGGAGAACTGGCCAACCATTCAAATGTGTTGATCTATTAAGCACGACAGTACAGTGAATTACTTCATATGGCTCTTCTATCCATAGTCTTTGTAACACCCACCAAAAAACTTTTTTTTTTTCCTGCTGGATCTGGGTAAGAGACTGTGGGAGAAGATGCTGATAAGATGATATGATTCAGCTGTAAATGATTGTTAACAAAGCTAATTATGTTTTTTAATAACTTGAAAAATCTAACTAGGGGAATGGTCACATTTACCATTCTGCTAGGTTTAAAATGAGCTATCTCCGAAGCAGGAAGGGGCCAGGGGATCTTACTACCATCAAGAAAGAAAAGCCAGGAGTGGAGTGTTTTGGACTCGGAGATCCCTGTGCACTGAACTTCCCTGATCTACAACAGAAAGCTGTGATACCAGAGGACTGTAGCGGAGCAGCAGCAGCAGAACCGAGAGCCAGAGAACAAGACAGAGCTATGGGCTTCCCAGTCCATGGAACATGTAACGCTGAGGGCCATCAAGCAGGAAACTGGCTTGTGGAGTGGGGTGCCTCCAAGGCACTTCACTGGGAGAGCTAGGTTGGCTAATACATAGAACTAGAGCTGAATGCCTTCAGACTGAGCCTTATAGCAGGGTGCAGTGCTTTAGGGCATTTATCAGCAACCCTAAAAGAGTTTCCAAACACTGCTCAAGCAGGGAGAGACCAGGCTTGGCCAAGGTCCAGAGAGAAGCAGTTTATAGACATGGCTGGGAAGAGGCTGTCTCTGCTGGAGGAACTTCCCTGAAAACTACATAACTGAGAATGGTGTCTGAGTTCTGTACGGCCATTGTAATGAATGATCCCACCCAGCTGAGTAGAGTGCTGTGGGAGGTTATGACAGGTGTCAGATTTGGTAGAGAAGGTAGAAGGCTTGAAGAATGTCTGATTTCAACTGCACTGGTTGAACCCTGGGTTGATGCTGAGTTTGACTCTTCTTCCTGCTGGTAAAATCACAGGTCAGAAGTTGCCCCCCTCCCCCATGCCAAATATATATTTTTTAACGAACATTTGTTAATTATCATATTTGGATCAAATTAAAATGGTCTGACAAGAAGGACTTATATCAAGATCAACCTAGTTCCAGGTGACCCCAGGTAAGAAGACATTATAGTTCCTAGTTTCCCTAGCAGTTTGTTAAATTTCTGCTTTACGTCTTAGAAGCTAAATAAAAGAATTATCTCCAGGATTCTCGGTTCTCAAAGATTCTCTGAGTAGAGAATAAATAAGTGAAACGACATGCCCACGTATATGTACTCTGAAGAGCCCAACATCACACCTGATCCTAAATATCCAGTTACTTGATCCTCTGTTTTAAAGGTACTGAGTAAACTTTTATATGGATAAATATGAAATATGCAGTAATACATACTAGTAGAGGGGTTGGTTGGAAAAGGAAAAAGAAATTAAAAGATAATAGAATTTTTCACAAACTTTCTGGATGCCTCCTCATATGACATGAAAATGATATAGTAACTAAACAAAATTCTGAGGCACATCTTAAATATTTTACTAGCACATAAGGATGAACAAAAACTTAAAAATCAAATGAGATTTTCAGATTTATTAACTAAAATTAGTTTTAGAGTTGTGAACTGGTTCAAGTTGAAACTAAACGACATTCTGCTTCAAATACTTTTTCAATATACAGAAAACAATATCTAACCCAATCTATCAACTTTACAAAGCTAAAACTTGCGTGATATTATTCATATATGCTGGAATATTTTAATATTGACTACATAAGGAACATAGTATATATCGTAAGCAAGAAGAAAATTGTATATAAAAATATATCTAATTATCTTCATAGCTGGAGCAAGGGAGCCCTCTCTTGTCCAAGTTTATATTAACAGTGGCCTTAGTCCAATTCAATCTTGTATTCTCTACTTATTTTAAGTCTGACTGGTCTGTTTATGCCTAGTTAAGTTATAAGGTTCTAGTGAAATAGGAGATCAGAAGTCACCCTGCCCCAAGAAATTTTTTTTTTTACAAAAAATAAGAAAGGTAATAATGCTAAAATTTATTACGGGCTAAAAAAGCAACTTGAAATAACCTTCAATATAACTATGTGCCATGCAATATGCAAAATGCTACAAGCACAATCTTACATTAACTTGTAAACAAGACTGAAATAGGACACTTTTCTTACATATGAAGAAATCAAGGCTTAAGAGCTTAAGGACTACTGAGGAAGAAGTAAGTGTTTGACTAATGGATTTTAATTGACTAATAATTTACTAAGTACATGCACAGCACTATGCTATGTTCTGAGGACACAGACATACGAGGGGGCTTCAAAAAAGTTGTGGAAAAATTCCATTATCTTTTAATTCCATTTTTCTATGAAAAATTTTGAAGCCTGTTTGTATATCATTTCAAGAAGTTCAAATGCTAGTATGAAAGTCATTATAACTGAAATCAGTGTTACAATTTCATACTGATTTATAAGGATAAGGATGCACTGTTTTACAGTGTTCAGAGTGCGTTTCACGTTTTTGTCTGACTCTTCTAAGTAAGCATTAGGCGTATGGAGACACCTACATACACGTACAAAATACAATTCAAGTTTAATGACTTGCCCAAGGTCACAAATCTATGACAAAGCCAGGAATTAGAATCCTATTTACATCTCACGCCCAAAATGAATCAAAGCCAACCTGGTTCTTAAAGCTCCTGTTAGGTTACTAATTGCTGTCAAGTAGATTATGACTAGGGACTCCATGCAGTTCCTATAAGTCAACTGCATATTCAAATCTAAATTTCCAACCAGTTTCAACTATTACAAGACAAAAATTTAAATACATTCACCAATGATACTGTACATTTGAAACACAGCTCAGATTATATTTAATGTTCATAAAGATGAGCAGATAATACATCCTAACTTCTGTTTACCTTTATCCTTTTTTTCAGAGGTTTCTTCTTCAGAAGATACTCTGGGTTTTTTATGGGACGACGCTGCACAATCTTTTTTGGTTTCACTCTTTTTTTTGTTTTTCAGCTTGACTTCTTTTTTCCTTTAGGCAAACAATATAAAACAAAAATTAACTTTCTCAACTGACCTTTTCAAAAAAGTAAAAAATAAAATCAGTAAAAGTACTTGTCTTAAAATGTAATTTACATAATAAACTCTAAAGGAATCTCTAAATATTTTAGGTTGGTGTATTAATTAAGAGAATTACTTTTAAGAAACTTGTTTATCATATATTCTACACTGTAAGAATTTAGTGACAGATGCTACAATACAACCATTTGCCTCTTCCATAACAATTATTTCAATTTTGAAATAAAGCTAAAAAATCATGGTCCAAAAATGTCTGATTTCAAAAAGATCCAAAACATGTCACTGATAGACGAAATAAAGGTTTGGGTTATTCAAGTAATCTAAAATGTCCTGCTAATTTTAAAAATTGTTGTTGTTGTTGTTAAGTGCTGTTGAGTCGGTTCGGACCCATAGCGACCCTGTACAGGGTTTCCGAGGGTGTAAATCCTTATGGGAGTAGAAAGCCTCATTTTCTCCCGCGTAGCGGCTGGTAGTTTCGAACGGCTGATCTTAAGGTTCACAGCCCGATTCGTAACCACTACGCTACCAGAGCTCCATAATTTTAAGAATTAAAAGTTATTAATTACTTAATATTTAAAAGCTATATTACTAGGTGGAGTCCTGGTGTGGTGCTGGAGGATAATGCACTGGACTGCAAGGTCAGTTTGAAGCCCAATGTTAGGAGTTCAAAACCACCAGTTGCTCCTTGGAAATCCTTGTTAAGAGTCAGAACCGACTCAATTGCACTTAAGAACAGTAACATTACTAGGTAGGGCACTTTCATAATAAAGTCAACTATTAAATTCATATGCTTATAAATACATTTTATAAAGTCACGGAATTCCACTACTAGGCTTTCAACTGTTATTCAGGATATGTAACCTTTCAACTGTTATTCAGGATATGACCACTACAACCATGGCAGGTCACAGAGACTTTGTCTAAACATCTTTAATGCTGGAAAATTGATTCCTTTTTATTTCCCACGTGTCAGGCACTGTGTAGGAGTCCTTGTTTGGTGCTAGAGGTTAAGCACTGGACTGCTAGCCTCAAGGTCAGTGGCTTAAACCCACCAGTCACTCCTTGGAAACCCTACACAGGGTCACTGTGAGTTGGAACCGACTTGATGTCACTTAACAACAACAACAAGGCACTGTGTAAACTACTTCACATGTACTTTCACTTAATCCTCTAGTATCCTTTTTAGAGATAACACTGAGTCATAGACAGTTAAGCAGCAGCCCAAGAAGTGTCATCAGTAGAGGGGTGTTATTTGTGTTTAGTGTTGAGGCTATTCTGACTCATAGCAAAGCAACACTGTAAAGCATTTCCAAGGAGCAGGTGGTAGGTTTGAACTGCCAAACTTGTGGTTCAAAGTGTAGTGCTGATCCTACAGTGCCACATCAGGAGCAACTCAGAGTAATACTCAAGTCTATGTGATTTCAAAAGCCATGATCTTATCACCGTATATGGCAACTGCAGGGCAATGGCACCCACACACTCAATATGGCAGATACATTCAGACTCACTTCACTAGAAGGCTGATTTTAACATCTGGAATGTTAAACCTCGTCAACCCCCACACCCTCAGGTAGATTCGGATTCACATATATAATGCTTTGTAAGAACAATAAACCACAGGTGAACCGGTTTAAATGAGACAGAAGAACTACTTTATGAAGATCTGGTTTATAATGTAACATCTAAGAATATCCTCATGTCCCAGCTGCTCTGAAAGGGATCACATCAAAAGGTCCAGGATAGAGTAGGAGAAAATGTAATACAAAACTCAAAATCATTAAACAACAACAAAAAAAAGAGCAGGCTTACTGGGGGGAATGAGGCTGAAAGGACCCTCGAGGACTTGGCTTTCATGTTGGGAAATGATCTATCTCCCCACCAGGGCTCAATTCACAATCAAACAACACACAAGTCTACAGCCAAAAACCAAATCCACTTCAACCCTACATGAATTTCTGAGATTAAATTTGTATGGGAGCAGAAAGTCTTAACTTTCTCCTGCAGAGCAGCTGGTGGGTGTGAACTGCTGACCCTATGGTTAGCAGTCCAGTGCTTATCCTACAGTGCCACCAGTGCACCTTAGACAGGCCTTTAATGGGAACAGTAATAATAGGGGAGGTTCACACATCTTAGGATTGATTATCCTAAGGGCAGCATTTACACAAGGGGAAAGTCCCAAAGAGTTAGAAAAGACAAAGGAATGAAAACTGGAAACACGGGAAAGAGCTGGGATAAGTGGTGTTACCATGTGGGGACTGCAATCAGTGAGATGACACAAAATGTGTATGAATTGGAAACTGGAAAACCTGACCTGCTCTATAAACTTCACTCAGTTCACAACAAAAAGTTTAAAACTCCATATCCTCCTATCTGAACACTGACTATAAACAAAAAATCCTACTACCCATGCATGAGCCTGCACAGACCTTCACATTTGAAACTGTACAGTGAACTGCCAGTCCCCCTGTATCCATCCTGATCCTACAGGAATGCTTGATTACTCTCTACAACCAAACCAACTAGCAACCACCGAAGATTACATGTAGACACCAATGCAAGTAAACAGCTCTATCCAAGACTACTTAACATCAAGAATGACATCATAAGAGACAATATTACCTGTGATGAAAATTTAATTTAAAGGAACAGTCTTGGCATAACCCTAAAAAAAAAAAAAAGACACCACTGTGAATTGCTGAATTTGAATACACTGCTACTCTTATGACAGTCTCTTTTTCCATACATTCTTTTACTATGAGAGTCAGCAAATGATCTAAAGAAATCAATCTGATCTCTCTGCCTCAAAAAGTACATTTGCAAATATAATAAAAACAATGATTAGAATGCTTAAAGAACTGAAAAGATTGTGATATTATATTAGAAGTGTGCTGTCAATGCTAAAACCCCCTGCTCAATAGTCAGTGTTAATGTGTGCTTCATGTCAAAGATACCTCACAACAATAAAGTGGGCAGAGTCATTTCCTCTGAAGTACCCTATGGAGCTCTCCAATGGAAAAGAGCTTTTCAAACAGGCCCACAATTCTGATCTTTTCTTGCATCTTAATCTTAGTTTACACTGACTGAATTTTCCTCATGAACATTTCCAGGAGCAACAAGAAACCAGATGTACTGCCATGGTTAAGCTGCATGTAGGGAAGTTCTTGACTTACAACTAGAGTAAGCAGAAAACCCTGAGGGTGCATTTATGTAGGACCAAAAACAGTTAGCATTAACATGATTAACAGGAAGGAGCAGATGACTACTAAGTTCCACTGCTGAGGAATCAATGCTGACTCACAATGACCCCGTGTACAGGGTTTCAAAGGCAATAAATCTTTACAGGAAGAGAAAGCCACATCTTTCTTCTGCAGAGCAGCTGGTGGGTTTGAACTGCCAATATTGAGATCACTACCCCAGTGTTTACTCTACAGAGCCACCAGGACTCCTTAGCTATGTCAAGACTACTTAAAAACAAATTATAATAACAACAAAAAAAAAGAACCTGACAGACGCTGCTATATGTATTAAGGGAAACTACCATATTCTGGGAAATATCCCTAAATATTTAAGGCAGTAATAAGAACAGTTATGCCCTCCTAAATGGTTTCTTTATGGACACTGTCAAAGACACTGCATTTACTTACTCTTTAGACTACAACAATGTGGCTAAAAATCCACTACTCTGACATTTTCATATGACCTCTCTTGATATTCTGTATCCGAACCACGTAATTTGATATTCTTAAATTAATGGGAAGAGTGGGAAGAGATACTTACAAATCACCAGTTTATACTTGGCATTAAAATTCTTTCAATGAAATGTCACTATAATGCTAAGAATAAAAAAATTTTAAACTAAAAAATTCTTGAGATTTTTTGAAGCTCTGAGAAAAAGAGCAACTTCAAGGAAGACACCTTAAAATTTTGAATTAAAATATAATAGTCTGTATATTTTAAATACGAAATGACAAGTTAAGCTTAGGGGAAATCAATCATATCCCACTTAATGTCAACTTACTTAATTTAACAAGTGCATTTCTCTTTTCACCATGCTCCGTATAAGCAAAATTAACTTCCCAACTCTTCAGGCCTTCTTTTACATCACAACACTTATTTCCACAAAAAAACTGACCTGCAAAAAAAGGGAAGGAATATTAGCTACGATAACTGGTGAAAATATTGATCTATATGATTTGGTATTGCCTTTCAATTTTGCTCTTAAAAAACATAAACTCTTAACTTCATAAAGTTAGTGTTAAAGACTACTGACGACAATAATTATAGCATGCTCTACAACACTGTATATAGAGTTCTTGCTTGATGGATTTACTGTTCCTACTTAGACACAGAGTCTTAGTGACTCCCTGGGAGTGAGTCTTCACTGTGGAAGAGGTGAGGACAAGAGAATACAGACTGAAGTACTGAAAAAGTAGTAAGTGCATTTCACAAAGTACATGCACTTATTACATCTGGGAGGGTGAACCCTGTTCAATATTTATCATTAATATTAAAATGGCTATCTTTAAGTAGTAATAGCATAATGGCATTTACTTTAAGTACTAGCATAAACGGTCAATTAAAACACATTTTAAAATTCTAGCACTTTTACATGAAATACACTAAGTAATCAAACCAGATGCTCTAAATTTTAGAATCACGTGACACTAAAGTAACACATTATCACGTCCATTATATATTATGGTTGTTGTTATTGTTAAGTGCCGTCAAGTCGATTCCGACCCATAGAGACCCTGTATAGGGTTTTTGAGAAGTGGCCGGTGAGATTGAACCACCTACCTTGGGGTTCAAACCAACTTTACAAACTAGCGCATTAACCCACAGTGCCACACCGTGACCTTATAAAATAAGGACTAAAACTGATGATCCAAGAAAAAAGAGGAAGAGTACCCAATAATTATTTACTTTGATAGACGAAAACAAGATCCAATTTTTCTATGTATACTGAAATAAAATAATTATCACTAAATATCATCCAATAGGAACACATCTGAAACCAGCATATCCTTTTCAAAGAAAAGTAAAAAATTACCAAAACATAAAAGCAATAGGCAGAGATGGCTTTACAAGTAACTTCTACCATATCTTCAGGGGAGAGTGGTCTCACAGACATTACTACAGAAATTAAAGTAAACCTAATAGTATGTCTGGAGTCTTGGTATCGGCTGTAAGATAAGCACTAGACTGCTAACCACAAGGCTGGTGGTTCAAATCCACCAGCCACTACTCAGAAACCATATACACAGTCTTTAAGAGTTGGAACCGACTCAATGCCATGTAACAACCACAACAGTGTGTCTGGCTTGTGGCACAGCCATCCAGAGAAACAAATTCTTTCTAGCAATTTAAAAATAAAGTACAATGACTGTATATACCTACTGCTATATAGTCTAAGGTCAGCAGTTCGAAACTACCAGCCGCTCCGCGGAAGAAAGATGAGGCTTTCTGCTCCCGTAAAGATTTACACCCTCGGAAACCCTGTACAGGGTCGCTATGGGTCGGAACCGACTTGATGGCACTTAACAACATATAGTCTAAAGGGGGTAAAAAAAAGACTGCAAAGAAATCTTTAATTTATTCTTAGCTTCAACATAACAGTACCAACAATATTACTATATACATACTGTGCATTAAAGGAAAAGAATACTTTAGTGTCACTAGTTGCCAAGATTTTCAGGATAAGAATACCTAGATACAAGCATTAAATTTTAAACATAAACCATGCCATCTCAGGTTGATATAATATATCAACAGAATCCCTGACTTAATTTTCTTCTAAAAACCACTTACCTTCAAGCTCTACTCAATGAAAACTCATAGAGTTAATAACAACCCAGAGGCAACAAGGATCCCTAACGCCTATACTGTGTCCACTAATTACCATTTTTCACTAAAGGCTCCTTAGAGAAATAACTAATTCAATGAAAGAAAATGTGAGCAGCTAATTCTACCACACTGAAGTAGGGACATTATCAAAATCTATTAAGAACATATCAAAAGAACAGCAGAGTCACCTTGAAGAAAATTCCATTGATCAAATCATAGGGAACTTTGACCATTGAAATGTTATCAAATACCAGGGTGCCTCAAAAAGTATCCTTACTCTCTGGTAGTGTAGTGGTTACGAGTCGGGCTACGAACCTCAAGGTCAGCAGTTCGAAACTACCAGCTGTTTCGCAAGAGAAAGATGAGGCTTTCTGCTCCCGTAAAGATTTACAGCCTCAGAAACCCTGTACAGGGTCACTAG
>NW_006408521.1:19299423-19310944 GCF_000296735.1 Chrysochloris asiatica
TTTGCAAATCAACCCTGGCTCTGCCTATGAAATAACCCACGACAGACTTGGGTTTCTAAACGTTTGTGCGAGATGGGGACTGAAATAACTAACAGAACACCATAAACACAGTGTTTAGACATCTGCAAACAAAATTTGGTCTGATACTCAAAGGAAGGTAACAGTTTCTTTAAAAACCATCATTATTGGTAATAAGACACACATTCATCACTAGCAGCCTGAGAGTAAACAACAGAGTACGGAACAGAAACATCCTCAATCACCAACCAACAAAAAGTTCAAAAGTTAACCATCAGCTGGAAAATTAATGATTACGATTTGCTGGGATTCTCAAAGGCCAGTATTGGAACACTATCAGGAAAAAGGTTCAATAATCAACAGTGCTTGGTTACAGTGAGACGCTGAAGAGCTGAAGCCTAAATTTCTGATTAAATGAAGAGGACTGCTATCAAAGGGAGTTCGGATCTTTCATGACAATGCATGTTTGAACACCTCTACCCACACTGCTGACACTCTGTAAAACTTCATTTTGAGGTGTTAAAGCATCGTCCCTATAGTCCTGATCTTGCTCCATTGCACTTTCACCTGTTTGATACCCTGAAAGTAGCCCTTCAAGAAAGAAGATTCACCTTTGATGAAGAAATGAAGACAGTGGCGCATTTGTGGCTCAGAGCTCAGCCTAAAACATTCTTTAATAAGGAAATATGAAAGCTTATTGACAGATGGACAAGTGTATTGAAAAGCAAGGAGATTATGCTGAAAAATGATGTATTTGCCTTTTCTAAAAGTTGTTAACAATTGGATGTTCTAAAGGCAAAAATTCTATAAAAATCATTATAGCATTACATTCTGAACTTTGCTAATGAACCACAATTATACCTTCCCTATGTGGCACTATGGGATAATGCACTGGACCACAAGGTCGGTTTGCACTGCAAGGTCGGCAGCTCAAATTCACCAGCCACTCCTTGGAAACCTTACACAGGGTTGGTTGCTAAGAGTCAGTATCAATTCGACAATTTTACTTGAAGGAGCCCTGGTAGCACAGTGGCTTATATGCTGGGCTACTAACCACAAAGTCAGCAGCCACTCCCTGGGAGAAGATGAGGCTTTCTGCTCTCGTACAGATTTACAGCCTCCCCAGGATTGCTATGAATCAGCTCGAAGGCATGCAGCAACAGCAATCTTATTTTGGTAGTCATTCATTGTACAAACCAGGGATCCTTTTAACCAATGATTTCAATTCAATAATGTAACAAAATAACCTGTACCCTGTTAAAAAGAAAACAATGAATAAATTAAACATTACCTTTCCCTGAAACGACTTCTTTTTCAACTCGCCACCTAAATCCAAACTGATGAGAAAAAAAAATTCAAATGAATGCAAAAATAAATTTAAACATTATGTTTAAAATTGTCTATAAATCCAAACTTGGAGCCACTGAATGATACAGTGACATTTACCAACCTAAAAAGTAAAGTTAATTCCTGTCATGAAGCTTTTTCTTCTCTTAAAGGATTTTAAGTACTTGAAGAACAATTACCAGTTTATTATGCTATCTTTTTCACTTTCAAATTACCTTAAAAGTTATGTTGGGGATATTACCAGGCTGCCATATACCCAATTAAATTCTCACTGATGAATGGGAAACAAAGCCTAAAAAGGAATGAGAGTGTGGAAAACAGGCAGGAAATCACTAACAAAGCCGAAAGTCTTTTAGTCACCGAACTAGGAGCTGGTTAGTTAAAAAGAAATAAAATACTGCTGGAGGGTGAGGGAGGTTTAAGAAAATGCCTCCTAGCAAGGGAGTCAGACTATTTCGCCGTTCTCCAATGCCACCAGACCCACCTCCATACCCCCTGCTCCTCTTGGAACTGACTCAAACCTGGGAACCACGCCTATTTCTTCCTCGTCCTTAGCCTCACACCCAATCAGTCATCATGTTCTAATTTTTAAAAAATCTGTTTCAAGATAATCTTCTATAAAGTATCATCTCCAGTAACATACTCTGATTTTTTAAATGGAAAAAATACAACTGTCTACTTTTTGTTTATACTTTCTCCCCTCAACCCAACCAGCCCAATCAATAAATTCTGAAAAGCAATCAGCAGATAAGGCCAGCTTTAAAAAGATGCTATGCTACATCTTCTAGAGCAGAGGTGGGGAATGTCTGGCCCGTGGGCAGTATGCTGTTGTTGTTGTTATGTGCCGTGGAGTCGATTCCGACTCACAGCGATCCTGTACAGCATTTCCGAGGCTGTAAATCTTATACAGGAACAGAAAGCCTCATCTTTCTCCCATGGAACAGCTGGTAGTTTCGAACTGCTGACTATGAGATTAGCAGCCCGATTCGTAACCACTACGCTACCAAAGCTCCTCGTGGGCAGTATAAGGCCCACAAATTCATTTGCCAACCTCACTTCCAGCCATCACCTTTGTTGTTGTTTGTTGTTAAGCACTGTCCAGTCGGTTCTGACTCATAGCAATCCTGTACAGGATTCCCAAGGTGCAGCTGGTGAGTTTGAACCACTGACCTTGTGATTCAAACCAGCCTTGCGGTCCAGTGCTTTATCCCACAGAGCCATCACCTTAAGGGTGAGTTAATTAAAAATATGTTGTTGTTATTAGGTGCGGTCGCGTTGGTTCCAACTCACAGCAACCCTGTATAGGCTTTCCGAGGAGCAGCTGGTGGGTTTGAACTGCCGACCATACAGTGCCACACCACAAGTCCAAATATAGCAGGATAGTTTTTAAGTTCTGTACGGCCAGAGAATGATGTTACAAATTTTGGCAGAAAAAAGGTTCCCACTCCTGAACTACAGGGACCTAGTATCTTACTTTCAATTGGCAATGTAGTAAATTCAAGGAACTCCAACCGCTACAGAGCTCTATGGACTAAATGAGCTCTGGTAAATACAGCAAATAACTAAAAGAAAGACAAAAGCCAAAACCTGAGTTGACAGTCTGTAAGAAACTGAGTAAGTCTTTATGATATACCAAGTGCATGCATTTTTAAACATGAGATATAAAATGGATACTATATTATCTATAAGATATTATGAACCAACACATACCAAACAATAACGAAAAATAAACAATAACGAATTATGAGATACAACTATCCAAACAAAAAAAAAGACATCCTTATGATACGTACTAGGGGCTTCCAAAAGTTCTTAGGAAAATTTTATTAGAAGATAATAGAATTTTTCCATGAACTTTTAGAAGCCTCCTTGTATATCTAAGGTAGCTTCTTAGATGGGTGGGTTTTCTTAATATAAGCATACACTATCCACTCCATGGGAAAGATGACTCTGTCTACTCTCGCAAATATTTACAACCTCAGAAACACTATACAGGGTCACCATGAGTCCTTACTGACTTGAAGGCAATTAACAACAACAAACAACATCCATAATATACGTATTTATGTTTATAAAACGTTCCTTCTCCTCGTATCTCCAAATGAGAACGTCTGTTCCTGGGTTACCTTTTCCAGCTACAAATCTGAAACTGGAGCCAGAGCCAAAAAACAACTTTCACTAAAGTAAGATATAATTACCCGTGGTAAGCCAATTTTACTAGAGTAGATGCATATACTACAAGGGGGCTTCAAAAATTTTGTAGAAAAATTTCATTTTTTTAATACCATTTTTCCACGAACTTTTTGTGACCCCTTATATTTATGTAACATAAGATATGCACATATACTTGCTTTATAAAATGCTTATCACTTTGGAAAAAAATCTTTCAAGTCCAAACATCTATAAAAGAATAAAAAACATTCTGCTATGTCAAATCATTCTCTATGATCACTAAATGGAGCCAGACTAGAGTCAGCAGGAAACAGGAGCCAGCAGCCACCGGTGTCTAATTTTACACTTTTCATGCTTCACCTCACAAAGAAGCATCCTTGTCCCACGGACCCTTTTCTAATGCCCTACTTACTGAGGTTAAATGGTCCAAATTTAACCTCCACAGGTGAAGACAACTTAGACTACAATCAGCATCTGTAAAGAATAATGTATGACAGGGTTGTTGTTGTTGTTAAGTGCCATCGAGCTGGTTCCAACTCACAGCAACCCTGTACAGGGTTTCCTTCGAGTAGCTGGTGGGTTTAAACTGCCAACCTTGTGGTTCGAAGTCCAAGTGCTGATCCTACAATGCCACACCAGTCATCTGTGCCATGACAGGATCGTATAATAAAAACTAATACTGTTTTTATTAAATAATAACAGCCTATAAATATTCTGGTGGTTCTTATTTAAAAACAATATTATAAAAAACTCCTATAAATATTAAATAAGAACTTCCTATAAACTGGTGGTTCTTGTTCAAAAACAATACTATAAAAACCTCTTATAAATTATTCTGGGACTCCTGTTGTGGCACTGTAGGATAAGAACTGGACTGAGAACTACAAGGTCGGCAGTTCAAACCCACCAGATGCTCCTTGGCAACCCTGTACAGGATCACTATGAGTTGGAACCAACTTGATATATTACTGAACAATAAATAAGTATTCTGAATGCATACCTTATTTTCTTTGTATCTACTGAGATCTGCTATGCAGTATTCCTTGAATAATTTATCATAGTATTTCTTTGCAAGTCTCTTCTCCCTAGGTTCACAAAATTATAAACATTACACATTAAGAAATCCAACCACAGTTTGCCACTTAGAAGCAATGTCAAGTAAATAACAGATATGATATAAATATTAATGTATTTTAAAAGGCCTATTACTTACATGTCCACAGAATATCTGGACATTAACTATTAACAGAGGTTCTGAAGGAGAGAAAAGATGTTATTTTGAGAACTAAGGTGTGCCTGATCCAACACATGATATTTTCAAGTACCTCATATGCATGCAAAAGCTGGGCAATTAATAAGGAAGACTGAAGAAAAATGGATGTCTTTGAATTATAGTGTTGACAAAGAGTATTAAATAGACCACAGGCTGCTGAAAGTGAACAGATCTGTCTTGTAAGAAGTACAACAATAAAGTTCCTTACAAGTAATGATGGCAAAACTTTGTTTCATGTATTTGGACATATATCTAGAGGAACCTGTCCCTTCAGGACATCATGCTGGTAAAGTAGAAGACACTCAACAAGACAAAATTACACACTGACTGCAACAATGGGGTCTGATAGAGCAGCAGTGGTGAGGATGGTGCAGGCCCGGGCAGTGTTTTGTCCTGGTGTGCACAGAGTTGGCAGTGACTCGACAGCACCTAGCCACACTACAGGAGAAGAACTGGAGGGCTGACTGAGATGAGAGAAAGACTTAGTCTCAGCTTTTTAATCCTCTGTAATGTTTGATCTTTTATTAAAACCATTTTCAAGTATTACTTTTCCTCAAAATATTTAAAAACTTTAAAAAGAGTCATACAGTAGCATATTGTAAGGCAACATACAGGGAAACCAGTGAGAGCCTACACCCAACAGGACTGCCTTGGTTTTCTGGGTCTTACATGTTTTCTGCCTATGACAGGATGAAGTCCCACCACTTTTCTGTCACTTGTTTTAGAGTTGGTTTTCCATTTCACTGACATGCATCCACCCACCTTATATATAGATTCTAGCTTCCACAGGTTTAACTCTATATTCTTGTTTTTTTTAAAAAAAAACAGTGGTAAAAGACAAACTCAAGCAACAGAAGTTAAAATGGCCAAAAAATGACTAATACGACCACACCAGGTTCAACAATCACAGGCACGTCCTTCATTCAGAACTGCTGTAGGGGGGCTGAACACCCTGCTAAGTGACAGAGAAAGGACCCCCTGAAGAGTCAAGAGCTCGGACAAAAACATCTGCTGTATTAGGCCTGTGATGGCTACTGTTACCAAGTCATGTCCACTTCATCCTCCTCATGCCACAGGAACCTATGATTTTCTCGTATAACATCCAGGTCTGTTCTGTCATTTTCCCTGAAAAAGGACATTATTGACATTGAATACAAAGACAAAATTTAGGAGTCTCATCAGTTCTGTGAGACTTTGAAAACTTGAGTAAACACCTAATACATGAAGACACACATAGTTATAGATACATATGGAAATTCCATTAACTTTTCATTCCATTTTTCCACAAATCTTTTGAAGTCCACTGGTATACATAAAACTACTGGCATATTTTCAAAAGGCACTTTTAAAGAGTGATGCTACAAAAGCAAGACAAAATGGATACAGAACCCAGCTGTTTCTTGCTTAGGTTTCAATTATACAAATGGTGCTAAGTTACCGATGCTAGGATAAACAAACCTGAATAAACACTCAATGAATAAGAAAATGTTAATAACACCACTCTATTGAGTTCTACTTTTTAAGAAATATGAAAAGTTTTCCAAACTTCATTTTACTACAGTTTCCTAGAAATATAGTGTAAGGTAGGAAGAGTTGAGGGGTCCGATGCTAACGGTTTGAGGGTAAGGCGAGGAGCTATTGAAAGAAGAAAGCTAAATTGACAGAGGAGATACATTTGGGTAAATGACATGGCAGCAAAGTCTGTTCAGGTATTTCCAACTCTGAAACTTGATTGTTGTTAAGTGCTGTCTAATCAGTTCCAACTCATAGCAACCCTGTATAGGGTTTTCAAGAAGCGGCTGGAGAACTTGAACTGCTGACTTCGCAGTTCAAACCAACCTTGTAGTCCAGCACATTAACCCACAGCACCACACCATGAAAATCGACTCATCAGAGGGAAAAAGCCCACACAAAAGCAAAAGGTACTGACAGAAGAGCCTCAAACGTAGAAAAAAAATTTGTGTGTCAGGAAACACCAGAGTGAGGTTTCTTGCAATAGCTTAAATATCTCAAAATTACTTACAAAATCTGATTGCCTCCCCCACTTTTTTTTTTACAAGGCATCTTAAGTAGACGACTAAGACATGTATATTATTGATAGAACTTGTCTGTAGCCATCCGCTGATCAGAGATGTGTTTAAAAATGTTTTGTTTGGAATAAACTTGTGCATGTACGAACTAAAAAAAAAAAAAATTCCTTAACAAAAAAATGTACTGAATAATCAAAGTCTAAAGTTTTTCTCAGAAGTCCTGTCAGTGTCACAGTCAACATGTGAGGAGGCTTCTAAGGAGGTCCTGTGGCCAAAGAAATGAGTGTCCTCGTTAGCTAGAAGCTGTGGATAGCATCTCCACCTTATGATACACTAAGGAAAGCAGAATAGAAAACAGAGGAGAGAGGCAGAATCAGAAAGCCTAGCATCACAAGATCGCTGAAGCCTTTTAATTAAAAGTTATCCACACTCCCCTCCCATTCTCTGCAAAGTTCATGATACTTACCCCAAACGCCTGAAGTCGTCTTTTTTACCACCATAGTATAAAATATAATCATTTACAAACTTTGTATGTCTTTGATACTGAAATGCAAAAAATTAAGGATTTTATACACTCAGGAGTTGTGCTGTTTTTATGATATATTACTGAGTAGGATAAAACACACAGTATGAATGCAGTTAGATTTAAGAAAAACATACCAATATGTTCTGTAAATGCTCATCCATTAAAAAGAAGTGATGCATTCAAATTGTGATGTTGGCAAACGATAATGAATACACTGTGACTGCCAGAAAAATGAACAAATCAGTATTAGAAGAAATAAACCCAGAATGCTCCTCAGAAGAGCAAACAGTGGGATTTCCGCTTGCTTTGCTTTGGGCACTTCATCAGGAATGACCAAGTACTAGAAAAGGACAGCACATTTGGAAAAGGAGAGGGATCAGCAGAAGGAGGGAAACCCTCAATAGGGGGGAATGACGCACCAGTCACAACTATGGACTCAAGCACACTAGTGATCATGACGGTGGCACAGGACTGGGCAAAGCTTCATTTTGTTACACATAAGGAAGCCATGACGCCAACACAACTCTGACAAAGGACTGATATCTAGAATATTCTAAGAACACTAAAAACTCAACAAGAATAAAAAAGTACAATTAGATAGTGGGCAAAAGACCTGAACAGACACTCCATCAAAGAGAGTACAAAGATGGCAAATCAAGACATGAAAAGATGTTCACCATCATTAACCACTGTTGTTGTTCAGTGCCTTTTGAGTCAATTCTCACTCGTGACCCTATGCAAAACAGAGTAAAACACTGCCTGCACTATCCTTACACTCTTTGTTACGCTTGAGCTCACTGCTGCTGCCACTGTGCCAATCCATCCCATTGGGGGTCTTCCTCTTTTTCACTGACCCTCCATTTCACCAACCATGATGTCTCTCTCCTTGTAAGGACTTTTCATATATCCTAAGATTGAGAAATGAAGTCTCACCAACCTGGTTGTACGGAGCATTCTGGCTGTTCTTCCAACGCAGATTTGTTTGTTCTTCTGGCAGCCCATGGTACTTACACTACTCACCTACAACACTGTTACTCAAATGCATCAATTCTTCTGTCTTCCTTATTCATTGTCCAACTTTTACACACATATAAAGCCACTGAAAGTACCATGGCTTGGGTCAGGCTCACCTTAGTCCTCATACTGACATCTTTGCTTCTGAGCACTTTAAAGAGGTCCTGTGCTGCAGATCTGCCTAACGCAATACGTTAATTTCTTGACTGCTGCTTCTGTGAGTGCTGACAGTAGATCCAAGTAACATTAAGTCTTTGTCAACTTTAATTTTGTTCTCCATTTACCACATTATTTCTGGAGAGTGTAGTGGCTCCATATAATAAGCACTGGACTGTAAACCACAAGGTCTGCAATTGGAGGCCACCAGCAGCTCCGGGAGAAAAGTCTTTCTGCTCCCGCAAAGATTTAAAAAGTCTCGGAAATCCTATACAGGGTTGTTATGAGGCAGACCAGCTCGAAAGCACTGAACAATTTATTGAAACAGTGATGAGGATTTTTGTTTTCATTACACTGAGGTACAGCCCATACTAAAGGCTGCAGTTTTTTATCTTCATCAGTAAGTATTTTAAGTGCTATTCACTTTCAGCAAGCAAGGCTGTATCACCTGACTACTGCAGGCTGCTGATTAGTCTCCCTCCGATCCTGACGCCACATTCTTCTTCATATAATCCAGCTTCTTGGATTACTGGCTCAGCATACAGACTGAGTAAGTATGATGGAAGAATACAACCCTGGCACACACATTCCTGATTTTAAACCATTTATTTAGCGCCCCCTTGTTCTGTTGGAACAACAGCATCTTGCTCTATGTAGAAGTTCCTCATGAATATAATTAAGTGTTCCAGACTACCCAATCTTTGCTGCTGAGAAAGTGGATCACTCTTACACTGCTAATGGGAATGTGTGAGTAGTACAACCACTTAAGAAAAGCTCTAGTTTCTTAAAAATGAAACAACTACTATCCAATCTAGCAACTGCACTCGTAGGCATTTATATCAAAGGAATGAAATGTACATTTATATAAAAGCTTGTTCATTAATGTTTATAGCAGCTTTATTTGCAATAGGTACGAAGAAGAAACAAATCAGATGTCCTCCAATGCATGATGGTCAAACTATGGGATACCCATCCCATGAAATAACACTGAGCAATAAAAAGAAATGAGATATTGATACATGCCAAAATACTTGACAAGTTTTCAGAGATTTTCCTGTGCATAAAAGAAGCCAATCATTGCAAAATGGTCCAACTTCTCTGGAAAGCAATTGGTGCTTCCTTAGAAGGTTGGAAATAGAAATACCTTATGATCCAGCAATTCCTCTACTTGGTATTTTCCCACAAGAAATACGAGCCATAACACGAGTAGATATATGCACACGAATGTTCATAGCAGCACTATTTACAATAGCAAAAAGATGGAGATAGCCTAAGTGCCCATCAACTGAAGAACGGATAAACAAACTGTGGTACATACACACCACGGAATATTATGCTACCTTGAAGAATAACAAGGAAGCTGCAAGCCACCACATAACACAGATGAAGCTTGAGGACATTATGTTGAGTGAAATTAGTCAGTCACAAAAGGAGAAATACTGCATAGGACCACTACTGTAAAAAACTAAGAAAAGAACCCCTACTAAAGGGGGGGATTCTTTGCTGGTTAATGGGATGTGGGGGGTGGAGGGTGGGGGATTGGGGTGAGGGGAAGGAGGGGAGCTGGAGCACAGGGTAGGGAATAGGCAGAGGATAGTTTGGGTGCTGGGGAGGGGGGCAGTACACAAGAAGGGGGAGGGAAATGGAAGAACAAAGCAGATGGGAAAACAATTAGGCAGGTTTGCATGGGCTAAGTGGGACAGAGGTAAATAATGATGTATGCACAACCTTGGAACAACAGGGCTCTGTGATACAGGGAGCGAAACATGGTTGGAATGGGGAAAAGGGGAGAAACAATGTTAAGATGCTTGGCTGTCTTTTGAATCTTGGTTTCCCTTATATACCATTATAAAATAGACACTTGAGGGGGAGAGAAAAGAATAGCCAGAAATATCACCATAGAAAGCTTTTTTAAGTCCATCTTCTGCCTATAACTGATTGGAATACCTAAAATGGGGCTACAATGTGCCCAGTGATGGAGGCTCCCTGTGGAGCCTCTGCATTAAATAAGACCATAGGTGGAATCCTGAACAGCATCCAGAGTCTTCTAAGGTGGGAAATTTCCACTTGAAAGGACAAGCACACCAGCCTGGAGTGCTTAGAAGAACAGAAGATACTTCTTGAAAGAAAAACCAAAAGGAAAAATACAAAACAATATAAGCAGTCTGACTGATTACTACAAGAACAAGCAAGCGGCTTGCCCTGGAGACATCAAGGCAAGTGGTTGGGTCCCCTCAGGGCAAACCCCTTCCAAGACTAGGACTCCAGGGAATACACACTCTGATTGGTGACCACGTTCATCACTGATAAGGGGAAGTGAGGGAAAAACAGCAATGAAGCTGCGAGCTAAGCCCTACAACGTTCAATAGAGTCCTGTGAACCCAGGTGGAGACTTAGTTGGCCAGCAATGTGGCAAGATCTGGGACTCTTGGGCCCAGAGTCAGTGACATAGTCACAGAGGACTAGAGTGGAGAGTGAAGCGTTCAGATGATAAGAAGAGAGGGCATATGCACAAGAACACCCACACTTACAGATAATACCCACTTGAACCTGGCTTCAATGACCAGATGATCAGAGCTCAACCAGAAGAAAGAAGAGGAAAAAAAAAAGAGTACTCTGATACAATTTGATGAACTTGACCTACACCTATGGATTCAGTAGCTCAAAAGAGGGAATAAATCTTTACAGTGAGGATCATTCCCACCCCATCCACACACAAAGTAGACAACGATGGGCAACTTGGAATTGGATGTCCAAAATGGGGGGGGAGGTGGGGGGAGGTACAAAGGCAAGAAGTGACTGGCTTACAAGCTTTCAACAGGTAGCCTAGATCCAGAGGGTACAGAGGAAGGTAGAATCTCCACTGAGTAGTATCCAATCTGTCTGGGCGGGGCTGATGAAAGGAGATGCAGATAGGTATCTTGTGATACAATAGTGAATAATTGTTATCAGGACTGACTGTGAGCGTTGGAAATGTAAAGGTAG
>NW_006408521.1:19311372-19329351 GCF_000296735.1 Chrysochloris asiatica
AACAGATTCCATGTTGTTAGGGTTCATGGAAAGGGTAGGTGCAGAAGGGAAGCAGGTGTGGCTACAAAAGGGCCACATGAGGGTTCACTATGGTGACAGAAATGGTCTGCGTCCTGACTATAACAACTTTACATTCTGGTTGTGATACTGTACTAAAGTTGAATGTCGTTGTGAAGTGCCTTTGAGTCAGTTCCGACTGCTTGGTTAGAGCTGCTTACCTTGTGTGTAGCAGTCCAGCACTTATCCTACACGCGCCATACCAGGACTCCATATAAGGTGTTATATAAATTTATAGTTACATAAGGTGGTACCATCGGGAGAAAGTGGGTGAAGAGTACATCAAACCTATCTGTGTTATTTCTTAAAAAAGCATGTGAATCTATAATTTTTCAAGATTCAAAAAGCTGGATCTAAAAGCTGAGCTGAGCCATGGCTTACAGACATCCTCGAGAGGTACCTGAGAGGTAAAACCACAGTCAACTTGGAAACAGGCCACAGAGAGATCTAATTTTAAATATAATTTCTGCAAAAACCTTCAATAACCAAAAACCAAGTGGTGGTGGTTGTGTGCCATTGAATTGGTGCCTACTCACAGTGACCCTGTATAGGGTTTCTGAGGTTATAAACTTTATGGGAGAAGAAAGCCTCATCTTTCTCCCAGAGCAGCTGGTGGACTCGAACTGCTGACCTTGCAGTTACAACAGCCTAATGAGTAACCCACTACACCATCAGGGTTCCTTAATAACCAAACAGGAAGAGAGTAAATGTTAAAATGAGACTAAAGACAAGTGTAGAAAAGAGAAATGCTGAGAACTTGAGAAAAAGAAGGTTAAGTAAATATCTGTAGGCTCAAGGACTTAGTAAGTCTAGTGATAAAACACTAACATATATTTTACTATTATTATTATCTCTAAATCCTTCTTATATAATTAATAAGAGAACTGCACCCAAGAGTATAAATGGTAAAATTCCATTCAAGAAAACACTTAGCTTTAGAAATAAAATATTAAAGATCTACTTGATGTCACAAGATTTTTTAAGTCTACTCATTAAAAAAATTTAGAAATAAAAAAGGATACAGCATCCATAGCTATGAGATGAAACCTTCTATTTCTTGCTTCTTCCCTGTTAAAACAAATTTTATTTTAAGCATATTAACGTGTATATTCTACTCAATGAGCATTAAATCCCCAAGTCCCTGATTTTACAAAAACATCTTACACAAGGAATGTAATTGGAATTAAGGCACCATACCTATCCAGCAATTCTGCTGCCACTTGTTTATGTGCCACCTTCCCATGTTTTTCTTTCTGAAATGGCTTTTTGAGCAGTAAGTCATCTTCAGTTGTCCTGGTTCAGTAAGAAGAAAAACTATCAAAAGAGGTATTTCTTCAGAGGATTAGTGTTTCCCAAGTCTTAAGAATTTTCATAATTGGAACACGTTTTAAAGAATTCAAGTCAGCTTACAAAAGATTTACTGTTAACAAGAATTTTACATCTTCTTAAATAGCTTAACTAATACTTAATTTTATTTAATACCTATAAGATGGAGAAGATGAAACTAACAAAAGCATGGGTTCTGGTGTCAGACCATCTGGATTCCAGAGTTCAAATTCTCATTTTACCTCTTTGCTGACTACTGTGTAATCTTGGACAGATTATTTCATCAGTTTGTGTCTCAGTGTCCTTGTTTATACAGCAGGGGAAAACGAGGATTTTGGTAATTGGTAATATGAAAAAAAGGTGGATTATAAATAATATAGATCATATATGATCACTCATTAATCACCCTTATACAGAAAAAAATCTACCAACTAGATTTGCTCAATTTCTATTCTTCCAAAATAACATTTTTGAATGGAAAGTATAAACAAAAAAACAAAACAAAACTCAAATCCTTTGCCATGGAGCCAATTCAGACTCACAGCAAACCTACAGTACACAGTGTCACTGCCCCACAAGGGTTCCAGGCTTTAAATCTTTACGGCAGCCAAGCACCACATCTTTTTCCTGCAAAGTGGCTACTGGGTTCAAACTACCAATCTTTTGGTTAGCTGCCAAGCACCGGAATCACTTTACCACGAGGGCTTCCTTTAGGAAAACGTAAAGCACTGTACAATAGACTACCGTTATGATTATGCACGGACTGAGTGTCCAGCAAAAAGGTTTAGTCCCAGTTAGCATGCCAAATACACTGCTTTCAATATGAACCAATAGCTCTATGAATCTGCTTAGTATGAATTAGATTACCACTACTCAGTTAATGAAGGAAGTCACATTTCTAAGTACCGCCAGCTGAAAACCATGTCCTTGCACACCGCATCAACGCCAAGATGGAGCCTCCTCAGAAGGCTTTATCTCCTGCTTGTTGTCTGGTTCTGCTGTGTGTCCTTTCTAAATTAATAAAACTTCCCATGAGCTCTTTCTCTTGGCCACTTATCTCCTCATTCACATAACCAAAATAATGTGCGGTATTGTCATCTCATCCTCACACTAACTAATCAAGCCCCCTCTTGCTAAGACAGTTACAAGAAGTCCTTGACAGGCTGGATGAGAAGAAACATATGCCATAAAGAGATGACAGCTTTCAGTTTTTTTCCTTTTCCCTGCTTCCTTTCCATAAACCCCTTGTCAGCAGAAAGCATTATTTTTTTTTATTTTTCCATATAACCATTTTCAAATTTTGAGTCAATTCATTCCAGTTCAGTGAAAAAAATTCATTCATTAAAGCATAGTTATCATCGCATACAAACACAATCCACAAACTTTCATTACTTACTTATACCTCATCTCAATCTACAAAGAATCTGAAATAATTTCAATTTAAAAAATTACTTACCTTTTTTTCCTTTTGCTGGATTCTCCACACTGTTCCTCATCACTAAAATCAGAGTCATAGCCCCCATGACCATGCATCTGAGAAAGAAGAGAAAATCAGCTCTTCAGAATTTCAGTGGCCAACAGTTCAGAAAATAGAACCATTCAAAATAAGTTATCTTGAAAAGCCAGCAGTGTCAGTGGATGGTGGTGGACAGATGGCTGTCCACAGGTTACACAGTCATCTGACACTTTCCTTCATGTAGAAACAACAGATTTACCCTTTACAAATACACATGTGCACTGATTATTTTCACTATCTAGGTCAACAAGAGAGGCGACAAAGTGACAGCATATAATGTTCAGCAATGCTTAACTCTTATTTGACTCAGAAATTACTATGTGTTTATCTGGACTCAAATGTAACAATCTGAGGACACGCAGGACCCAACAGTTTCTGTTGTGCACAGAGTTACTATTTCTCAAGGAGTCCTGGTGACATAGTGGACTACGAAAGGTCAGCAGTTAAAATCTACAAGTTGCTCCATGGGAGAAAGATGAGGCTTTCTGCTCCCATAAAGATTGACAGCCTCGGAAGCCCTATACAGGGTTTCTCAGAGTCAGAACAGACTTAACAACATACCAACAACAACAACCATGTGTTTATCATCAACTCAGCTCCCAACACTGTGCTATAAATACTTTACAAACACCTCTATTCTGCAAGCTAACTCACTGCCACCGAATCAATTCCAAATCACAGTGACTCTATATAGGGTTTCCCAAGCTGTAACAGAAAGCCTCATCTTTCTCCCGAGGAGTGGCTGGTAGTCTTGAACTGCCAGCCTTGGGATTAGCTGTCCAGTGCTTATCCTACAGTGCTCCAAGGCAAATTAGAAACTATTATCTCCATTTTAGAGATTAAGAAACTAAGGACAACTAGATAGAGATAGTGGCTATACAACATTTTAAAGGCATCAAAAGCCACTTTGTTGTTGTTGTTATGTGCCGTGGAGTCGGAACCGACCCATAGCGACCCTGTACAGGGTTTCCGAGGGTGTAAATCTTTACGGGAGTAGACTTTAAAATGATTCATTTTGTTAGGTGAATTTCACATACCTTTGCCCTACTCCCTCCAATAAAAAGGAAAAAAGGCAAGCTAAATCAGATATTGTTAGAAAGCAAATCGGTGGCTAAGCTGATTTACTTGATTCTTAAGTTTGTAATTTCAACTACTTCAAGCTGCCTCTCTTGAATTATAATTTTTTGAGATAAGTTCAACTGTTAAATGCCACTGAGTTGGTTCCAACTCAGTAACCCTGTATTGGGTTTACGAAGAGCAGCTGATGACTTTGAACTGCAGCCTTGGAGTACAAACTGACCTTGAGGTTCAGTAATTATTCTATGACGTTGTAGGATAAGCAGGGGACTGCAAGGTCAGTTTGAACTGCAAGGTCAGCAGTTCAAATCCACCAGCCGCTCCTTGGAAACTCTGAGTCGGAATATCGCTATGAATCAGAACCAATTGGACAGTAGCAACAACATAGTCAATTAGGAGCCCTCGTGGTACCGTAGTTAAAGCACTCAGCTTCCAAGCGACTCTGTGGGAGAAAGATAGGCACACTGCTTCTGTAAAGATTTACAGCCTTGGAAACCTATGAAGTTCAACTATCTTCCAGGGTCACTATGAGTTAGAATCAACTCAATGGCAGTGGAGTTTGGTACATTCAATTAGACTTAGGGATTGTGAATAGTGGAGTCCTGGTGTGGCGCTGTGGGTTAATGCGCCAGACTGCAAAGCCGTTTGACCTGCAAGGTTGGTGGTTCAAGCTCACCAGCTGCTCCTCAGAAACCCTATACAGGGTCGCTGTGGGTCAGAACCGACTCGACGGCACTTCACAACAACAACATTGAGAATAGTGGGTTAATACATCAGATTGCAAAGCCATTTGAACTGCAAGGTCAGCGGTTCAAGCTCACCAGGTGCTCCTCGGAACTCTATACAGGGTCGCTATGGGTCGGAACCAACTCGACAGCACTTAACAACAACAACATTGTGAATAGTATATGTCAGTTAATGAAAATTTTCCTATTAATACTTTTTTCAACACATGTAAAGATTTCTACATTTTCTCTTAAACGCATGTTTCCTCAAGATAAACTATATTTCCCTTTGGCCTAGTCAGCTTTATCTTGCTTCAATTCATTATGCAAGTTTTAGAAGTGTTGGAAGATTTATCACTTTTGTTTTGTTTTTTTAAATCATGGATTGTGTCAGAAGCAGCTCCTGATTTCAGCATTAAACTGAATTTGGGACATAAATTAACAAGGGAGAAGTCCTGGTGTAGTGCTGTGGGACAAACACTGGACTGCTAATTGCAAGGTTAGCGGTTCAAACCCACCAGCCACTCCTTAGAAACCCTATACAGGGTCACTGAGTCAGAACCGATGAGATGGCCCATAACAGCATTGACAAGGTGTGGATAGACTATTTGATGTTACATAGACTCAGAACTCAAAAATAGTCTATAAAAGAAATATTTGGCAATGAGGGTTGAAATGATAGCTTTGAACCAAGTATAAATATTAATCCATTGGTCGGAAGGAACCAGACCAATGAAATGATACGTTAATTTTTTTTTTTTTAATTTTAAGTCACTACAAAAAGTAGAGTAAGAAAAAGGGAAAAATTCCTTCCCTAAACTATACTAACTAAAGCCTAGAACAAAAGACATGTTTCTGGCTAGCCTGAATAAGTCACATCATCTCCTTGGGTTTAATTTGTTAAATCAGGTGGCTACCTAAAACAATCATTACATCATAAGCGATCATTCTATACCGCTTTGCACATTAGTGTGTGGGTGCATACCTCACTTCTCTGCCCCATAGAATTCCACAAAGCTCCAGCCAAGGTTGGAGGGGTTGGGTAGAAACCCACGGTCCCAACTGTAACTGACATGTTACTAACAGACACACCTGGTCTCATGCCCTTTCTCAGGTCAACTCTTTGTTCCAGCTGTCATCAACACCTCTGTTCAAGCCACTGAAATACTCTTACATCTTCTGCCATTTTTATTCACATCTTGATGGGGGACAAGCATAGCGTGGAGTTTAAAGATTTATCAGAATTCAAATTCATGCTCTACACTTTACTTTTGTCTTTTGGGGGTATGTTTCTTAAACTCCCTGAGCCCCTGGTTTCCCTTTTTATAAAATGAGGCTAATATGACTACCCACTTTATAGGACTGGAGATTAAATGTTATCACATATATACTGGTTTCAGAACAAAGTCCCGTAAATACAAATTACGAGGGTGCTTAAAACAATCGTGATAAAATGGAATTGAGAGATGTTGGAATCTTCCTACGGAACTATGTGAAGCCCCCTCATATCATCACCATTTTCCTCTTGCGTCCCCCTCTCCCTTGCTTTTTTTCTCTGGAGGCTTCAACAATCATTCCATACCATTGGAATTCTGGTTGCACTAAAAAGCTGTCACTCACTTCGGTCTAAGAATCAACTGACAAGGGCCCAGAAAAGCATCGAGAAAGGAGACAGTGGCCGTCTCCGAATCTGTTTGTAAAGAAAGAAAGAATGAAAATTATAATCAAGAAGTAAGTTTCCAGGTACTGCTTCCCGTCCCCCAAAACACCCAAAGTCCTCCTCACACACCCTTTCCCTGCCTCCCTACTCTGCCAGATTCTCCCAGAGTCGGCGTTTTCTCCTCCTTTCCCCGCGGCTGCAGCGACAACCCACGGCCTCAGCGAGCTGCTGCAGATTAGCCCCGTCGAACCGCGAAGCGTTGCCACCGCTACTACCCCTGCCACCACCACCGCCGCTCCACACCTCCCCCCTACGGGTCCCGGCGGGCACCACTTCCGGTCCGACTAGTACGTGTGCTACGCCTAATAGGCATCGGGCGTCTTCAGGAGCGCCGGCCTTGTGTTACAGTCAGAAAAGACCCGGGAAACAAGGGCAGTGGGAAAACAGGGCCGGGCTGGAAGCAAACATTCTCTCCCACCCTTCCCCGGGGACCTCCTACCCCTCCCTTCTCGGGCGTCCAGCACCTACTACCGGGTCGCACTGCCCCACAGATCAGCATCCCCTCATTTGAAAATATAATTTGCTTTAGAATAAGCTCCGTCTGAATATCATCTGTTCTCTTTCTCTTTCTAGTAACCTTAGTAACGCCTCTTCCGTGCATGCTCACCGAGCATCTCAACCTCAGATGTCTTCCCCCACACTCAAGAAAGCAGTTCTCATAATTAGAACAAAAATAACTTTCTGTCGTTTCACCACCCACACAAAATATACCATTCCAAATGCAATGCTCGTGGCAGAGGAGCTAATAGAATTTGTGAGGAAAGGAAGAAAACCATGAAAAGGAGTAGGCGAAATTGCAGAGAGCTGCAGATTCTTTTCCAACAAGGGCTCTGGCACGCGTGAGAAGCGATCCAAAATAGATCCTTCAGGAAAAAAAAGAAAAGAAAACAATAAAAAAAAAAAAAAAAATTTTTTTTAACTCGCAGGCAAGAAAAATTAATAATTTTAAGCTCCATCACTTTTGTTTTGCCCTTTCTGCATTACACTCTGCTTCACAACCTGGTTAGTGAGTTCAGGTCTTGTCTCCTTGTCAGCAGTTATTCACCTTTGCTTTTTCTGAGGCCTACAGAGGTGCATGGAAATCACAAGCGCTAATTAAATACAGGACTTCTAGTGTGGCATTGCTGGTTAATGCCATAAACTGCACCGTCGGTTTGGGCCGTTGCCGGCAGTTCTAACTCACCAGCTGCTCCTTGGAAGCCCTGTACAGGGTCGCTATGAGTTGGATCCTGACTCAATGGCACTTAGCAACAACAATTAAATACATGCCAGTGTTTGTTGAACTGAAGGGACAAGTCTTTGGGTCTACAGCAGGCCCATTTTAGAGGAAACCTTGACAATATGTACTTATAATTTCCCATAGTTTACACTAAATGATAGATATCCTTATTGGTTCAACGCTTCCTTCTATTCCTGACAGAAATGTAGCAGATGTGATCTTGAAAATTTTTAAGTTTAATTATGGTAAATTCAATTATTTCAAAATGCAATCAAATTATTATTTGTTGTTATGTGCCACGGAGTAAGTTCTGACTCAGGGCCACCCTGTATAGGGTTTCCAAGGAATAGCTGGTGGGTTTGAACCGCCAACCTTGTGAGTAGCAGTTCAGTGCTGATGCTACAGTGCCACTCCAGGACTTCAGTAAGACTACACTTCTTTGAAAATATTCATTCAAAACCATTTAAAGCACTAAGAAGCCTGATACTATAGTGAATTACTTTGCCAAGTATCTAAAATATATATTTAGTTCTTTTATTATTAATAAAACTAAATATGCCTGTACCTTGTCTCTGATTTATTTTCTATCAATTTGACATTTAATAGCATTTTTTCTACCATTCCTGGGACTTCTTTCTCGTGTGGTGCTACAGGATCAGCACTGGACTAAGTTCAGACCCAACAGCTACTCCTCAGAAACCCTATACTGGGTCAGTATGAATCAGAACCGACTCAACGGCATTTAACAACAACATCATTCCTAACATGTGTTCTTGCCTCTTGCTTCATTGTCCATGTACAACAACCCTGTGCTGCTATGTTATTAGCCCCATTTTGCATCTGAGGGAAATTGAGGTACAACAACAAAAGCCACAAATATGGTGAAAGTATGGAATCCAGGGGTACTTGCTTCTGGAAAGATCCAGTTATCTGTCTTTGTCAGTCCATCTGTCTCTCTTTACTACTGGACTGTGTGGAAAGTAGCTTCTAGTTCCAACATTACTAACATTTCAGATCTGTTGCTATCAGTCCATTCAGCCAGTAATTTGTATGTTTCCATTTGAGGAGTCCTGTGTGGCACACAGTTCAGTCTATGACACTAAACATGGTGTCCTTGTCCAAGGATTGATCCCTCCTAACAACAAACCCAAAGTACATGAGATCTAGTCCCTTCATCCACGTTTCTTAGGACCAATCTGACTATACTTTTTCCAAGACAAATTTGTTTTTCTGGCAGACCATGGTATTTTCAATATTTTTCAACAATACCACAATTCAAATTCATCAATTCTTCTCTGGTCTTCCTTATTCATCTGAAAATGCCATGGCTTGTGCCAGGCTCACCTTAATCCTCAAAGTGACATCAAAAGAAGTTTTGTGCAGCACATTTGTCCAGTCTAATACGTCCTTTGATTTCTTGACTGCTGCTTCCATGGACACTGATTGTGGATACAAATAAAATGAAGTCCTTAACAACATGAACTTTTTCTCTGTTGGTTGCTGTTGTTAAGTGCTGTCAAATCGATTCTGACCTATAGTGACCCTGTATAGGGTTTCCAGGGTGAACCTGAACCACCGACCCTGCAGTTCAAACAACTTCGCAGTCTGACGCAATTGCCCACAGCATCACACCAGGACACCATTTATTGCTCCAGTGGCGAGGATTTTTATTTCTTTACATTCAGTTATATTCCATAACATAGTCTTTGATCTTTACTAGTAAATTTTTAAAGTTGTCTTCACTTTCAGCAGGCAAGGTTATGTCATCAACTCTCTCAGGTCATTAGTGAGTCTTCCTCCAACCCTGATGCCATAGTCTTCATCACATATTCTAGTGTCACAGAGTATTTACTCAGCATACAAACGAAATAAGTAGAAGGATACAACCCTGAGACACACCTTTCCTGATTTTAAACCAGTCAGTATCTCTTTGTTCTGTTTAAATGACTTATTCTTGGTCTCTGTTCAGGTTCCACATGAACACGATGAAGTGTTCCAGAATTCCCATTCTTCACAATGTTCCCCATAGTTTATTATGATCCACGTAGTCGAATGTCTTTGCATAGTCAATAAAACACAAGTAAGCATCTTTCTGGTATCCTCTGCTTTCAGCCAAGATCCTTCTGACAACAGCAATGATATCCCTCATTCCATGTCCTCTTCTGATCTGGCTTGATTCCTGGCAGCTCCCTGTCAATATAGTGCTACAATCATTTTTGAGTTATCTTCAGCAAAAATTTACCTATATGTGGTATTAATGATATTATTTGATGATTACCACATTCCATTAGGTTGTCTTTCTTTGGAATGGGCATAAACATGGATCTCTTCCTGTCAGTCGGCCAAATTTTTTTGGCCAAGTGAGGGCTTCCAATGCTGCATCAGTTTGTTGAAACACTTCAATTGGCATTCCATCCATTCCTGAGCCGTTCCTTTTTGCTAATGCCTTCAGTGCAGCTTGGATTTCCTTCTTCAATGTCATAGTTTCTAGATCATATGGTTCCTTCTGAAGCGATAGAACAGTAATCAATTATTTATGGTACAGTGACTCTTTATTCCTTCCATCTTCTTTTGATGCTTCCTGTATCATTCAGTATTTTGTCCCAAAAAAATCCTTCTATATTGTAAATCGAGGCTTGAATTTTTTCTTCAGTTCTTTCAGACACATTCTTCCCATCAATATTAGAACAGATAAATAAATTGTGGGCTGTTCAGACCATGAAATACTATATAGCAATGAAAAGGAATGTAGTACAACTATATGCAATAGCATGGATGAATCTCACACTCATGATGTAAAGCCAAAAAAACCAGACACACAGAGCATACGGCATCACTAGTTCCTGTCTGGTTCCTAGTGCCTCCATGTTTGTCAAAATACAACAGTGCTCCAGAAGGTTTTCAATGGCTGATTTTTTAGAGGTAGACTGCTAGTACTTTGTTCTGAGAAGCCTCTGGGTGGACTTGAACCTCCAACTTTTCCATTAAAAGCTGAGCACATTAAGACTCTGGACCACCCAGAGACTCAAGATCCCATTTATATAAAGGACAAAAGCAAATAAAAGTAATCTATCTGGTTATAAGCCAGGACAGCGGTCTCACTGATGAGGGGGAGAGGCAGTGACTTGAATGGTGAAGGTTGTGAAGGCAGAGAAAGTCACTAGGAAATGATAAGGTTCTGTTTCCTGAAGCTGATGTTTGTTATACAAATGGGTCATTCATCCATGAATGGTTCATTCACATCTATGGTTTGTATGTTTTTATGTAGGTTAAATTATACTTCAGTCAAAAGTTTACATTGTTAAAAAATGTACTATCTCCTAGAAGTTTTTTGGACTTTGATTCTTATTGGTGAATGGAAAGCTTTGGAGAATTTGGCAAATTCAGACATGATAGAATAGGTTGGGGAGTGGATAGGTGGGATTTGCTAGAACTCCAGAAATCATGCCACGTAACTGCTTATACACTAAAAGATAGATTTCCTGTAGGCACCGAGATGGAGGCAGACAGGGCTCTGTAAGAGCCAAGAAAGACTCTAGTCAGCATCCAAAGGACTGAAAGAGCCCAGGCCTTGAGCTCTTGGCAAAGTCAGCCTGTACTTCCTATATGTTTAAAAGCCAGGAGCTGGCAGACAGCGGCCCACAACCTCCACAGTAAAACTCAGTCTTTGAAGAGAGACACAGCCTGATATCTATCTTCTGCAAACTGGCCAAAGAGTTGGACACTTGCTTGTGTAAGTGCCTGTCAGAGGCTGCCAAAGAGTTTGTACCCAATGAGTACCCGGATTGGAATGGCCATCGGGAAATAAACTGGAGAGATAGCAATATACCAATTAACCAAATGAATTGATTGTCATTTTTAGGCCTGCCCCCAGGAGAAGAGACCAGAGACAGGATGTCTATAAATCCCTCTCTGAGGCACTTGTGGGTAAGGAGCCTTGTAATTAAGTGATAAGGAAATACTTACCAGGTCAGATGAGATGAGAAGCAGAAGTCAGCAACACTGGGAAAGTGAAGAGCTTATTTTTTTTTGTTATATAATATCTGTGTACATAAAGATTCTGTCCCTTGCTCAGGAATGTGCAAAATGGAGAGATCTTCTCTAGTAAATAAAACTGTGCATGGGGGGAGTGGGGTGGTGTGCTTCAGGATCAACCCTCAGGGACTGCGTTAAGCCTGAAACTACAATCATGGGAAAGACATAATCCCTGCGATCAAGACTCATACCTCCAGGTGTGAAACATACACATATCTACACAGATACAGGTAATAACAATACAGCGGTGCTAGCAAGTGATAGAATTAGGCCCCAGAGGAATATGAAAGTACCAGGGAGGGGTCTAACCCTGAGAGAAAGAAGATCTGAAAGCTTCTGAGACAGAGGACTTAATGTTTATGTTCCAAATGTTTTGCTACCAGCTTTATCTCTGTGCTCCAAATGGCTCTGATCTTGCTTCTAAAGAAAAGGGAGACAGGAGCCATCTTTCCAGACCACCCACATGCACCAAGGACCCACAACAGTTCCTCTCTCTTTACAAAGTGAGCTGAATTCATCCAAGTTGTTGTTGTTGTTAAGTGCCATCGAGTCGATTCCGACCCATAGCGACCCTGAATAGGGTTTCCAAGGAGCAGCTGGTGAGCTTGAACTGCCGACCTTGCAGTTCAAACAGCTTTGCAGTCTGGTGTGCCAGCTAGGAATTCACCATATCACCATGTCAACACGACTTCCTAATTTATACACACTGCGTTAACTAAGTAAAGAGGATGCTGTTACGGTCAAGTCTGTGGCACACTTAAGGATACATGCAATCGTTATTATGTGGCCAGGCAATTAGACATTCATGGTAAACAATTTTCCTAAATGACGTCTTGATTAACTAAGTCTCTGAATGTAAAACCTCTTAGACTAGTTGTCCTGAAACTGAAGATGCTCATTGGTTGAGGAAACAGACATACATACCACATGACAACATAAATGAAACATGAACATGCTTTAGGGTAATGGTCCTGCACAAGAAATATAAGTTCATGCTCTTTACTACTCCACTCTGAAAATAACAGCACCAAAAGTCATAGCTCTATCCACGAGTAGAGCATGTTTCAATGACACCTTCAATCACAAGGACTTTTGTTAAATAGTCAAGGAGGTGTACTGTGTAGAAATGCAGGTCAAATTGCTAGGGTAGTCAGTTTTTCAGAAGAACTCAGAAATTTAGATTATTTGATGCAATATACTGATTTTTAATATTGGAATCTAGGTCAATGTTTAAAAAACAAAGCAAAACACTATGTAGGAAAACAACAATGACACCAAAGCATTTCTGTGAGCTGAATTTACTTCCAACAATTAGAAAAAGAGCAGCAAAGTAAGCCTATAGTCACCAGAACAAAAGAAATAATAAAAGGTACAACAGAAATAAATGAAGTAGAAAACAGAAAATGAATAGAATCAACAAGACAAGTAATTGGTTCTTTGACTGGATCAATAAAATAGAAATTACATTGGCAAATCTAACAAAAGAAAAGAATGAGACAATCCAAACATCACAAATAAGAAATGATAAGGGTAACACCACAACAGAACCAGCAAACATAAAAAAGGATAATTACACAATACTATGAAGAATTGTACTCCAAAAAGTTTGAAAATATAAAAGAAATGGACACATTCTAGAAATATATGACTTACCTAAACTAACATGGACTAAAGTAGAAAACTTAAACAAACCTATAACAAAAGAAGAAATTGATCAAGTAATTACAACTCCCAATTTAAAAAAGTCCAGGCCCAGGTGACATTACTGGTGAATTCTACCAAACATACAAAATTTTCTATATTTTGGAATAGTTTGAATAGGACTATTAGGGAAGACTCATTATAGAAAAACAATCAGCATAATCCACCACATAAATAAAACAAAGAAAAAGCCCACATGATCATACCAATTGATACAGAAGAAGTATTTAACAAAATCCAATATCCATTCCTAACAAAAACACACAACAAAATAGGAATAGACAAGAAATTCCTCAACATGATTAGGGACATATATACAAAGCCAACAGCCAACTTCACTCTAGACAAGAAAAAACTGAAGTCATTGCCCTTGTGAACAGGAACCAGACAAGGATGCCCTTTATCACCACTCCTATTCAATGCTGTGCTTGAAGTCTTAACTAGAGGTATAAGGCAAGAAAGGAAAACTAAAGGAATCCAAATAGGAAAAAAATAAGTAAAGTTCTCTCTATTTGCAGATGATATGATCCTATACAGAGAAAATCCCAAAGACTCAGCAAGAAAATTATTGGAATTTATAAAAAGCTTTAGCAAAGTGGTAGGGCACAAGATCAGCATCCAAAAATCAGTTACATCCCTTTACACTAATAAAGAGAGCTTTGAAAAGGAAAATAATACAATTTAAATAGCTACCCAAAAGATGAAATACTTAGGAATAAATCTAAACAAGGAAACAAAAGGCCCATACAAAGAAAACACTACTAAAATAAACCTACAACAAATGGAAAAATATACCATGTTCATAGATAGGAAAATGACATTGTAAGACGGCAACAGTACCCAAGGCAATCTATAGATACAGCCAATTTCAATTCAGATTCCAACATCATTCTTTAAAGAGATGGAAAAACTATTCACTAACTTTATATGGAAAGGAAAGAGACCTCAGATAAGCAAAGCATAACTAAAAAAGAACATAATCGGAGGTCTCTCACTTCCTGATCTCAAAACCTACTACACACAGTAGTCCAAACAGTCACGTACTGATATAACAAAAGGTAAATAGATCAGTGAGCAAGAATTGAGAATCCAGAATTAAATCCATCCATCTATGGTCAGTTGATGTTCGACAAAAGGCCAAAACACATTAAATGGGGAAGAGACAGTTTCTTCAACAAATGATGCTAACAAAACTGGAAATTTATTTTCAAAAGAATGAAACAAAACCCATATCTAAAACCTTATACAAAAACAAACTCAACATGGATTAAAGACTTAACTGTAAAACCTAGAACTATAAAGATCATCAATGAAAAAATAGGGACAAACTTAGGGAATCTGATATATGGCATAAACACACTATCAGACATAACTGACAATACACAAATAGTAGAAGACAAAATAGACGACTAAGACCTCCTAAAAATTAGACACTTATGTGCATCAAAAGATTTCCCCAAAAGAGAACTCACAGACTTGGAAAGAAATTTTGGCACTAACATATCAGACAAGGTTGTTGTTGTTATTAAGTGCCGTCAAGTCGGTTCTTACACATAGCGACCTTGTATAGGGTGTCCAAAGGTAGCGTAATGGTTACGAATCAGGCTGTGAATCACAAGGTCAGCAATATGCAACTACCACCTGTTCTGAGGGAGAAAGATGAGGCTTTCTGCTCCCGTAAAGATTTACAGCCTCGGAAACCCTGTACAGGGTCACTATGAATCGGAACTGACTCCACAGCACATAACTACCACCACTATAAGGTTTGCAAGGCTTTGAATCTTCATGGGAACAGAAAGCCACATGTTTTCTCCCACAGACCTTGTGGTTCTCAGTCCAGTGCTTAGCGTATGAAGCCACCGCATTCCCATTAGACAAGGTACTACTCTCTAAAATGTATAGAACACTTCAACACCTCAACATGAAGAAGACAGAGAATTCAATTTAAAAATGAGCAGAGGACATGAATAGGCACTTCCCTAAAGAAGACATTCAGGTGGCCAACAAATGTGAAGAAATACTCAAGATTACTAGCTATTGGTGGTGGTAGCAGTGTGCCACAAAGTTGGTTCCAACTCATAGTGGCCCTGTATAGGGTTTCTGAGGCTGTGTATCTTTACAGAAGAAGAAAGCCTCATCTTTCTTCCATGGAGTGACTGGTAGATTCGAACTACTGACCTTGCAGTTAGCAGCCCAGCTCATTATCCACTATACTACCAGGACTCCTTTACTAGCCATTGTTGTTATTAAGTGCCGCTGAGTCAGCTCTGACCCATAGCAACTCTTTATACGGTTTCCTAGGTGCATTGTTGTTATTGCTAGGTGCCATTGAGTTGGTACCGACTCATAGCTACCCTATGTACAACAGAACGAAACACTGCCCGGTCCTGGGCCAACCTCACAATTGTTGCCACGGTTTAACCCATTGATGCTGCCACTTTGCAAATCCATCTCACTGGGAGTCTTCTTCTTTTTCTCTGACCCTCCACCTTATCATACATGATATCCTTCTCCAGCAACTGGTCCCTCCTGACAACATGTCTGAAGTATGAGAGACGAAGCCTGGCCATCCTGGCCTCCAAGGAGCACTCTGGCTGCACTTCTTCCAACACAGATCTATTTGTTCTTTTGGCAGACCATGGCACTTTCAATATTATCCTTCAACATCATAACTCAAAAGCATCAATTCTTCTACGGACTTCCTTATTCACTGTTCAGCTTTCACATGCATATGAGGTTATTGAAAATACCATGGCTTGGGTCAGGCGCACCTTAGTCCTCAAGTTGACATCTTTGCTCTTCAACACTTTAAAAAGGTCTTGTGCAGCAGACTTGCCTAATGCAATACGTCCTCTGATTTCTTGACTGCTGCTTCCTTGAGTGTTGATAGTTGATCCGAGAAGAATGAAGTCCTTAACAACTTCAATCTTTTCTCCATTGATAAGAATGTTATTTATTGCTCCAGTGGTGAGAACCTTTGTTTTCTTGACATTGAGATGCAATCCACACCGAAGGCTGTGCTCTTTGATCTTCATCAGTAAATACATTAAGTCCTCTTCACTTTCAGCAAGCAAGGTTGTATCATCTGCATATCTCAGGTTGTTAATAAGTCTTCCTCCAATCCTGATGCTACATTTTTCTTCTTAGAACACAGCTTCTTGGATTATGTGCTCAGTTTACAGGTTGAGTAAGTTTGGTGAAAGAATATAACCCTGTTGCACACCTTTATTAATTTTAAAACATTCAGTGTTCCCATGTTCTGTTCCAACAACTGCCTCTTGGTCCATGTACAAATTCCTTATGAGCACAATTAAGTGTTCCGGAATACTCATACTTGGCAATGTTGTCCATAGCTTGTCATGATCCACAAAATTGAAAGCCTTTGCATAATCAATAAAGCACAGGTAAACATATTTCTGGTATTCTCTGCTTTCAGTCAAGATCCATTGGACATCAGCAATGACATCTGCATATCACAGATTGTTAATGAGTCTTCCTCCAATCCTGATGCCATGTTTTTCTTAATAGAACTCAGCTTCTCAGATTATTTGCTCAGCATACAAATTGAATAAATACGGTGAAAGAATACAACCTTGTTGCACACCTTTTTAAATTTTAAAACATTCAGTGTTCCTATGTTCTGTTCGAACAACTACTTCTTGGTCCAGGTACAGATTCCTCATGAGCACAATTAAGTGTTCCGGAATAGTCATACTTTGCACTGTTGTCCATAGCTTGTCATGATCCACACAATCAAAAGCCTTCGCATAGAGAAATTATTCGATCGCAAAAGGAGAAATACTGCATAGGACCACTACTGTAAAAGACTAAGAAAAAGAACCCATACTAAAGGGGAGGTGAGGGGGATTCATTGCTGGTTACTGGGATGTGGGGGATTGGGTGAGGGGAGAGAGGGGAAGGTAGAGCACACAGTAGGGAATAGTTTGGGATAGTTTGGGTGCTGGGGAGGGGGGCAACATACAAGAAGGGGGTAGGGAATGGAAGAACAAGACAGATGGGAAAACAATCAGACAGGTTTGCATGGGGACAGAGGTAAATAAGACGTATACACAACCTTAGAACAACAGGGCCCTGGGATACAGGGATTGTGACATGGTTGGAATGACAGAAGGAGGGAAATAATATTAAGATGCTTGGCTGTCTTTTGAAGAAAAAAAAAAAAGAAGCAAATTGATAAGCAACTAGTACTATCCTTAGGATCAACTGTTTAAACCCAGACATATTCCTGGCAGGGCTTTTATCTGTGCTTGGGAAGTAGAAATGGCAGCCAGGCTACTGAACGAAGTAGAGTGAATTGAGATGCAAAAATTAGCGAAAGAGAAGTATGAGTCTTCACTTGTGAGCACTAGCTAGGTTTTCAGTTTCTTGTTAACTGCTACCACAATGTTTTTCACAGACTTTTTTTTTTTTTTTAAGGAAAATCACAGCATAGCCCTATAGAAACTGAATTATGTGCATCATTTCATGTTGTTTTCTCCTTTAAACCTGATATTCCTAAAATAGCTTGCTTATGGAATGGCTAGCTTAACTGTAAAACATTTTATTACAGTTTATCTTGATTTTTTAAAAAAAATAGAGATAG
>NW_006408521.1:19330486-19346060 GCF_000296735.1 Chrysochloris asiatica
TGTATAGAGTTTCTGAGGCTATAAATCCTTACAGGAGCAGAAAACCTCATTTTTCTCCCATGGAGCAGCTGGTAGATGCGAACTTCTGATCTTGCGGTTGGCAGCCCAACTCGTTGCCCACTGTTCTGTCAGGATTCTATAGCAGACCATGTTCTGTTGTGATCCATAGGGCTTTCTATGGCGAATTTTTGAAAGCAGATCATTTCACCTCTCCTCCTAGTCGGCAAGCTCTGTTGAAACTTGTCCATCATGGGTGACCCTGCTGATATTTGAAATACCACTGATATAATTCTAATATCATAGCAACACACAAGCCACCATAGTGTGACAAACTGACAGATGGGTGGTGGAAAAAAATCTATAGGCATGTGGTTAATTAGAGCCTGGACCAGATTGCTAGCTGAGAAATTAGAAAGGGGAAGAAAAAAAAAAAAAAACATGGGAGAGAAATGACATGGCCTCCAACTACACACTCTCCCCCATCTCCTTCTGTCGGTTCCTCAGACACACTTCATTTACCTTCAAGGCTTATTTGTAGACACAACTCTGCACAAACTTTAATCTGCCTGTAGATCTTTTAGGTATTTTCTTGCTAGGCTGAGCTTCCTGTGTTCTTCGGAGCTGTAATATACCCACTGGGAAATAAAGGAAATCAGACCCACTGCAAACTGTGAGTGGCTCTGAACTTAGGGCTTTCTACAAATGATGTGGTATCTAAATAAGAAAGCCAAGAACGCGCTGGGGCAGTTCAGCCTGATTCACTTTCTTCTCCACTTCTGTGGACTATTCTGTTCTTCCCTCAAGCCTTCACTTTCCTTTGCTTCCTACGGACATCTGCTGGATTCAATCAGGACAAGGAGGCATCTTATTCAAACCATTCATTGAAAGGAATCTTGGGGTGGGCACGCAGACTAAGCCCTCGGGGACCTAGGAACACAAATGACTGATGATAAAGGCAACCAGAACCAGAACCAGAACCCAAACCTGGCTCTTCTAATGCTTCCCTTGAAATACCACATTTCCCGTGTTCTCCCCTTGAAATGCAGCCTGAAACACAGTTCTAAAAGAGGAGTAAAAAAGTAAAACTTCCCTTAAAAACATGTGGCGCTGCAGGTTAATGCATTGGACTGCAAGGTCAGTTTGAACTACAAGATCGGCGGTACAAGCTCACCAGCTGCTCCTCAGAAACCCTATACAGGTCGCTATGATTCGAAACTGACTTGATAGCACTTAACAACAATAACAATCATATTCATCTCATATCTGAAGATTAAAGTCAATAAGAGATGGCAAAGGTATGGGAAATGAATCTGAAACTTAAATGCCGTCTTAAATATCAAATTAAATCACATGATCTAAGTGGCACTATCTACCATAAGAAGGGAGGAAGTGAAAAAATTTTATTTTCTTGATGGTCAAACCTAAAAAGTAGTACCTCCCAGGGTGGGGTGATGCCATCAGAAGTAATTGATCTTCACTTGCATCTTAAGCTTATTACAGTTACTTCCATCAGAACTGCATTATATTATTCTTTGTATTTGTTTCTCTGCCCCTCAGGGACCCAAGCATGCTTAAAGGAAAATCCATCTCTGATTTATCTTTGCATGCCTCATGGTTCTTTGTATTGTTTTTGGCACATTGTTCTTCAGAAGATATTGGCACAGCGTTCGCTCTTTACAAACGTTTGTGGAATGACAAGGCATAAAATAACTTACATCCAGGATTTCTACCACTTTTACCTTCACCATCTAAAGGAGAAAAGTCAAATAGCAAAATGAATATGTCACATCAACTAGAATTTAAATAACCTGCTTTTAAAAAAGAAAACATCCCAGGGAGGTATGGGCTCGGATATGCTGTTGTTGTTGATAAGTGCCATGGAGTCGGTTCCGACTCATAGTGACCCTACACAGGGTTTCCAAGGCTATAAATCTTTATGGGAACAGAAAGCCTTATCTTTCTCCCGTGGAACAGCTGGTAGTTTCAAACTGCCAACCTTGAGGTTAGTAGCCCGATTCATAACCACTATGATATACAACTCTGAAATCAAGATCATACAGCTGAGGAGTCTTGAAGAGTTTTGTCAAGACTTTTTAAAAGTTGACCCATTTTGCAACTTTGGCAGAAAAAAAATAGTCAAGTTGCATTTAAGTCAGTTTCCCTTTTTTTAGTCGGTCAGTTGTTTTGAAGTAAAAGGAAAAGAAAAAAATCCTAAGGGTTGCGTTTATTTATAATATTTGTAAGAAAATGTCCTGCTTGCTTACCTGTGTATGTGAGAGGAAGAGAGAAGTTCCTAGACTTTCCTCAGATGCTTCAGCAAAAAAGTTCAGTCGGCACCAGTGCCAATAATTGGAAATGAGGAGAAAAATCATGCCAAACACTTGGCACCAGCTGCAGCAATTAAGTAAGCACCTGCTTTCTGCTTCATCTGGTGTCACCCCCTCCCCTGCCTTATTTAGTCTGGTTTCTGGATTTGGTGGAGGGGGAGTCCTGGTATGGTGCAATGGACTAATGCATCAGATGACAAAATTGTTTGAACTGCAAGGTCAGGGGTTCAAGCTCACCAGCTGCTCCTTGGAAACCCTATACAGGGTCACTATGCATTGGAATTGACTCGACGGCACTTAACAACAACAACACAGCACAAGTATACATACCCGCTTCTTTCTCCCTTATTTTTTCCCCTTTCCTTTTCCGAGTTAGTAACTTGGCTGTCACTAACTCAGGCAAACTGAGTGGCATAAAAACTCAGAGAAGGCAAGGGGATAAAGGCATCTACATTTCTAAAATCAAAGGTTTCAGAAAATGTTGGGGGCAGATGTAACCATAGTAATCAGCTCTGGTCTGAGAGTCTTCATGCACCCTGCTTGTATGAAGCAGTAGATCAGACCATCCTAAGGAGACCCTGCCAGTGGAGATGTAGATTGGATTTCTGGGAGCAAAGCTCCTACTGATTTAGTTCTGGATCTTAGTCACACAACAAAGATGAACGCCTCTGCAGAGGGTTAAATTCCCATTATCCAATGATTTTAGACCACTATCAGCACAGGGTTGGCATGAGATATGAGATCTGATGCTAATCTAATATGATGCAAATGAGATAGGAAAGAGGTGACCATGCTTTGAGAAGTTGAATGAGTTATGCAAATGTGAGGCTGGTATTAATATTTAAAATGCTTATCAAAAGCCATCTAATACAAAGTAAGCATATTTATCCACTGGAAGTGAATTAGCACTTTTTAGAACCCTAAGCTACAATTTCCTCTTTCCCATTTATCCTGTCTACAATAGCTGGCTAATGATGCCTACATCAGAGGTGATTATGAGGTTTAAATGAGATTAAATGAGATAATGTATGTGAAGCACCTTGCTCCATGCCTCATATGCAAAAGACACTTATTAAGTGTGAATTTCATTTCAATGGGAAAATCAAGCACATTACCCTGCTATTCTTTCAGTCCACTTATAGGTGGAGGAGAATATTGAAAGTGCCATGGGCTGCCAAAAGAGCCAAGAGATCCGTTTTGGAAGATGTACAGCCAGAGTGTTCCTTGGAGGCCAAGATGGCCAAACTTCGTCTCTCATACTTCGGACATATTGTCAGGAAGGACCAGTCACTGGAGAAGGATATCATGTTGGGTAAGGTGGAAGGTCAAGAGAAAAAGAGGAAGACCCCCAACGAGATGGATTGGCCAAGTGGCAGCATCGATGGACTCAGTGTGGCAACAGTAGTGAGGTTGGCCCAGGATCAGGCAGTGTTTCGTTCTGCTGTGCATAAGGTCGCTATGGGTTGGTACCAACTTGTTGGCACCTAACAGCAACAACATAGATGCTTCATATCAAATACATGTCTCCAAGGTCACCCTCAACAGTACATAATCAGTACACAGCTTCTCATAGCTTCTCATAGGGGAGAAAACAGACATGTAACAAAAGCATTCATCTTCAATTCTTAGATATTGAAATAACAGCCCCACCACTGCCACCACTACGACCAATGACCACCACTCTGCTCTCCCAGGGAAAACACTTTTAAGCCGTATTTGAGTTCTCTCTAACAGCAAGATTTCTGGTAAAGAAGAGATTCTAAAAGTAGAGTAAGACCTTCTTCTAGCTTCAGACAAGAAGCTTCTTGAGAACAGGGACCAGCCTGCTCCTTTCCTGCCATGTCTGAGCTCTTACAAGAGTGCCTGGCACATACCAAGCACTCAAAATACACTTACTGAAGGAAATAAGCACATCAAAGGCATAAGAAGAAAATGAAATATCAAATTAAATATATTTCATTATCTCATCAACATAACTGGCATAGTCTTCTTCATCTGTCTCCGGTACAAAATAATGGCACATTTATTTGAATGTTGAAGTCATAATGACTCTGAAGTTCCATTTTGTTGATTAGGGAAACCGTAGTGGTTACGATTTGGGCTGCTAACCTCACGGTCAGCAGTTTGAAACTACCAGCTGTTCCGCAGGAGAAAGATGAGGCTTTCTGCTCCCGTAAAGATTTACAGCCTTGGAAACCCTATACAGGGTCGCTATGAGTCGGAACCGACTCCACAGCACATAACAACAATAACAGCCATACTCTTGATAAGATTCTTGTCCCATGACAAGACTAAGAGCTCCAGGAGCAGATAGTATAAAGTGGCTTGTTTATCTGGTTTTTAGCCAATGTTGTTTCACAAAAGAAGAAACCAAAGCCAGGTCAGTCTCCACAAGGACTCTATTTTCTGTTGTTTGTACTGATGTTATATTGATGTGCAATTCAGTTATCTAGATTCCATTGGTTTTGTTACAGTTACCCTACAGGTCACCATTACCAGTCCTGAGAGTTTCTTAGTGAATGGTGGGAGATGTCTCTGTGTCTCTGGAACTATGCATACCAATGGACCTTTCGTACCAAGCGTGCCTAAGTGTCCTTGGCTACATCATCCTTGTGATATAGAACTTCCAGTTTATACACACTCAACACACAGAATCACTCTGTCCCTCAGGCAAGTCCAGGGTGCCTGGGTAGCTGTCTCAGCAAGTCCAGCTTCAGCTTCCACTGAGACTAAAACCCTTTCTTGACTCCGTTCTACTTTGGAGAGTCTAGAAACCCTGAGGTTGTGCTAAAGGAGGTCACATTTGAGCAGAATCTCAGGCGAAGGAGAAAATAGAATAAGTGATAGTTTACTAAAGACAGAGTAGCAAAGACCCAGGGTCACAAGCAACCTTTCATTTGACTGGATGCAGCATTCTTATAGTGGGAGAGGGCAGGAGATATCATAACAAGCAGAGTCATTTTTCGGATCTAATATTACAGGGCTGGGTAGAGTACAGGGATTATGATTTAAAGCAGTCATTCCTCCCCAGAACATGACCAAGATGCTTTGGAAAGGTGCCATTTCTACCTCGTTTTAGACTTTAAGAGGAAACTAGAACCTATTTCGACCAATTCAGTATCCTGGTGACTCCAGGTAGCCCTAGAAAGCTACAATAGCACATTGTTGATAGTCTTCCAAATTGTTTGGACAGCATTTCTCAGGCTGGTCTATTGATTAACATGGATTACTTAGTTTTATGATTGGAATAGATTAAAGGTGTTATGCTGTTGTTATTAAGTGCCGTCAAGTTGATTCCAACCCATAGCGACCCAGTATTGGGTTTCCAAGGAGCAGCTAGTGAGCTTGAACTACCGACGTTGCTGTTCAAACAACTTTACACCACGCCACACCAAGGCTCCAAAGGTGTTATGTTGTTGTTGTTGTTAAGTGCCTTAAAGTCGGTTCCGACCCATAGCGACCCTGTACAGGGTTTCCGAGGGTGTAAATCCTTACGGGAATAGAAAGCCTCATCTTTCTCCCGTGGAGTAGCTGGTAGTTTCGAACCGCTGACCTTAAGGTTCGCAGCCCGATTCGTAACCACTACGCTACCAGAGCTCCAAAAGACAGTCAAGCCAATCTAGGATGCTCAGGAAAAGAATAGTGATCAAAAGAATGAATTCCCCAAATCCTATCTATCAAAGATCTCCATCATATCAAAGGAATATGCACATACATTTTTTAATCTAGCAAAGGAGAATGAGATTAGCCAGGATTGGCTTAGACCAGTGGTCCTCAAACCTAGTCATAAAATAGAACCAACTACAGAGTTAGAAGGAGCCCTGGTGTGGCGCTGTGGATTAATGCGCCAGACTGCAAAATCGTTTGTACTGTAAGGTAGGCAGTTCAAACTCACCAGCTGCTTCTAGGAAACCCTATACAAGGTAGTTAGCTCTGGTTGTGTAGTAGTTACGAATTGGGCTGTGAACCTTAAGGTCAGCAGTTCAAAACTACCAGCCGTTTCTCGGTAGAAAGAGGAGGTTTTCTGCTCCCGTAAAGATTTACAGCCTTGGAAACCCTGTACAGGGTCGCTATGGGTTGGAACTGACTCAACGGCACTTAACAACAACAACAACAACATGGGTCAAAACCAACTTGATGGCACTTAACAACAACAACAACAGAACTAGAAAGTTGACAATTCCCGATGTCTAGGCATGCCACACCCAGGTCCACCCTTGGAACCCTCCCTAGGTGTGCGCTCTCCTTCTCCCCTCATCTGCTAAGTGGGGTTCAGAGAATCCAGGTGAGGACATGGAGGCCCTAGGAAGCAGCGTGGAGTGGTTCTGGAAGGAACCTCCTCTGTTTCCTGCTTGTCTGTGACACGAGTAAGAAAATCAGTCTACTGTATTAAGCCATGAGGTTTGGGGATTATTTGTTACAGCAATTAGCCTATTTTGACTTGTGAGACTCAATGAAAACAATTTATTTATAAACACAGTGTCTGGCACACAGTAAATGGTCAGTAAGTTGTTGTTGTTAAGTGCTATTCAGTCAGTTCCGACTCATAGTAACTCTGTATAGGGTTTCTAAGAAGCAGCTGGTGAGTTTGAACTGCCAACCTTGCAGTTCAAGTAGACCTTGTGGTCCAGTACTTATCCTACAGTACCATACCAGGACTCTGGTCAGTAGGCAGTAACTATTTAATATTACGAGATACCAGCTCTACTTTAGATGTGCAAATCTATCCCTTCCTATTAATCCAGTGACCAATGCAACTCTGGATGTCTAGCCCAGTGTTGTCTTTTAGCCTAATCACACTGGTAACATGACTTTTCACTCTGGACCATGCATTTCTAATAGCATTTCCTTGAGAAAATATGGGGGGAGGTGTGGGGTGGTAGTGGAAGGAATGTTTCTATTGACACCATAATGGTTCTGAAATTAGTCAGAGCTTAAGCCAGTCCAATTTGCACTGTTCATCACAGCTCCATTTTTGTGTTCCTTGCCTTTCCATATGAAAGCTACAGGGCTGAGAGTTAAATTAGTTTGAGAGCTGACTCGAATAAACAGTACAATCTGCTCAACAGGAGAAAACATTTCATAAAAACAGTTCCTGCTGTATTTTCATGAAACTTCCAAATTTTAATTAGAAATTGGAAAGCCAGATGAGTGACAAAAGGAATTTAAGGTCATGGGGGAGCTAAAGTGAAAATCAATTACCCTGTGACTAGGTGGACACTTAATCAGCAAGATCGAAGGGATTCCAGGGACTCTCCTAATGGCTCAATCATCTCTCTTTTGAAGGTCAAGTTCTTGTGTGACACTGAGGGATAATGCGTGAGACTGCAAGGTCGGTTTGAAATTAAGGTTGGTGGTTCAAACCCTCCAGCCACTCCTCGGAAAGTGTGTACAGGGTCAGTCAATATGAGTCTGGACGGACTCATGGCACTTAGCAATACCTGAAAAGTTGTTCATTGTTTCACAATCATGTGTCACTTTAAATGATCTCTTAGTTCTCACAATTCTCCTGCAGATTTGGAGATCAAAGTTTCACAAAGGCAAGTGATGTGTCTCAGATCACAGAGATGTTAAAGAGCAGAGCAAGGGTTCCCCCCACATCTCCCGAGAATCTTACCAAGACAGTTGTCTCTGCCTTCATTAACACTTCCTTTCTTTGCTTTAAGTATTTTCTAAGAAATTGATCACTCAGATGCGATCTTACTTTGGTATGTAAGTGAGGTTGTTTTCCATGGAGTATAAGTGGGGAGAAGGGATGGAAAGGGGAGGCGGAGTCTGGGGAAATAAATGCAGAGCCCAAGAAACACAGCCTAATAATCACTAGGTTAAAGCACCATCCCTATTTAAATGCAGATAATTTTGGAGGAGCCACTTGTATCTTATCATAACAGCGTTTCCTATCAGACCATTTCCCAACATCTGAGAAGCAGAGATAGAATAACCTACCCTGTCACTGTAGCTCAAGCCGAAAGAGGAGAGAGAGACTAGAATAAAAGATAAAGGTCAACCTTACATTTTGCTCTAGGCTCACTCGGCCCATGGAGGGAATCAAATTCTTCTATAGCTCATAGATTACTGTACTGCTTGATTATAGATACTTTAAAGCTGCTCAGACAGACACTGAGGAAATCAGAAATAAAAATGCAAATCCTTCTTTAAGAAGACCTATAGCTCCTTACAGCGTGATCTTTATATTCAAGAAATATTAAAACCCATTGCACTTGTCAATTATACTTTCAATAAGTCAAACATATAACAAATATATATGAGTCAAGGTTTATTCAACTCACTAGTAAGGGATAATAAAGCTGGTTCCCAGGAGATTTAACCAGATGTTGTTGAATTGCTTCAGACTTGTGATGACCTCATATGTGTCAGAGTAGAACTGTGTTCTATAGGGTTTTCAATAGCTAATTTTTGGGGAGGTAGATAGGGCTGTCTTCCAAGGTGCCTCTGGGTGGGCTTGAACTAATTTAAAACTTAGCAACTGAGTGCTTTAACCTTTTGCACCACCCTTGTTCCAAAGAGAATTCAGGGAATTTGAATCATATATGTATTAGAGAAAGATGGTGGCGGAATAAGATAGAAAACTGGTAAATACAGACAATAGAATCACCTTTTAAGGATGACTATCATCTCTACTGAACACAAATCTACAAGCTCAGATATAACTGAGCCTTTGACCAATAAAAAAACAGGAAGTCAAACAATGGCCAAGTCCTCATTCTAGATCATAAGTAATCCTTGGTGGGGTCTGTAAACCACGGTCCCATGTAACAATGAAGAGCTGCTCTCTCTTTACCTTGTAAAGGTACCAAGTTTTTAACTCCCAACGTTGCAAGTTGGATTCATCACTTCAAACATATTCTGATTTAAATTCTGAGTTGTCTCAGTACAATGTGTTCAAACAGCAAGGAAAAAATAGGAAGGGCAATTATATTCATTTAATAGTTTCTCTGTCTTAAGAGCTTTCAAATGCACAACTCACTGAATGCTCACTGCAAGTTGAACAGATAGGTGCATTTTACAGAAGTGTTCAAGGTTGTCATATGACTCTGGCAGGTCAAGAGCTTAAATTCAGCCAGGATCCTTTGTGGAGATGTTTGGGAAGGCTTGGTAACCTCTATAAAACCAAAACCAAAACCAAACCCTGTCAAGGTTGAACAGATTTTGAGTCATGGCAATCTCATGTGTTAGAGAAGAGAACCACTCCACGGGGTTTTCGTGCCTGTAATCTTTACAGAAGCATATTGTCAGGCTTTCCTTCCACGGCACTACTGAGTGCATTCAACCTCTAGGTAAGTGTTGTTGTTAACTGCCATTGAGTTGGTTCTAACTCAGCAACTCTGTATAGGGTTTTCAAGGCGCAGCTGGTAGTTTTCAACTGCTGACCTTCCAATTCAAATGACCTTGCAGTTCAGTGCTTATCCTACAGTGCCACATCAAGTGCAAACCATTCACACCATTCAGGGACCTCAACCTTTCTATAATTTCCTTATATTTGCTATTTGTTGCAGTCCTCTGTGGCCTTTAAAATGAAGAGGCCTTGTGGACTTGTCTTCCAGGGTAGCGTCATATAACAAAGCCATAGAGACTTGAGTCCCAGCCAGTGTTGCAAGAAACAGGAACGAGAAAGAATGGTGACAAACAGGCAGCCAGCTGCCTCAAATTCCAGGACCTGCAAGATGGGAGAGAAGAGGGTGGAGGTGGTGGCCTGGCCCTGCTCATTTGCAGAGACTATCTGAAGGTCTCATTTATTCCCTCATTCCCTCCTTCTTCATGCCCTTCCTTACTACTTTATTCAAGTTCTAACTCTACCGCTGGCTAGGTTTATGACCTATTTAGTTAATCTCTCTTGCCTTGGTTTCCTTATCTGAAAAATAAGCATATCAAGACTTCATACCTCATAGACCTATTATGAGAAATAAATGTAGTCTGTTTCTTCATCTGTATGGCAGAGATTGCAAGCTAGATGGAATGATCAATTGAGACAGCGTGTGAGAAGTTCCCACCGTATATGAGGCTCCTATCAAGGCTTGCTCCACCACTGGCAGCAGTACGGGCAGTGCCAAGGGGGGGCCCAGCAGTGGGGCTGGAGTTGAAGCCTGATGCTCTCCCAGTGTTAAGGCCTATCCCTGCCCTCCACCCACAAGGCATTAATCCTATGGTCATGACCATTTCTGTCATTCCCTTGCCATTTCCCAGGGCCAAATTCCAAGCTTCTTGGGTCATTGTTCCTACTGAAATGAACGAGTGGAATATAGGTCACAAGTCACGGGCAGTAATGGCAAGAGCTTCCAGAATGAGAGTATAAAGCCAAGTAAAATAAAACAGAACCCTTCTACAGGGATACGACAAAAGCAAAAGGGCTAAAATTCAACCAACTTCAAATTTCCAAAGAATGAGCAATCCACTTGTGTGTTTTTTCCTTTGAACTCTAGAAAAGTAAACAAAACACAATGAAAACAAAAGAGCAGTTTCCTTGAGAGAATGGAGTGTCTCTAAAAACCAGAAACAAAAACACTGCAAAAAAAGTATCTTGGGGGTGACTCAGGCATAAATTAGAAGAGGAAGAAAAAAGAATAACTGTATTTTCAACTTCATATTCCAATAACTGAGCCTCGTTCTTGGGTAGGAGCCCTGGTGGCGTTATGAGTTAAGCATTGGGCTGCTTTGAGAGACCCCACATGTAGGACAGCCATAAAGTATTAGTTCCCATTTTCTTGGTCAGCTGTGCACACCCACCAGCCACTCCTCAGGAGAAACATGAGTCTGTCTGCTCCCATAAGGATTTACAGTTTCTGAAATCCTAGAAGCAGGCTCTACTCTGTCCTATGGGGTCTCAATGCATCAGAATTAACTTGAAGGCAGTGGATTTGGTTTATTTATTTTTTTTTTCTATAGGTCAACACCTCACAGAATCACTGCTTTTCTTCACAACTGTCCCCAACTGTATTTCCTGGCTACATTATTTTCCCACCACTTCTCTGTCAGTTTGTCATATTGTGGTGCTTGACCTGTAGCTGTGATGCTAGAAGCTATGCTACTGGTGTTTTAAATCAACAAGGTCACCCATGGTGGACTGGTTTCATGGAGCTTCCAGACTAAGACAGACTAGGAATAAAGAGAGGGAGACGACTTCCGAATGTGGAACACTGTCAGATACAGTGCCAAAAAACGAAAACATTATGAATAGGAGCACAATGTTGTCAGATATAGTGCCAGAAGATGAGCCCCTCAGGTTGGAAGGCACTCAAAATAACGACTGGTCCAGAGCTGCCTTCTCAAAGTAGAGCTGACCATAGTGGCGTGAAGGGAGTAAAGATTTTAGGACTCGCATTTGCTGATAGGGCACAATGCAAAATGAGACAAAATGGCTACAAACATGCATTAATAGTCAGAGAATGAACTGTACAAAGTATGAATCTAGGAAATTGAAAAAAAAAAAAGTAATTAAATGGAATACAGAAAGGTCAATATTCTAGGCATTAGTGAGCTGAAATGAACTGGTATTGGACATTCTGAATCAGACAAGCATATGATTTACTAAGCCAGGAATGATACATTCAAGAGGAACAGCATTGCATTCCTTGTCAAAAAGAGCATTTTTAAGATCTATCTAGAAGTACAATGCTGTCTGTGATGGGATGATATCCATATGCCTACAAGGTGGTGGTGGCTGTGTGCTGTGGAGTCGGTTCCAACTCATAGCGACCCTGTACAGGGTTTCTGAGGCTATAAATCTTTATGGGAACAGAACGTCTCATCTTTCTCCTGTGGAACAGCTGGTAGTTTCGAACTGATGACCTTGCGGTTCACAGCCTGATTCGTAACTGCTACGCTACCAGAGCTCCTTATGCCTATAAGGAAGACTAGTTAATACCACTATTATTCAAATTTACATACCAACCACTAAAGTCAGTGATGATGACATTATGCTTGGTAAAGTGAAGGGTCAGCAAAAAAGAGGAACCACCCCCCCCACCCCAAGCAGATGGGTTGGTACAGCGGCAACACTGAGTTCCAATGTCACCACTGTGAGGACAGCAGGACCAGGCAGTTTCATTGTGTTGTGCATGGGGTTGCTATGAGTCGAAACCTAACTGACAGTACTTAACAAAAACAACAAATTGTTTTCATCTGCCCATGACGCAGAATTAACCTTGTTTTATTTCCTATCAACATTCTCTCTCACTTTTTTCTTCCTATCCAGTAGGAAAAACTGGCCTACTATGATCTACATTTTTTTGGTGCCTGGCTCTGATAAAATTCAGATACTTTTTTTTTTTTTTCCAGAGAAAATACTAACTTGTTAAAATCCTACTTTAATCACACAGCCTTTGGAAGCATTTACTTCCATACACTTTTGGTTTAAACTTTACCATCTGCATTATTTCTTTTTCTCATAGACAAAATAGGAAAAGCAAAGGCCTGGACATTTGCTTCCATGAAGATTGGATCCAAGAAAACCCTCTGGAGATGTTCTACTCTGTAACACTTGGGGTCACCATGAGCTGGCATCGACTTGAAGGCAATAGGTTTTCTACTTTGCTGTTCATTTTGGAGTTGCTGAAATGCTTTCATCAAAATTATTTCATCCAGCCCTTGGGAAAAGCCTCTGAGGTCAGCTTTATTAACTTCATTTTATGCACAAAGAAATTGATGCTCAGAAAGATTAAATGATTTCACCCAGGGCCCACACTCAGTAGGTGGTAATACTAAAATCCGAACTCCAATCTATAGGGATGCACCATTTTATGGCGGCCTTCCAAATAGGCAAAGAAAGATCGAGAATGAAGAGTGGAGCTACCTGTTGTTGCTGTTAGGTGCCGTTCAGTCAATTCCAACTCATCACAACATTGTGTGTAACCCAATGAAACACTGCTAGGTCCTGTGTCATCATCACAATCACTGTTAAGCTTGAGCCCACTGTTGCTGCCATTGTGCCAGTCCATTTCATTTGGGGTCTTCCTTTTCTTTTGTTGACCTTCCACTTTTCCCAGCATGATGTCCTTCTCCAGGGACTTTTCCCTCCTGATAATATGTCCAAAGTATGAGAGATGAGGTCTGGCCATCCTGGCATTAAGGAGCATGTTGGCTGTACTTCTTCCAACAAAGGTTTGTTTGTTCTCCTAGCAATCCGTAGTATTTTGATATTTTTCTCCAACACTATAACTCAAAAGCATGAATTCTATAGTCTTCCTTGTTCTTTGTCCAACTTTTACATGCATGTAAAACAATTGAAAATACCATGCATTGGGTTGCTCTTGAACTCTTTAAAGAGGTCTTATGCAGCAGATGTGCCTAATACAATACATCATTTGATTTCTGAAATGCTGCTTCCATAAGTATTAATAGTGGAACCAAGCAAAATGAAGTCTTTGACTACTTCAGTGTTTTCTCCATTTATTATGATGTTAATCACTGCTGCAGTGGTGAGGATTTTTATTTTTTTTTTATATAGAGGTACAACCCATACTTAAGGCTGCAGTCTTTGTCATCTTTGTCATCAGTAAGCATTTTAAGTCCTCATTTTCAGTATGCAAGTTTGTATCATCTGCATATAGCAGGTTGTTAATGAGTCTTCCTACAATCTTGATGCCATGCTCTTCTTTGTATAATCCATCTTCTCAGATTATTGGCTCAGCATACATATTGAGCAAGTATGGCGAAAGAATACAGCCCTGGCACACACCTTTGCTGATTTTAAACCATTCAGTGTGCCCTTGTTCTGCTCAGACATCTATGTACAGGTTTCTCATGAACACAATTAAGTGTTCTGTAATACTTGTTCTCCACAGTGTTGTCCATAGCTTGTCATGATCAACATAGTCGAAAGACTTTGCATGGTTAATAAAGTACAGGCAAATATCTTTCTGGTATTCTCTGCTTTCAGCCAAGATACATCTGACATCAGCAATGATATCCCTCACTCCATGTCCTCAACTGAATCATGCTTGAACCTCTGGCAGTTCCCTGTCAATGTACTGTTGCAGCCATTCTTGAACTGACTTTAGGAAAACTTGACTTGCATGTGATATTAATGATATTGTCTCATGATTTCCACATTCTCTGGGTCACCTCTCTTTGGAATGGGCACAAATATGGATCTCTTCCAATCAGTTGGCCAGGTAGCTATCTTCCAAATTTCTTGGCATAGATGAATGAGTGCCTCCAGTGCTGTATCAGTCTGTTGTATTCCATTAATTCCTGGAGCCTTGTTCTTTGCCAGTACTTTCGTTGCACTTTCAGTACTCTTGATCAGATACTATCTCTGATCGGAGATATGTTTTTGTTTGTTTGGTACAGTGACTCTGTGTATTCCTTCCATTGCTTTTGAAGTTTTCTACATCATTCAATATTTGGTCCACTGAATCCTTCAATATTTCAAGTTGAGGCTTTAATGTTTTCTACAGTTCTTTCAGTTTGATAAATGCTGAGCATGTTCTTTCCTTTTTGTTTTCTAACCAGATTTTTGCACATTTCTTTATAATACTTGACTTTGTCTTCTTGAGCTGTCCTTTGAAATTTTCTCTTCAGCTCTTTTATTTCCTTATTTCTTCCATTTGCTTTAGCATCTCTACACTGGAGAGCAAGTTTCAGAGTCTCTTCTGACATCTATTTTGGTCTTTTCCTTCATTTTTGTCTTCTTAATGTCCTTTTGCTTTCTTCCTGCATAATGTTCTTGATGTCCTCCCACAACTCTTCTGGTCTTCAGTCATTAGTATCTTATGCATCAAATCTATTCTTGAGATGATCTCTAAATTCAGGTGGTATGTGTTTAAAGTCAAATTTTAGCTCTCATAGACTTGTTTTATTTTTCTTTAGCTTTACCCTGAACTTCCATACGAGCAACTGATGGTTTGGTCCACAGTCTGCCACTGGCCTGGTTTGGCTGATGATATGGAGCTTTTCCACTGTCTCTTCCCACAGTTGTAGTCAATTTGATTTCTGAGTATTCCATCTGATGATGTCCATGTGTATAGTTGTCTTTTATGCTGTTTAAAAAAGGTATTTGCAATAAAGAAGTCATTGGTCTTGCAAAACTCTACCATGAGATCTCCAGCTTTGTTTCTATCACCAAGGCCATATTTTCCAACTACTGATCTTTCTTCTTTGTTTTTCAACCTTTGCATTCCAGTCACCAGTAATTATCAATATATCTTGATTGCAAGTTTGATCAATTTCAGATTGAAGAAGTTGGTAGAAGTCTTCATTTTATCCTCACTGACTTCAGTGGTTGGTGT
>NW_006408521.1:19347725-19351174 GCF_000296735.1 Chrysochloris asiatica
TTCTGAAGTAGTCTATAGTCTGTCTCTCCTACTTCCTAGTCTGTCTTAGTCTGGAAGCTCAGCAGAAACCTGTCCACCATGGGTCTACCCTGTTTGGATTTATAATGCTGGTGGCATAGCTTCCAGCGTCACAGCAACAAGAAACACACCACAGTACGACAAACTGACAGAGCTACCTTGTTGTTGTTAAGTGCCATTGAGTCAATTCCAACTCATAGCAACCCTGTGTAGGGTTTCTGAGGAAAGGCTGGTGAGTTTGAACTGCCAACATTACAGTTCAAACTAACCTTGTGTTCCAGTGCTTTATTCTATGGTGCCACACCAGGACTCCAGACAAAGCTACCTAGAATCTTATAATTTTGATTTCATTTGGTTCTAGTTCATCTGGTTTATAGAAGTTCTCTGAAGACAGAGACTTTGTCTTATGTATCTTCATATTCCTTGATGTCTTGGACATAACAGAGTGTTCATAACTACATGTTGTTCAAATGAATGAATGTTGAGTCATAGAGGCACATACAAAGGGGCCTTCCTAGGAACTCGTGACCCACGGACTCTCCCTCTCTTGTCCTTGGATCTAGAACTTCAATATCTAATTTATGAATTGAGATTTTAAGATTTATTTTTAATTGATTAATGAGGTTTTGAGATGCTTCCTACAGGAGACAAGATTTTGTCAGTACAATTTAAAAATTAATGGTCAAAAATTCTTTCTGTATGGTTTTGGAGAGAGAAAGGCCAAAAAAGATTTTCCAGTGTGTCTACCATCTGGTCTTGTTTTCTTTTGCAACTCTGACTGCATAGGAAAATGACTTCTGGGATTGAGAAGATTGGCCTAAGTTTCTCAGAATGCCTAAATTTCTAACTACTCCTCATAACAGATGGCTGGGCCTAAAATTAACTACCAGTTTTCTTTGTTTTACCAGAGAGATGCAACCCACCAGCTTTAGCTGTAACGTGATATCCATTTTTCCATTGACTTCCATCCTAAACTTGGAGATGTGTTCAAGTGCTAAAATTGAGTATTTTATTTACAACCAATGAATGGTATATAGGAAATATCCCCTGCCACCACCTTTCAAAACTGAACTATCAGAGGAGTCATTATGTAAATCTTCTGAATAACTTGTCTGACCAGGTGCTTAAAGACTTGAAAATGGGAATCAGAAAAATTGGGTTGAGTTCCATTTAGTAGAGATATGACTTTGGACAACTCAGTTAACCTCTTTGATCTTTCATTTCCTTATCTGTTAAATGGGGATAAGAACAGTAGTTACTTCACAAATTTCTAGAGAGGACTAAGAACACTAAGATGTTGTTGTTGTTGTTAAGTGCCGTCAAGTCGGGTCCGACCCATAGCGACCCTGTACAGGGTTTCCGAGGGTGTAAATCCTTACGGGAGTAGAAAGCCTCATCTTTCTCCCGCGGAGCAGCTGGTAGTTTCGAACCACTGACCTTAAGGTTCGCAGCCCGATTCGTAACCACTACGCTACCAGAACACTAAGATAGGAAAAATAATTTGTCTGCATGCCTGGCACATAATCGGTATTCAATATACAGTAGCAAGAATTGCTGTTGCGATTACTGTTAAGTGCTGCCAAGTCAGTGCCAACTCATAGAGACCTGGTATAAGGTTTCTGAGGAGTGGCTGCTGGTGGGCTTGAACTGTTGATCTTGCCGTTAGAAGTCCAGTGCTTATCCTACAGCAAGAGATATAGGCCTTGCCTGTCTGGGCCATGGGTGGTTAAGTCCCTTAAACATTCTCTTTATCAATTAGATAGTGGATCCTTGTTTTCTTCCTAACTTCTGTTTTTCCTCCTTTGACAAAGTAGAGATGCTATGTCTTAGTTCCAAGTCTCAACATGTATTTATTGAATACTGTTTCATTTTTTTCCTGTTTCTGCATTAACAAGTCATTCCAAAATGTATTGGCTTAAAGCAACCACCATTTTATTTGCTCGCAGTTCTTCAATCTGGTCTGGACATTTCTCCTGATGATTTTGCCAGTGGTCACTTTCATGGCTGCATTCATCTGGCTGGATGCTGTGTTCAGCCTGGAGACTGACAGGGTGGGGGGTTTCTCTCTATGTGATTTCGTATTTCTTCTGTGGCCTCTTCTTTGGTGTTAAGGGTTGAATTTTGTCTTTTCCACCTCCTCTTGCCCCCCTCCAAATATGTTACCTTGACTAAGCCGTAATTCTCAGTATTTAATTACCCTCCATTTTAGTGATATAAAGTCACTATCTCATATGTTGTAAATCCTGACCTCTATGATGTTAAGTTGTACAATGAATAAGGAAGACCAGAAAAGAATTGATGCATTTGAGGTAGGGAGGTGGAGAAGAATATTGAAAGCACCATGTGCTGTCAGAAAAACAAACACATCTGTGTTGGAAGAAGTACAGCCAGAATGCGCCTTAGAAACCGTGATGGCAAGACTTCATCTCTCATGCTTCAGACATGTTATCAGGAGGGACCAGTTCCTGGAGAAGGACATCATGCTTGGTAAAGTGGAAGGTCAGTGAAAAAGAAGACCTCCAATGAGATGGATTGGCACAGTGGCAGCAGCAAAGGGTTCAAACATAACAAATGTAAGGATAGGGCAGGATCGGGCAGTGTTTCACTTTGTTCTGCCTGGGGTCACCATGAGTTAGAGCTGACTGATAACTCCTAACAACACCAACAACATGATATTAATGAGAATCCTGATGTAGCACTGAAGGATATGCACTGGACTGCTAACTGCAAGGTTGGCAGTTCAAACCCACCAGCTGCTTCTTGGAAACCCTATACAGGGTTTGACATCAGAGTCACCTGGCAGTCTTATGAAAACACAGATACTGGACCCCACACACCAGAGTTTCTGATACAGAAGGTCTACAATAGGGCCCAAGAACTAGCCTTTAAAACCAGTTCCAACGTGATACTAATGCTGCTCGTCTGAGAATACGCTTTGAGAAGCACTGTTTTGAGATAAAAGCTTTTTACCTGTGTGCTTCAGAACCAAGCTACATCCCCAAAGAGTCTAATTCAATAGGTCTTGGGGTCAAGCCCAGCCACTTGTATTCTTTTAAACGTATCTCCAGTTACCCTCACACACAACCAGGTTAAAAACGATTGTTTTAGAGTCGATTTTGCTGCTTCTCCTTTTTCCTTAAACACTTCCTTAGGCTATTTCTTCGTGACCCCACCCAAATATAATTTATATTTTCTCCTTTTAAACAAGTCAGAAACCCAAACCTGTGGCCATGGATTTGATTCAGACTCAGAGTGCTCAGGTGTTAGGGAGAAGAGCTGCTCCACAGGGGTTTTTTGCCTGTAATATTTATGATGTGGATCACAAACCTTTCTTCCACTCTTTAGGACTGTTGTTGTTGTTGTTAAGTGCCGTCAAGTCATTTCTGACCCATAGCGACCCTGTGTAGGGTTTCTGAGGAAAGGCTGGTGAG
>NW_006408521.1:19351839-19408435 GCF_000296735.1 Chrysochloris asiatica
CAAGCGTGGCAACAATTGTGAAGTTGGCCCAAGACCGGGCAGTGTTTTGTTCTGTTGTACATGAGTTGATACCAACTTGATGGCACCTAACAACAACAGGGGTGATACATAAAGTTTTTGTTTTTGTTTATGTTTTTTTAAGTTCATAGGTGTTTCCAATATGAAGCCAATTTTAAGATCTGGTGCTTTAAGAACCCCTATTTATTGACATTTTTTTGAAATTACAAACTTCTAAATTAAAAACAAAAACAAAAAATAACCCCCAAACTTTCCTAGGGTAATCTCCAATGTTCATTTGAATGCTGAAAAATAGGGATTATTTATTCTAGAATCTTACCCACTCCACAGTCTATTCTCACTTACATCTTCATTAATGTGTCAATTTTATAATTATTCTTTAGAGAGATCAGATTTTGTCTCTTTAGCCATTCAGAAAAATTTTATCCAAGACAGTAAGGAACTTTCAGTGAGGAAGGAGTTAAATGATAGCCAGCCCTGTTGCTTGCTGGGAACTGTAGTACAATTGTGCCCACCCAGTGCAGACCACAGCAGTGCACAGTATCCCACAGTCACAGAACCCTTTGGAGAGGCAGTGTCTAGTAGTGGCTAACACTGTGGACATCAGAGTCGCACTGTCTGGGCTAGATCACAGTACCACTGCTGGCTTGTTGCAGGACACTCGACAAGCTCCTTAGCCACCTGGGCCTCAATTTCCTTTTCTGTAAAATAACAACAACAATACAATCTACCGCATGGATTGCTATGAAGATTAAATGAATTAATATACACAGTTTGCTAAGAACAAAAGCTGGCCTTTCCGCAGCATTCTGTGTCAGCTTTCTTCATTATTACCTTGGCCAACATTCTATTCTCTTGGACCAAAGAACTGAAAATCCCCTGATTGCACGTTCACGACACTAGAGCTTAGCTGTCCTTTGAAAGAAAGCATGCATAGCTGTTAAACAAATTACCCTCTGAACATTTCTCTTGAGAGCCTTGAGGTTGGGTTTGGGTGATGGGCTGTGATAAAGAGGAAAGGGTACCAGCTAAATATCCTGGCACTCTTCCCACAGTGAGCATCCTTGGCTTTGCCTACCCAGTATCTAGCCTCTCGCTTCTGGCGATAGCAGGCAAGTTTCCTGTGGGGAACCATATTGGGGTGGTGTACTTTAGGCAGTATTGTTAGTCCAGGTACCTGCATTCCCATGGCAAATGGGAGTTGACCTCGGATCAGGACATCAGACTCTCCTTTGGAGAGGGACAGGGGACTGGTTAGAGTAGATTCACTTAAGAACTATGTGCTTAGCTCTTGACACTTAGGTCCCCGAGCTCCCGTGGGTCTTTCTGAAGACTGCTTCATCAGTTCTTCCTTAGATTCTGGGGGTCCCTATCACCATAGCAACAAGGTCCTTTTATTATTCTGATGTTGGCAGAGTCGATGTGTTTGCTACCAAGAGTTCTAAGTGATACACTGCTAGTAAGTAATCTTTAAGATCTGCCCATCTGCTTACCGCCACCCCTCACTGCCACCCACCCTGTCACATACCCCTAACCCCATTAATTCTGGAACCACTATCAGCAGTCAAATGCCTTCTTTGTGACATGTATTATCACTAATCTTAATATCAGTTCTGCACAAGAGATGATCATTTCTACTTTATCAATGTGGAAATGAGGTACAGAGAAGTTAAGCAACTTGTCCAGGTAACACAGCTAGTTCAACAGCAGACCTGATATTCCTGCCAGTAGCTCTAATTGCTGCCCTCAGTTTTATAGGAATAGAGATGAACATATTTCTGCCATTGTGCCGATTCCTGAGGTGAGTGAGGAGCTTTAGCATCCTCTAATGCAGTGTTCTCGTGTTTCTTTTCTTTTTTGTTCATTAACTGACTATAAGAAATACCTTTTATATTACAATCCTGCACACAAACACACACACACACAAAATGGAAAGGGCTTCATAAGGCAATATCTGCCAGTACAGGTACAATGCTCTCAGTATTTTGTAAACTATTTCATTTTTTTTTTTTAATTCTGCAAGTAATCCACCAGACTGATTTTCCAACCTTCTAATGCATTGGACTCTTGGGTTCAGAAACCTTGCTGCTTAACGTGACAACAGTTTGCATGTCTGAGGTTTGCTAAAGGAGGTGGGGCCGAGTTTGATCTTTTCAAGCTCCCAATAACGATTTGTTTACTTGCACAATGTGTGTTTCCAAGGCCACATGAGCCTGCGGGAAAACTGGGGTCATAATCAGAACACAGGCTGTTCCTCTCTCATTCAGCTTTCATTGGCTCTTCCAGCACCAGCCACCCCCACAAAGACCCCCTTCCAGTTTTTCTGCAGCTGCCCAGGGACTGTCGCACAGCACACCACGTCCCCTCATTTTCCTGCTCTTCTGCTCCCTCTCCCTGCTGAGATCGCCTGCCAGTTCCTCTGATGTCTGCTCGTTGCGCTGGGCCATGAAAGACTGAGTGCTCCTGATGGAAAACCCAGTGACATGGCTGGGATCTGAGCCACCAGTCTGAACGGGGACACTGTCCATTTCAAATCTCAACAGCAGCTGCTTTACCTGGTCCTAATAGCATTCGTATGCCTTGTGATGATGCCCACCAAAGTGGAGAGAACCCCTCTTTGTTACAGGAGTCCCTTTAACTTACATAGGGTCAAGAACAGTGGGCTGGGAAGTATCTCCATCCTTTATTCATTACCCAGTGATTTTTACCCAGCTCCGGACTGTGTACAATGTCCCTGGGTGTAACAAATGTTACCTAGTGTGGTTCAAACCTTAGTGATTCTAACCCACCCAGTGGTACTGCAGAAGAAAGGTCTGGCAATCTGCTTCTGTACAGATTACAACCAAGACCGTCCTATGGAACAAGCACTGGACTGACTTGATGGCTATGGGTCTGTTTTCTTTTTTGGTTTGAGACCTTTTCTTTGGGCCAAGGTTCAGTGCCCCTACTTTCAGCCTAATGGGGATCCATTCTTTCTCAGGAGGTTCCTTGGTTCCTTTGTGTAAATTGACTCTTGGCAAGGCCATAGTCTGTCATCATGCCCAGCAGTGCCTGCTTCCTAGAGGGAACACAGACTGAAGCGAAGTCCATTTTTATTTGAAAGTCTTGCTCTCCGTGTACCAGGGGTCACATGGTCAGGATAAAAAATGACGATGATGACAATGATGACGACCAGTTATGAAACCCTTACCCTGTATTAGACTCTGTACTAAGCACTTTAGATACATTATCTGATTTAATTCTTGCAGCAACTCTATGTGATATGTACTAATATTACCATCCCCATTTTACAGAAGAGGAAACTCATGCTCAGACCCCTGGCAAAGTGCAGAGCCAGTCCTGGATGCTGCTACAGCTTGGACTGGGCCTGGAGCCCACTTAGCTGAGCCTCCCACTTTCCCTGGGGCTCCTTCCAGCTCTCCTTTCATCCTTCTCGGCCCTTTTCCCCAGGCCCTCCCTTCACCCCTAATCTATAGGTGGGTTGCCAAACCTTAACTAAAAGGCTTGCAGGTTGGTGGAAATCCTCAGATTTCCACTCCCACTCTCCTGCATCCTTCCTGTGCCCCCCACCCAAGGGCTTTCCCAGAGGAACGGTAGGGAGGGAAGCTGCATCAATGGGAGAGTCCCTTGCCCAGACAGCCTCAAGACTTCAGTATCAGCAACCTGCTCGCCTCTCCCTAGTCCCCTCCTCAGATCCTGCTCTGGAGCCAGGAAACAGCTGTCTGTATCTTGTGTTACATGGTTAAATATTTGCCATCTTAGTGGGTGTTGTAGTTGAATAAGGAATTCAACACTGGGCTTTAAATGCCATAGAAAAAGAAAAAGTTACTGTCTTTTCAGAATGCCCATTATAACTTGTCTTTTTTTTTTTGTCCTTTTCCACTTGGACAGACAAATTGAACTGCCAGATAAATACATCTGCAAAATGAATAGTATGGATCTGTTTCTTTCCCTCGATCATTTGCCGTGCCTCATTAACGAAGTCAAAAATGGAAGAATGTCCACCCTTCTTTGACTATGTCTACACACCCTGAAGGCAGGGGCTGATAATGCAATCTTGATAATGTTTTGCTTATGCTGTTCCCTCTAGCAAGAATAGTTCCACTAACCCCTCTTTACTCTACACGACCCTGAATGCACCTGATCTTGTCTGATCTTGGAAGCTAAGCAGGGTCAGGCCTGGTTAGTACTTGGATGGAAGATAGCCTATCAGGTGCTGCAGACTTTAAGGCGTCCTGGCGTGGCGCTGTGGGTTAATGCGTTGGACTGCAAAGTGGGTTTGGAACGCAAGGTCAGTGGTTCAAGCTCACCAGTCACTCCTCAGAAACCCTATACTTGATTTTTATGGGTTAGAACCTACAACAACAATCCCTCTTTGCCCAGTTAATGCCTCTTTACCTTCGGTGGAACAGTGGTAAAGTGCTCAGCTTTAACTGAGGTTCTCTTTGGGAGAAAGATATAGCAGACTGCTTCAGTAAAGATTTGTTGTTGTTAAGTGCCATCAAGTCAGTTCCAGTTCATAGCGACCCTGTATAGGGTTTCCGAGAAGCAGCTGGTGAGCTTGAACCACCAACCTTGTGGTTCAAACCAGCCTTGCAGTCCAGCGCATTAACCCACAGCACCACCAAGACTCCTTGGGAACTCTACAGGGCAGCTCTGCTCTTTCCCTACAGGGTCATTATAGAGTTCCTATGAGTCGGAATGAACTTGAAGACAAAAAGGTTGTTTTTACTTGTTTTTTTTTATTAGCTTGGAACTCAGTTCAGTCATTACTTCTACAGGGAAGTGTCCTCTGACTTCCTGAGTCCACTCCCTTTATCGTAACTCTGAGTTGCAGTTTGAAGTATGTTTGGACGAGAATTTGCTTGCCATGAAAGGACTACACTCTGTTGTCCAGACACAGGGCTCATGACAGGAGCTCTGTCTTCATAGCATTTCCAATACCCAAGTAGGAGAATGAATATGACTGCCTTTCTCCTTACTCATAGAGTTTCTAAAGAATTAAGCAATTGATTGAGTAAGTGTGGGGTGCGCTTGGAGAGAGAAAGGGTATCTCCAATACAGGATGAGTTAATGTTGAAATCAAGCATTTGCTCAAACAATCCTTCTAATACTTTCATACTAAAGAATTGGAGAAGAGCGTGGACTGATATCCCTGGCTGGCTGTGCCCCTTCAGCATGGTAAAGGGTCTATTTGCATCTTCTTTCTCCTTCCTAAGAGTCTTCCCAGCCTCCCCAGTGCCAGAGGTTCTTGTTTTTACTTCTTCAACTGACTTTCCATGTTTAGGGAGCATTCACTGTCTCATCAAGTATGGCATTAACACATCCTGTCAGGAGCTCTGGTAGCGTAGTGGTTACGAATCGGGCTACGAGCCTCAAGGTCAGCAGTTCAAAACTACCAGCTGTTCTGCAGGAGAAAGATGAGGCATTCTGCTCCCTTAAAGATTTACAGCCTTGGAAACCCTATACAGGGTCGCTATGAGTTGGAACCGACTCCATGGCACACAACAACAATCATGGGTCTAAATCAACTGGACATCAACCGGTGTTTTTAGACCTCCTAGATGGTGCAAACAATTAATATGTTCAGTTGCTAATTGAACCGTTGGAGCTTCCAGTCTATCCAGAAGCACCTAGGGAGAAAGGCCTGAAAATCTACTTCTGAAAAGCTAGCACTTGAAAATCCTGTGGAGCACAGTTCTACTTTGACACACGTGGGGTCACCATGCATTGGCATTGACTCAAGGGTAACTGGTTTGGGTTATGATTGTCATAAAAATTATAGAACTTCTACAGTAGCACCCCATTTTACAGACTGGAATTAGATCCAGGGACATCCTGACTATTTCATGGCAGACCTGGGACTCAAAGCCAAGTCTCTGGGTTCTTCACACAGTGTCCGTCAGCCTGACAGGCTAAGCCAGGTCGTTTCATGCTGGCAGGGGAGTTCCTTCTAGGTACCAGAGTTACTCCTGAGGAGGGGATGTGGGGTGCTGAGAAACAAGCAGGTGGGTTCTACACAGATGACATTAGAGCTTCAGTTCCTTCCCTCGCCATGAAAGGAGGGCATGGGTTACATGTGTCTGTGTGTGTGTGTGTGTGTGTGTGTGTGTGTGTGTGTGTGGATTATGAGATTATGAAAATCCATAATTCATCATAGGTGAGAAGTGTCAAAATAAAAAAGTATCTACTCACATTCATTCCCTGAAAGTCTCCATGCGTTCTTATTTGTCTTTCAACGATGGCATCGGTCAGGTGGATTCAGAAAGAAACAGCAAGGCTTGAGCCGAATGCTACAGAGAGAGAGAGTTTCATTTAACTTCCCTTTTTCCAGCCAGGGCTAGCTCCCAAAGCTAGTTTTTCTTACTCGGTTGTTTGCTCCTTGAGAAGCCAATTCCCAGAGGTTTCTGAGATTACTGAGCTTCGATACAAGATGACTGCTCCCACCCACTCGCCCACCCACCCACTAATAAGACATAATGCCGTCCTATTTTTGGTAACAATTAAAGGGCCTCCCGGTGAAAGCAGAAAGCTGTTTATTTTCTGTTACATCACTTCACTTTGCCTTCGAAGGCTGGTCTGTGCTCAGTGTTTTCCTGGTGATGCAAGTCGGCTCTCTTCTCCAGCAGTTGGATCGCTCCCATCTCGCAGCACCTCACAGGTCTCTTCTCCCGAAGCAGTGCGTTGCTGGAGCCAGTAGCAGCTCACGAATCAGCTGCAGGCCCCTGTTTTGAAAAGCAGAGATACCGAGACCATTGAAGAGGGTGGACTCCTATATGACCTGGTCTTAGAGCAAGACGATCATCATCTGAATTCCAGAAACCCTGTTCATGTTTGGGGCTATTTTGTCGACTGCATGGAATCAGAGAGAAGCCAAAGGATGGGAAATGCCTGCATCCCCCTGAAAAGACTTGCTTATTTCCTATGTCTCTTATCTGCGCTTTTGCTGACTGAGGGGAAGAAACCAGCGAAGCCAAAATGCCCTGCCGTGTGTACTTGTACCAAAGATAATGCTTTATGTGAGAATGCCAGATCCATCCCACGCACCGTGCCTCCTGATGTTATCTCATTGTAAGGCCCGTAAGCATTTTGGTTATCTAATTAATGGTTTAAGAATTCAAGCTGGTGTATTTGGGGCTTTGCATGTATTGGTAGAATGGAATGGAGATTCCTCTTGCATGCTTGGCCATCTGGCAGTGCTAACCTTTTGCGGCATTTTAAATTTTTTATTAGCTGCTACTGAACATGCTTGGATTTATCCCCCCCTGAACATTATTGAGAAACCTGTAGCAGATTCATCGCTCTTACTTGGTCTGGGAAGGGGCAGTACCATACTTCATAAAATAGTATCAAAATAGTAACTGCTATGCTAAACCAGATTAACAGAAGGTTTGTTTTGTGTGTGTTTTTAATTTTGTTTTCTTTTCTTTTAGATCCTTTGTGAGATCTGGTTTTACTGAAATCTCAGAAGGGAGTTTTTTATTCACACCATCGCTACAGCTCTTGTAAGAAATATTTATATCATGACTATTTATAATATAGCATGGATTTGGATAAGCCCTCTAGTTAATGATCTCAATGTGAATTTTGTCAAACATGATTCTATTTTGGAAAAAAAAAAAAAAAAAAGAATTCCGGAAAGTAAGCGGTAGATGGGTTTGTTTGGGACCTGACACCAACCTCACAGGTTGATTCTTGCCCTGGTATATGTCCTAACCTGTAATGATATCTACTTTAATGGCTATTTATGAAGTTGTTGCAATGTTTCAACAGTGATCCCAATTCCATTCCACTACTTTGGTTTCATTTTTGACTTAGGAATTTTGGTTATTTTGCCCAGGAGTTTTTGAATTAGTCAATACAGAATCCAGCATAACATATGCACTCAAGATGTTGGCTCCAGGGATCTAGGGCAGGCTGCTACTCTATATGATTTACCATGGGGGGCGGGGGGCAGGCGGGGAAATCTCAGTTCATTATAGGTAAAAATATTAATTCTCAAAAGACTGTTTTCTAATCTCATCTAAATTTATAACTAGTCTCCTGACAAAGAGGGAAAGAAAATATTAATATAGCATAGTGCAAAGGAATTAGTCTTTGCTATGTGTTTTGAGTTGGCCACAAGGGAACCATATATTCAAGTCTATGCCTGAAAATATTCAAAAAGATAATATTTGACTAAGAAATCAGATCTCTCTCTAGGCATAATGCACCATGTATAATTTGTTCTGATGTGTAATGTTTAGCAACTGAAATTCTAGTTCTTAGAGCAGTAACACATTGCCCAAGACGTCTCTGGGGATTTAGGTATCAGGCAACAGACTTGGGTTGTCACTACATGGCTCCATGTGGGAACAGGATGATTTAGTCTGAGGCTATATACATATGCAAATATCGTGGATTTGAAATTGGTGTTTCAATCTTACCCCACCACTCACTAGAAACTAGAAATGTAATCTTGCGCAAATAATGAAAGCTCTCTGAGCCTCATTCTCTTCATCTGTAAAATGGAAGTAAGATTACATAGTTTGAAGGGTTGTTTATCAGAGTTGGATAAGATTTAAGTAGCTGAAACACTTGGCACAGGGTATGTCAGGGATAAAGGTATGCCAAATGGCTACGTATTTCATAAATGGTAGGATTTAAAAATTTTTACATAATGCTAAAAAGCTAAAAATCACATAATTTTTATTTAGTTTATATGAAATACCAAAACTGGTTTAACTAGCTCATTTAATTCACAAACTTGATCAGGTGTTTTGATATTATATAACAATTCTGTCTAATGTCCTTCCACTGGCTACTATGTTTGAGCGATTAACAATGAAGTAGACTATTCATAAGGGGTTTATCTATTTGGTTGATAGCTAGTTATGGCAAGTATTAGCTCATTAAGCAAATCCAAAAATGATAGACTCACTAGACCATATAGAGAGGCAAAACCTCTAATGCTGAGATCCTTCCATAGGGTAATATTTTACTATGTGAGAGAAAGTGGTAAATTATGCTTAAGTTGATAATTTGTCAGATAAATAAATGGCTTGTTTTAAAAATACCCTCTTGATGTGCTAAGCCACCTCCCCTGCCCCGCCCCCCCCAGGATAGGTAAATCGATCAATCCTTAAAATGTAAGAAATAGTAATCGACACAAGCTACTCCTTTTCTGACTAGGTGGACGTTACTGAGGGCACCCAAATCCTGGACTGACCAACTTAAATCAGTTACCACATCTCCACTTTGTTTTTGCTGGATGGACCCAACCACAGCAAGCACAGATGCCGGACAATGTTATAGAAATAGTTACCGGCTGCTGCAGGGTAATGTGATTACACGCATTTAGAATCACAGAGGGAAGCCAAAGGACTGGTTTTTAAATAGCCCACACCGAGTGTGTGCCATGCCCCTGTGTCCCATGCTCTGAGTTCCTATGGAACATTCCAGACCTTATTTCTAAAAGCAGTTCAGGTTTCAGAAATAACAAAAGGGCAAGTAATTCTTGCTCTGCACATCCTCACTAAACTCACATAGAATCACCTTAAAGTGGTAGGTTGATGCCAGGACTAACTAACATTATGTAAAATTGTCAAGGGGTTGGATAAAGTCTTTCATCTTCAGGACCTTGTTTCCTAAGGACTCTGCGCCCCATCCTTCCTGCCCAAGGTTCTCTGCTCCTCCCTGTCCTTGGTAGAGGGTCTAATAAGCTCATTTCCACTGAGAAGGAAATCAGGCTCCAAACACGAATGCCCCTGGAACCATTCACAAAACCAGTTGTTGTTGAGTGGATTCTGATTCATTGCAACTCCACGTGTATAGAGTAGAACTGTACTCCATAAGAGTTCCAAGGCTGTGAACGGTTGGAAGCACATAGCCAGGACTTTCTTTTAAGGCGAATTTGAACCAACAACTTTTGGTTAATAATCAAGCATTTGTTTGCACCACCTAGAGACTTCTGGAATTGTTGTTGTTGTTAAGTGCCATGGAGTTGGTTACGACTTATAGCGACCCTGTATAGATAGGGTTTCTGAGGTGCAGCTGGTGGGTTTGAACTGCCGACCTTGTGACTGAAACTGACCTTGTGGTTCAGCGCATTATCCTACAGCACCACACTAGGATTCCAGTGATAGAAATGCATGATTTACAACCTGGGAGAATGTGGGCCACTAAATGCCATTGGAATGTACATGCCCAGTAGACATGGGTTTGGCTTTGGGTGACTTTTCCATGAGGACCACACCAGCTATTGCTTGGGATTTGCAATGAATTCTAATGACATTTGTGTATATAAATTACCAAACTGGCCAGTCATATCCTATGATGAGATAAGCTTAGAATTAATTCTGTTTCATTGACAAAGGCAGTTTGGAGCTTTACTCTGTTATCGGAAAGGGAAAAGAATTCTTCCATTCCCATCATCCACCCTAACAGTCTGATCGTTTCATTATGGTCCCGAAGGCTTTTTCAGACCTTCTGGTAATTCTCCATGTAGAAGGCATAATGGGAAGTAATTTTGGAAATGTCAACCTAGGGTACCGAGGAAAAGAGGCAGGGTGTAGTGTGTGAGGAAAAGATCCTGGTAGGGCTCACGCTGGCAGTTCGTGTTGGAGAACAGGGAAATCAGAAGCCCACACTCTAGAGAGGAGAGAAAGAATAAACGTGTCCAATCAACATTTATTACACAAGTTGTACAGAACATACCATTTATCTTTAATTTTTAATTCCCATTTGTGATTTTAAGCAAACACACAATATTCCTAACCAAGTTCAATTTCATCCCTAGGGTTCGTGTGGAACCATAACCAATGAGAATGATTATGCATTCTAGTTTGCTTTTAGTGGGTAGGGAATGGTACCTTTACTGGATATAACTTAGAGAAATGTGTTTGCCCAGAGTTCAACCCTGTTTCTTCTCAACTACACTGATCTCCCTGCTCAGTTGCCATCCCCAGTAATACAGACTCAAGCAGAAGTAAAGTTCAAATTTAAGAAGATAAAAGGCAACCACATGCCATTAGTTCATGCAATATATTAATGAATGAAACCCCTCCGATGCATAAGAGAGTTCTGTCTGCAGGGACTGAATTCCAGGGTTATTTTTAGCATCATGCTAAAATGAAATAAATTAATATAGAATTCAATCTGACCAGCAAAATATCTGCTTATTTCATTGAGATTTCTGTCTTGTCTGGAATAATAGAATGGATCCTTCTAAATATTCTTTCTTTTTTTTATAACCAACACATAGGCACACAGTTGTAATCAAAAACTAAAAACAAATGGGTAGACAAATGTCACGGGTCAGAAAAATAATAAATCCATCCTTACTAAGTCTTTATCATTTGGACCTATATTATGCATCCAGGGGGGAATTTTCATTGCCTACCTATTACCTTGTATAGTGAGCATCATCATTTTCTATTCTTCCTCATATTACAAATATAAGAAAAGTTTAGCTATCCTCAATGACTACTGTAAACAGACTTATCAGCTAAGAGGAATTATTAGCTGGTTAGGAGTAAGCATGCCCACAAATGACTAAAGTAAAAAATTCAGTAATTTATGTTGTTTTGTCAACAGTTTGAGTTTGCCCTGTGACTCACAAAATTGACTTTTAGTTTCAATCAATTAACGAATTGATCCTTTACTATAACTGTGCAAGTAGTTCAGTATAATAAAAAAATTTCGTGAAAAGAGTTATTTCTTCCTTTTAAATGTGCTGGACTACAAGGTCGGTATGAACTCCAAGTTCACCAGTTGCTCCTCAGAAACCCTATACAGAGTCTCTATGGGTTGGGACAGACTCGACATCACTTCACAACAACAACAATTATTCAGACAAGAAACATAGGCATCACCTCCCCCATCTCCCTCACTTCCAATTGGACCAGCAGAATGTACCTTGTCTTATGCGCTCACTTTGAGATATTCATTGTTTTGAAAGGTAGCTAACAGCAGGGGATTCTGCACTGGTCTCGGGCTCAGTTCCCATCCTTCCCATTTCCTTTAGTTACCTTCCTGAAACACAGATTTCATTGTGTCAAGGCTGAGCTTGAGCTTATCCCCAAACCAAAAAACCACACCCATGCTATCGAGTTGATGCCAATTCCTAGTAACCCTGTAGGACAGAGTAGAACTGTTCCATAGGATTTCTAAACTGTAAATCTTTACATAAGCAGAGTGCTTCATCTTTCTCCCTAGGAGCGGCTGGTGGGTCCAAACTAATGACCTTTCCATTAGTAGTCCAACACTTAATCCACTATGTTTCCAGGGTTCCTAAAGATGGAGAGGCCATTCAAACACATTATTTTATAGTAATAGAATTAGTCTCTTTCCTTTTTGTCTGTTATGTCTCTTAACATTGACTCTACACATCTACTTTATTCATGAATTACCTCGTTCCCTGATTTTCAGATTCTACTGTTGTTGTTGTGAAGTGCCGTCGAGTCGGTTCCGACCCATAGCGACCCTGTACAGGGTTTCCAAGGGTGTAAATCTTTACGGGAGTAGAAAGCCTCATCTTTCTCAGATTCTATAGACCTTACTATATTTCTGGTGTTGCCTGTCATTTTATTATAGCTGTCTGTATCTATACCTGCCTCATACTTTTCCTGGAGGACGTTAAGAAAAGCCCAGGCATTTGAAACCTGGGGTTGCTTATTATAGATTTGTTGAATTCAATCCATATTTTCAGAGAGTTTGTCCTAAAGACTCTTGCTTGGTTCTTAGTAGAGAGTTCTAGTCATGTTCTCACTCTTCCTTGGTCTAGTATTCCTATATGAGTTCATGTGGCATTAGGATGTGGGTACCTGGGAAGCAGGTGGAACCAAAACATGTGAAGAGATATTTCCTCATAAAGCTATGACTTCGATCTTCCTTCAGCAGAGATTTCCAGTGTAAAACACCTAAACTCTTTCCTTAAACCCCTGCTTGAATTTCTTCTGTCCTGTTCTGATTTTATGTACATCTTTGACATGTAGCGATCACATTTAGTTTTTCTACGTTCTTAGTCTGACTGTGGAAGCTGGCTAATTTCTCTCCCATGAAGATTAAAATCCTCCTTTATCCAGTCTGAACAGGACGTCCAAAGGGAAATATTAAACATTATTCAGAAGAAAAAGATTTATGAATACAAAGATAATAATTTCCTTCTTGAATTATTTAAATCTGCTTAGCTAAAACAAGCGCTTGTGTATTGCATAGTTGCAAGTGGTAACCAAATTAAAGCAAAAGCCTCCCCTTTCAGCCAACACATTTTGAGATTCTGCTTTGTGAGGGACACAGAGATGAGTGAGATGCTGCCCTTCCTTACCCTTAAAGGAATATGGCAGCTCCAAGTTGGTGGTGATTCCTAAAAAGGTAAATCATATTTGGCTTGTATTTGAATGTTTTATAGAAATAGTATTGATAAACTTTCTCATTTGGTTCAAAACGATTTTCTGGTGATTGGTAACAATGGCAATGTATGCTGGTTGTTGATCCTTTGGTTGGTATGAGTTACCAAATGATTGTAGGGGCTAGCTAATGACAGCTGTTATGGCAGACCAGCTCAGCCAGGGAGCTGGCAATATGACAAGTGGTAATGGACATGGGCTTAGCTATCAGATAAACATGAGTTCAAATCTCCGCTCTACTGCTTGCTAGTTGTGTGATTTGGGGCAAGTGTAGGCAAGTCATGGTGCCCTCATCTACAAAATGGAAAATGACTATAGTACCTACTGCCTAAGATTATTGTAAGGATTAAATGAAACAATGCATGTAATGGACTTGATTTAGGTCCTGTTAATAAATATTAGCTTCTATCATAGTATCTGAAAAGCACTTGGCTGTGTGTGAAGCACCATCACATCAGGTTAGCATCTTTGTGTGTAGGCTGAGTTTGCCCTGCCCTCCAGGCTTTACAATTCTGTGGTTCTACACAAAGTTCTCCATCAGCACCTACTAAACAATATCTTTCCTTTAAATATTTCTCAAGGGAAGCATCAATCATTTACCATTCTAACAAAATGCGCACACACACACACACAAACCCAGCAACAGCAGCAAAAAAAAACCCCACCCATAATGCTTGGAGTCCCCATGTGGTGCTGTAGGCTAAACATTGGACTGTTAACCACAAGACAAGGTCAGCGGTTCAAATTCAACAGCTGCTCCTTGGAAACATTATACAGGGTCACTATGAGTCAAAACCAACTTGATGGCACTTAACAACAACAACACACATAGTTCTCCATCAGAGGACCCACTAAAAAAAAATCTTTCCTTCAAATATTTCTCATGGGAAGCATCAACCATTTATCCTTCTAACAAAATGCAAAACAAAACAAGACAAGAACCATAACCTTTGCACTTCTTCCTCGTCAAAATAATAATTGGCTCCATGTTTTGTAAAACATCTCAGATTTTAGTTTAAATAATTAAACATTGACCAGTATTCAGATTAGTGTGTGTGTGCCAGGAACCGAAAGAGACCGCTACTAGAATAAGGAGACGTGGTTTTGAGATCCAGTTCTGTCAAGAATGGACTGTGAAACCCTGGGCAACTCAAAAACTGTCCTTTGTTTTTCAACTTTTATATGCATAAATTACCAGAGGTCTGTTAGATTATGATTCTCAAATTCAGTAGAGATTGGGGAGATAAGGTAAAAGAGAAGTTGTTGCATAGGAAATGATGGTGACCAGGGTGGACCAGAGAAACTTCTGCATCTGCAGTAAGAAACAGCCACTCTTCTGCTGTAAATAATCATTGCTGATGGAGACGTGGTACGTGGACATGAGCACTAGTTTCTAATTTTCATGAGGAGGCAGAAATATGAAAGCAGATGGTTAAAACAGGATAAAGATTGAACAAAACATGGGCTGGCATTTTGAGACTTTTACATTCAATTGTTTCAAAAGTCTCTTCCTAGTTTAAACATTCTATTCTATTTTACAAACAGGATTACTTCAAATTAATGTAATCTAGAAAAAGGCCCTGGTTTTAAAAAAATGAGACAAGCATTTTAAATCAATTCTAATAAACCAGAAATTGTGGGTTCTTAATTGAAAGAGTCTTACAATATGGAATTGGCTGCTATAAAGTTATTAAAATAATATAGTTTCCAACCAGTAAATCTAAAGAACCCTCCCAGGTCTTCTCTATGTTGTTGTTGTTAAGTGTTGTCGACTCCAAAGGAGCTCTGGTAGCGTAGTGGTTATGAATCGGGTTGCGAACCTTAAGGTCAGCAGTTCGAAACTACCAGCTGTCCCATGGGAGAAAGATGAGGCTTTCTGCTCCCATAAAGATTTACAGCCTCGAAAACCCTGTACAGGATCACTATAAGTCGGAACCGATTCCACTGCATATAACAACAACAACAACAGTCGACTCCAACCCATAGTGACCCTGTATAGAGTTTCCAAGGAGCAGCTGGTGAGCTTCAATCGCCGACTTTGAAGTTCAAACAGCTTTGCAGTCTGGTACATTAACCCACAGTGCCACACTAGGACTCCCCCTCTATGGTTATTGTTGTTGTTAGGTGCCGGCAAATCGGTACCTACTCATAGCGATCCTATGTACCACAACGAAACACTGCCGGGTCCTGGGCCAACCTCACAATTGTTGCCACACTTGAGCCCATCAATGCTGCCACTTTGCCAATCCATCTCGCTAGGGGTCTTCCTCTTTTTCTCTGACCCTCCACCTTACCAAACATGATATCCTTCTCCAGTGACTGGTCTATGGTAGCTGATGATAAAACAATATTTCAGTATCCTTCCCTTGGGACTAGGGTTAGAGTGGAATTGCTTGACACCTTTAGTGAGGTATCAGGTGTCTCCCTATGAAAAGTGTGATGAAAAAACAAAGAGCTTAACAAAATGATGGTGACTTGAGAAAATACTGGTTTTTGTGAGGATTAGTTAGAAAAATGTAAATAAAATGCTTTTGTTAATAAAGTTCACTTTCTGATGCATAAGCGCTCAATAATAATTATTTTAAGTAGAGAAAGCCAGGAGCCTTAAAGAAAAGAAACCGACCAAAATTTACAAGTGCAAATCATTCTTGGCTTACAGAGAATTCCTGGTGGAGGGAAATAGATACTTCCATGGCAAAACATTTCTAGATTCCTATTTAGAATTGTCTTCATTGCCAGTTTCCAAGTCATGCAATAAAACCAGCTGAGGTTTTGTTAAGGACATTTGTCATTTTTGTATTGCCACATCTGCTTACTGCATACCAGACAACAGCGCTAAGTGCTTTCTGTGTCTCATTTCATCTCCACAGTAACCCTGTGAGGTGGGGATGGAGATCCTGAGGCACCCAGTCCTTGTAGAGTTAGGTAGCCCTCTCAGTGCTATGTGCAGTGCAGGGCTTTAAACCCAGAGGTCTCACTTGTAACCAGTTCTGTGTAATTCCTCCTGAACATGAATCTTCAGGCTTGACTTTGCATAGTTTTGTTCCCCCAAATCAAATTCCCTCTCAGAGGGTCAACCATTGCCATTAATGAGGACAATGAGATGAAGGTGCCCAGATTCCTGGAGACAATTGCTGAAAGGAGTTTCAAAAGCCCTTGGAACAAGTGGCAGCATTGTTGGCAAGAGCATCCAGTTCTCCTAGGAGCCAACTCTCATTTGTATGTGAATGCTCTGGTCGCCTTACTTAAAAAGAGAAAAAAAAAGGACAGAGAAAAAAGAAAAGGCTTTATTTATTTTAAGGTTACACCTTGGTAGTGGTGGTGGTGGTGGTAGTTATGTGCTGTGGAGTCGATTCCGACTCTTAGCGACCCTGTTAGACCAGTGTTTTCTAAACTTGTGTTCTGTGGACACTTAACCTGAAAGAAAAGACTCTGTACTCACATAAACTTGGGAAACACTATACATTCAGTCTACCTGGGTTATTCACAGTGTACCTTGGCATAATACAAAAGGAACTGAATTTATTTAATGTTGCTTAGCTTTTCTTAATCCTTAAGAAAAGACTTCTATAGCGGTTCTATAGAATATACTTGGGGAATCTGTGCCTTTGATATTCTTTTTTATTATATTGTTCTTGTTATGTACCTTTGAGTTGGTTCTGACTCATATAGACCGTCGTGTTGTTAAGTACTGTCGAGTCACTTCCGACCCATAGCGACCCTGTATAGGTTTTCCAAGGAGCAGCTGGTGAGCTTGAACCACCAATCTTGCAGTTCAAACGACTTTGCAGTCTGCCACACCAGGACTCCATAGTTGTTGTTATGTGCTGTGGAGTCGGTTCCGACTCATAGTGATCCTATACAGGGTTTCCAAGGCTGTAAATCTTTATGAGAGCAGACCGCCTCATCTTTCTCCCGTGGAACAGCTGGTAGTTTCAAACTGCTGACCCTGAGGTTCGCAGCCCGATTCGTAACCACTACAGCACAGCTAAATGAAACACTGCTTGGTGTGGAACCATTCTTACAATTGTTCCTACATAGCCCATTGTTGAAGCCACTGTGTCAATCTCTCATTGAGGGGCTTCCGGTTTTTTGTCAGCCTTCTACTTTACGACCTTCTCCGGGGACTGTTTCCTCCTGATAATATGTGCAAAGTATGTGAAATGAAGTCTTACCCTCACTTCTAAGGAGCATTGTGTAATTCTTTCAAGACAGATTTGTTTGTCCTTCTGGCATTCTGTGGTATTTTACATATCCTTCACCAACACCATAATTTAAATAATCAGTTCTTCTCCTAGTCTTAGTTTGGAAGCTCTCCTGAAACTTGTCCTCCACGGTTGATTCCTAAGGGCATAGCTTCTGACCTCACAGCAACACACAAGCCACCACAGTTTGACAAACTGACAGATGAGTGATTATTTTATTTATAATGTTAATTATTAATACTTTACCTTGTTCCAAAAAGACTTGGTAGGAGAGCTTAAGCAGGTAGGAGGAAGGCTATATTGATGTACACATCGAACCATCTAGTACCATTATAAAGAACAAGTGGAGACAGAGTGGTTAATGTGGATTGAGTGGATGTGATTATCTGAGATTCTAGCCTCACCACCAGCCTACCCAAGTGGGCAAGCAGCTCAGAACATACCCCTTCTCTGAGGGCCCCTCGGTGGATGCTCCATCTTTTGGAGGAAGTAAGTTATCACTTGGAGTTCCTGGTTGGTGGAAGCTGTTAACGTGCTTGTCTGCTAACCAAAAGGTTGGAGGTTCAAGTTTACCCAAAGACTCCCTGGAAGGAAGGGCTGGAAATCTATTTCTGAAAAACCAACCATTAAAAATCATATGGACCCCTAGGAACTGGATTGAACCTCAGCATAGTGATCCTGCTTGGTCACCTTAGAGCAGGTGGTGGGCCGACAACGTCGGGCGCATGGGGTCCCCAGCTGATCTCCTCCCTCCCTGCCTTCCTCGGATGGCGGCTGTTTATGCTGGACGTGTGGCCAGAGACGGGTAAGGATCACGTGGAACCTCGGCTACTTGGGACAGAGACATTGCCATGCTGCAATGAGTCTCAATGACTGGTAAGACTGAGGAATTCGAACTGACCACCTAAGACAGGCAGCGTCCCTTAAACAATCAATAAAAAAGGAGGACTCAGATGCAGACAGCACAGACCCGGTCAGGAGGCCAAGCCCCTGTGGGCCCAAGCGTTGTTGACCGTCCAAACCATAGGCTCTGAGGATCAGACTCTAGCTACCTAGTAGACATAACAAACTGTCCCTCATCTGATTATTCAGTAATGCTTGTTAGTAATCTCATACGTGAGCCTTGGATATCCACAGACAAATGTAAAAACCTCCCCTAAAAGCCGAGACTGTAAATTCCAATAAGCCAAGTCCCCCCCCCATCCAAAAAAAAAGCTAAAGAGGATAGAGAGAAACACTGTAAACTGATGATATATAGCGGGGATAATAATCAATGTAATGAAACAAGCTATATGAATGGTTGAATGTGAAGCTGATAATGTGCCCTGTAAACTTTCACTCAATGCAAAATAAAAACATTTAATTAAAAAAAAAAAAAATCATATGGAGCATAGTTCTACTCTGACACACATGGGGTCACCATGACTTTGAGTAGATATGATAATTACTGGTTGAAACTGACTTAGATGATTACTTGAAGCCCATTCCATAAGAGAAAAAAATATATATCTAAGCTTAAATTTACACTCCCATTATTTATCTATTTTTTAAACCTTTTATTGTGAATGGGTGAAGGTTTACAGAGCAGATCATTCAGTGATTCATACACATTTTGCTTTATCTCCCTGATTTCAATCCCCTGATGTAACATAGCTTATCTCGCTTCCCTCTCTGTTTCCAGTTTCCATTCCTCCTTCTTTTCTTATCCTTCTGAACTTTATTCTTGGTGAAATTCTGCCTTTTTGACCTTATATGGTTGATTAGCCTCAGGTGTATGTATCTCACATGTGATATTGCGCCCCCTCCCTTATAGACTTGTCTATTATTTGGCTACAAATTAAGACCTGGGAGTGAGTTCATTTCTAGACCCAAAGGGTAACTAAGGGTCATAGTCTTAAGGTTCTACCAGTCTCTCTCTGACCAGTAAGCCTGATCTCTTTTATGATTTAGGGTTTTAGTCCACAGTTTTCTCCCAGTCTATCCAGAGCTTTCTAAGGTGGTTCCTTTCAAAGTAGTTTTACTGTAGCTGGGCACCATCTAGTTCTTCTGGTCTCAAGGTCATGGAGATTGATGTTCATGTGGTCCAGTAGTCCTCCCACTATTGTTATTTGGAGTGGAATCTCTCATAGCTATTTCTCAAATTTCTGAATCTGCATTTCTCAAAGTATGTTCCATATAATATTTATTTGTGAAGCTCAGTCATAAAGGGATCCATTTATCAATAAGTTTGGGAAACTGCATATTTAATTCTTTTCAAGAGTCTCAATTTGCTATGCTACTGGTGAGTAAAATCAATTTCCTATGAATGGTTATCAACTCTAAGTGAACAGGTTTTTGTTGTTGTTGTTTTTTAAATAACATTCTAACACAGCTTTCTGTAAATATTTTCTAAGTGTTCATGATCTTAAATTTTCAAGTCAAGAATCCTTGGAATAAATTACACCACAATTTAAATTTTCATAGTAAAGTATTTTGTTCTTCAAATATGAATAAACAATAAGCATCAGACTGAAATTCCACTTGATGGTGAGGTACTGAATATAGATTTTAATTCTATTTTATGGTAACTTGATTACATATATTTGCTTATGCTTTTTCCTACCTCAACAAAAGGGAAAGATCAATTGATTGTTCTTTGCATTCTCATTTATATTTCTGTCATTTGTCATCTCTTCAGGCTTTCTCAATGTTTTGCTAGTTGAAAAGTACAGCCTTCAGTCTCAACTTTAGTGTTAATAAAGGTGGAATCAAAGATACATACAAAATCTCAATTTGCTTAAGAACAGAAATGACAAGACTTGTATAGTTTAAAAACTTGATTACCCACTTTCCCACTTGGCTGATTTATGCATATAATACCTTTCAATCCCTTAAAGGTCTTGTGCTCCAGGGAATACACTCTAGAAAATACTGGCTGAGGCTCTTCTAGGTTTTCAGCATACGCTGGGCAAAGCTAATACAAGATCGAAGTTCGGTCTTGCCCTTGACCATGAACTAGCCTGGTAGAAAGACCAGGCCTGAGCATGGAATCTCAGCCCTGCTACTTACAACCTTCAAATGACTTTGCCTATCTCACCTCAGTTTTCTCTATCATTAAAGAAGAGAAAAATGAAACCACAATAGAGTTTATAGAATGAGTTAACAGATGGAAAACTGCTAAAGATGAGCCGTTGTTGTTAAGTGCTATTGGAGGAGTGGCTAGTGAGTTTGAACCGCCTGCCTTGAAGTTCAAACTGACCTTGTGGTCAAGTACTTATCCTACTGTGCCACACCAGGGCTCCTTAAATCATCTCCCCTAAACCCTGTATGGAGTTTCCGAGGAGCTATTGGTTGGTGGTTTGCACCACTTGCAGTTAGCTGATGGTTAGCAGTCCAGTACTTGTCCTACAATGCCACCCCAGTACCCCATTATTAATCTTGTTGTTGGTTAAGTGCCGTCATGTTGGTTCCAGTTCATAGCAACCCTGTATAGGGTTTCTGAGGAATGGCTGGTGAGTTTAAACCCGAAGTTCAAACCAACTTCATGGACCAGTGCTTATCCTATAGTATCATACCAGGACCCTATTTTATAGTCTAGTCTCCTTATTTTACAACATAGAGAGAAGTGACATGCTCAGAATCACACAGAATTAAGACCCAGGCTCTTTAAGACGCGCTGTTCTAAGACTCCTTCTTCAGTTTGCTCATTCCCCCGTGTTCAAGGAGCCAGGACTGGAAACCAACAACCAAGCCTTTGAACTGACGCATGTGTCTGCCCAGTCCTTTCACTCTGTGTTCCCCTCCCCACCCCATCTCTGGCCTTTTGCCTGGGCTTTGTAGTCTCCCCTCTGACTACTTTCTAGTGTGGCCTGATCCTCTTTCTCTGCTCCTCTTCCTCGTTGATTTCTTTGTTGATGACCCCAGGATTTGGCCCAACTCTGAGTTCAGTGCTAATCCTGTTGCAGACTTTGCTGCTCCTTTGAATCAAATTCTGGTGGTCTTAGCTTTTCAGTCCAACTCAGAACCTTGTAACAATCTTATGGCCTTGGTGCTGATTTGTTGCATAGGAAGAGATGTGACCCAGCCCTCTATGTAGTTAGATATGGAGCTTAACACTTCTTCTGAAGATCACATCCTCTGATCCCAATGTAACAGTATTAGCAAAATTATAAGTTTTTAAAAACCTGTCACCAACAGGTAAGTTTTAGAATAGTGCTGTGGCACTGTGGGATAAGCACTGGATTGCTAAATGCATAGTCAGCAGTTCAAATCCACCAGCTTCTCCTTGGAAACCCTATACAGGGTCACTATGAGTCAGAACTGACTCGCCGATACTCAATAACAACAGCAGTTCTAAATACAGGAATCTGGGTGGTGCACGCAGTTGGTGGTTGGCTGCTAATCTACCCAGCAATTTCATGGAAGAAAACCCTGGCAAACTACTTCTGTGAAGATCATAGCCAAGAAAGTCCTCTGGAACAGTCTGTTTCATAAGACATATGGGTCTGAGCCAATGACAGCTAACTAAGTATCTACTCCCTCCCCATACCTGTTGAAATATATACTGTGCAAGTACAGATTCATTAGAAAATAACTCTGAAGACTTACTTATAGAAACCTATCAGACGCTTGACATGAAGATAAATTCATATTTCTAAATACTTTAATGTTAAACCAAAAAGAATAAAAATATATGAATTGAACACTCAATTCAATATATTAGGTGAGCAAAAGTCAGCCTATGGAAAAAAAGGAGAAAATAAATAATAAAGATAAAATAAAAAATTAGGTAGCAGTGGCAATAAAAACTCTTAAGATTTGGTTCTTGGGAAAAACCCAATAAAAGATCAGAAAATGAAGGAAGTTGTATAAGTCCTGGAGGACTTAATAATTCACCCAAAGACTGAAAAAATTAGGGTAAGGATTTAGTATTTAGGCAAGAATCAAAGTAGTGTCTCAACTCACACCATACCTCAAAATAAGTTCTAAATGGATAAAAGAGTCAAATGTAAAAAGAAAAAAAAACATATATATATGTTATGTATATATATATAGAAAAAGGAGCTCTGGTAGCGTAGTGGTTACGAATCGGGCTGCGAACCTTAAGGTCAGCGGTTCGAAACTACCAGCCGCTCCGCGGGAGAAAGATGAGGCTTTCTACTCCCGTAAGGATTTACACCCTCGGAAACCCTATACAGGGTCGCTATGGGTCGGAAGTGACTCGAAGGCACTTAACAACAATAACAACATATATAGAAAACACATTATTAAAATAAATTAGTATCTTCTGTTAAATAAGTGTAAAACTTTTATACTCTGTTAAAAAATCATGAAAAAATTAAAAAGGCAAATTATAATCAAAGGGAGAAAATCCTTAAACTTAAATTCGATAGGTAAAGAATAGGTACCATCTTTAATAAAATGCGTAAAACCAAACAACCACACCCACTTCCATCAAGTCGATTTGCTGACTCATGGTGACCCTATATCAGGGTTTTTCAGACTGTAAATCTTTATCTGTACAGGAGCAGACAGCCTCAACTTTCTCTCACAAAGTGGCTGGTGGGGTTGAACTACTGTTGACCTAGCAATTAGTAGCCCAATACCTAACCTACAGCGCCATCAGGGCGCCTTAATGAAGTGCTTAGAAAACAGCAAAAATGGTCACATGACATGATTTCATGGGAAAGTAATACAAATGATTAAATAAACAGAAAAATTGTTCAAGTTCACTGCCAGTCAAAGAAATACAAATGAAAACTGAATGTATTTTAGTTATCAGATTTTAAAAAGATGGTTATACTAACCGCTGGTGAGAATGTGGTAAGAAGCATTTCCATACGGGTAATTTGATACAAGTTGGCAATAAAGGACTATTGTTGTTAAGTGCCGTTGAGTCAGTTCCAACCCACAGCGACCCTGTATAGGGTTTCCAAGGAGATGGTGGTGAGTTTGAACTACCAACCTTACAGTTCAAACGGCTTTGCAGTCTGGTGCATTAACCCACAGCGCCACCCCAGGACTCCAATAAAGGAACCTAGGGACATAAAAAAAAAAAATCTATAACAATACTTCTACTTTTAGAACTCCATCCTAATGAAATAATAGTTAAATATGTGGGAAATTTTTTATATAAGGATGTTTATGGTAATAATTCAAAATGGTGAAATATTGGAATGAATAGTAAAAAATAGTTAAACCAGGATACATCCATAATACAAAATGTATGCAGCCAGTAACATTATATTATTAAGGAATTTATCATTATGATAAATTGTGATAAAGTAAATAAAGAAAAAGGAGTCAAAATAATAAAGTATCCCAATTTTATACGTATATGTGCTATGGCAGCTAACAAGTGCACACATGCATATGTATATGACCATACACACATATACGTCACACCTGTACATATGTATGCATGGGAATATATTTGGGGTTATGATTATGGTCATTTGTATTTTCTTTAAGCTCTCCTGTGTTTTCCAGATTTTGTACAGTGAGCATATATTATTCATAATCAGAATAATACATCAAAACTGTATTCAAAATTTAAAATTCTTAACTTGAAAAAAAAGATGGTCCAGATGTGGCTTTAAGACTATTTGTATGGATTAATTCTTGAGGGAGAAAATAAGCCCTGTAAGGCATTTATTATTATAAAAGCATTTATTATAATCAGATTTCTTAAGCCCACATTAGCTGAGCAGTGTTGTTACGGCTGTTCCCCAGAATGTAGACATTATGTGACCGAAGCCCTGTAGTGGAGTCCTGGTGTGGCACTGTAGGATAAGCACTGTACTGCAAGGTCCATTTGAACTGCAAGGTTGGCGGTTCAAACCCACCAGTCGCTCTTTGGAAACCCTATAAAGAGTCACTATGAGTTGGAACTAACTGGACAGCATTTAACCACCACAACAATTCCTGTATTGAGAAGTCACCAGGCATTTGAAAAGGACACGGGACCGGGAGACATAGGCCTCATGACACTGAGCAAAGCCTTTAGTATGTGGCTGATCCTCAGTGGCCTCCTCTCCCAAACACTTGTTAGCACCTGCTCTACCACTTTTACAGAATTGTTCCAAAGACCAAATAAGACAATTCAAGTTGTTTTGTAAACTGAGTCTATAAAGTGTAAACTATTTATGGAGACAGTAATCATCATTTAAACAGTGAATTATTACCTGCCTGGCTTTCAGAGTTGATGTAGTTAGTCTACCTAGATTTTCCCTTTTTGCAAAGGAACTCCTTTACAAACTTTACAAAACACTCCTTTGGTTGAAGAGACAAAACAACTTTTCCATGCTGCTCTTCACTCTCACAGTCTTTTCTCTTACTTAATTCATGGGGCTGATGACTAAAGATCATCCATCACAATCTTTGGGGAAGAGGATACAGGTAGATCAAGGCACATGACTAAAATGAGTGGAGAAAGTGCCTGCCTTTCCCCTTCACAAAGAACAGAGAAAGTAGCAGATAACCAGAATGCTCCCAGTGGACTAGGGGCAGAGGACAAATTCTAATATCTCCTTCACACATGTCCACAGGATGAAGATGGACATGTGTATGAAAATAAAATGGGTAGAGCACAGGGTCCCTTTAAAGTTTAGAAGGACTGTAAGACACTGAAGCATATCTGGTCCAATAATAAATCATAATATTAAAATTAAACATACTTAGAGAAGTTCATAAGATAAAAATAATTGGCATTTCACCCTTCTTATTTAAAAATGATCTGTTGTCAAGTGCTGTCAAGTCGGTTCCAACTCATAGTGACCCTGTGCGGCTGGTGAGCTTGAACCGCTGACTTTGTGGTTCAAACCGACCATGCAGTCCAGCACGTTAACCCACAGCTCCACACCAGGGCTCCAAAAATGATCTAGGAGATTTTTTAAGTACACATAGGATATACATTTATAGACTAGGCTGTATAGCTCACTCAGCTATATTTAGAATGTATGTGTAATTTTAGGCATCATATGATGGAATACTTGTCCATAAAAAACTGCAGTTGAATTTAGAATTCAAGAATTATGGTATTCATTATTATCTTAGCCAGAGATTTTCTTAAGCTTCTATAAAAACATTTTATTGTAGTATAATAAACATACAAAACAAAACACTGCACATATCATAAATGCTTAGAAGGAGTACTGGTGACACACAGTTAGGGTCGGCAGTTCAAATTCACCCAGCAGCTCCACAGGAGAAAGACCTGGTGACCTGCTTCCAGAAAGATTACAACTAAGAAAATTCCGTGGGACCATTTTACTCTGTCACATGGGATTACTATGAGTTGGAGCTGATTCAACAATACCCAACAACAACACAACCTTGATGATTTATATTAGAAGGAGCTCTGGTAGCGTAGTGGTTACGAATCGGGCTGCGAACCTTAAGGTCAGCAGTTCGAAACTACCAGCCGCTCCGCGGGAGAAAGATGAGGCTTTCTACTCCCGTAAAGATTTACACCCTTGGAAACCCTGTACAGGGTCGCTATGGGTCGGAACCGACTCGATGGCACTTCACAACAACAACAACAATACTTTAGTAACCAGTAGTACCCAAGTCAAAATGACAAACATTACCATTACTCCAAAAGGCCTCTCTATGTCCCCTTCCAGTTACTGGTCACCTTCCCAGGTACCGACTAACCTGACTCCTACTAACGTAAATTAGTTTACTGGATTTTGTACTTTTTGTAAGTGGAATCCAATCAATGTATTTTTCTATGTTCTGGCTTTTCCCTGTCAACATTAGCTTTGCAAGATTCATCCCTGTTTGTACATGTAGTTGCAGTTACAGCCAGAGTTTTTTTAATTCCTGAAATCTAGTTCAACAAACATAATTCAACCAGGAACTGTGCTAGAGATACAAAAACAAATAAGGCTTAAATACCTGTTGTAAAGAACATTGAATCTAGTATTAATCTAGTAATTACTAGAAGTTAATGCAAAGTGAATTCTTCTTTGCTTAACAAATATTTGTTTACTATGGGACAGGCACTATTATAGGTACTGAACAAGCAAATACAAATTCTACCAGCAGTCCTCTCTGGTTTTGTTTGTTTTCTTTTCCCAGTCATGTGTGGGCAAGTTTTGCTCTGAACTTATCAAAAGAGGAACTAGTGATGGAAATCTATTTCTTCTGACAAGTTGCAGTGTATGATTATGAAGTTATCGTTCTAATTATGGGACAGTTTGCAAACCAGTGAGTCTGGGAGGTATTCTTCTATGCCCATGCCTTATGCTGCCTATGCAGACTGAACCACTTCTCCAGACTAAGCAAGTTCCTGGGTTAGTTTCCCTGGGTAACGCTGAACAATCTTCTTGTCTTCCAGAACCATCAAGTGAGAAGAGAGACAATTGCCAAAGTTGTGCTGAAATCATAAATCTCTGAATCAATTTGTATAACTATGCTACGCTAATATGCATCACTACTCATTAGTACCAAATCCTGGTGTGGCGCTGTAGGATAAGCGCTGAACCATGAGGCTGGTTTGAACCACAAGGTCCAAAGTTCAAACTCACCAGCCACTCTTCAGAAACCTTATATGCTGTGAGTCAGAACCGAGTTGACGGCACTTAACAACAATATTCTTTACTATAAACTTTTCAGACCTTAATGAATTACCTGAGTCTCTGGTAGCGTAGTGGTTATGAATCAGGCTGCGAACCTTAAGGTCAGCAGTTTGAAACTACCAGCTGCTTCATAGGAGAAAGATGAGGCTTTCTACTCCCGTCAAGATTTTTTTTTTTTTTTTTTTATTAAATGTTTTTATTTTGGATTGAGTGAAAGTTTACAGGGCACATCATCAGCTTCACATTCAACTATTCATATAGCTTGTTTCATTACATTGATTATTATCCCCTCCATATATCATCAGTTAACAGTGTTTCTCTCTATCCTCTTTAGCTTTTTTTTTTTGGATGGGGTGGACTTGCCTTTTAGGAATTTACAGTCTCGGCTTTTAGGGAAGGTTTTTACATTTGTCTGTGGATATCCAGGGCTCATGTATGAGATTATTAACAAGCATTACTGAATAATCAGATGATGGACAGTTTGCTATGTCTACTAGGTGGCTAGAGTCTGATCCTTAGAGCCTACGGTTTGGACGGTCAACAACACTTGGGCCCACAGGGGCTTGGCCTCCTGACCGGGTCTGCACGGTCTGCATCAGATTCCCCCTTATTTGTTTGTTTAAGGGACGCTGCCTGTCTTAGGCGGTCAGTGAGAATTCCTCAGTCTTACCCGTCATCGAAACTCATTGCAGCATGGCAATGGCTCCCGTCAAGATATACAGCCTTGGAAACCCTGTACAGGGTCGCTATGGGTCAGAATTGACTCAATGGCATTTAACAACAACAACAAGAAAGCCACAATGGTGGAAGGACAATCCATTAATCTAGAAACGCCTCTTGAACATTCTGGAATAAATAATGGTGCTTTAGGGTTCAATGCCTGGGAAACCTAGACAATTTTAGGACCGTACTCAACTGTGCCTGGAGCTAAAGGGTTAAAAGAGAATTAATCTTACACTACCCCAAGGTTGATAACTTTGTAAGAAATGTAAAAGATCACCTAGTTTTGTTTGTTTAGGTCTTTTCTGGTGGCTTATTGTTTTTGTTAATGTTTATGGAGAATTTTAAGCATATGTAAAAATAAAGATGATAACAAAATGCATGCATGTGTACCCATTTTACAATTTATGAGATTATCAATTCATGCCTTGCTTCTCATCCCTGATGATTTTGAAGCAATCTTAGATGTTAACTAACTTTTCTTAAATTTTCAGAAAGCAAAATCTTCTCGTTTTAATCTCCTGATTTATCAGCTTCAGAGGTGACTTCCTAATATTAAAAACTTTTGAGAGGCTTTGTTGTTGTTAAAGCGCCATAGAATCTGTTCTGACTCATAGTGATCCTATATAGGGTTTCCAAGGTGCAGCTGGTAGGTTTGAACCACTGACCTTAAGGTTAGCAGTGCAATGCTTATCCTATAGTGCCACAGCAGGACTCCCAGTGAGAGGCTAGTGGAAGTTATATTTAATCCCTTAAATTTAAAACTAAAATTCATAGGGTTTAGTGACAGAATATGGAACTTTACTGAAATGGAATCATAGAGCATGTATAAGATGCAAATTCTCAAATTATGTCAAATGTCTAGTCTGGTCCAAGAACCACTATATAGCATTTTAAAAAAATAGTTACAAGTGAAATATGATGTTCCCCCAAGATACTTAAAATGTAGACAGAATATCACTTAAACCCATTCTAAATTTGTCATCAGTACATTTAAGCTATAGTTTCCGCACATTTATAGAAATGAAGTCTATAAATTAATACTCTACAACACACACACACACACACACAGAACCAATGCTTTGTATAGTTTTGCTTCATATCACTTCTTTCAAGCCGCTCATTTAGAAAACTGTCAACTTCTCCTTAGAGTGCAGCAGGGTGCGGAGACTGCTGCTTGATGTACTTTTTCATAAGTTATTTTGAAACCAAGTCTCTGTGGATTTTGAAAATTCATATCAATTTGTTCAAAAGCAAATGTTTTTTCAACTGTTTAGCAATAAAGCAGGCCTAAGACTCCTCCTCAGCCTCATTGTTTCTCATCCCCAGTGATTCTGTTTTCAAAGAGGGGGGTTAGTGGGTGTTCATTGGATACATTCCAAAGGCTTGTCTGCTATGAGATATCACAGCATAACCAGGCAAGGAGATAAAATCCTCTAGATTTCCTAGGTTTGAAACCCCAAAGCACCATTGTCTTGCTCCAGTATGCTTCAGAGTTTTACTCCAGCAAGCAGAAAAGGTTCCAGAAGTGTCTTTGTCATGAAACATTGTCAAAAACATTGACTTGGCTGCTTCCCCTGTCGTGCCTGCTCTAACCATTTCTCAAAATGGTACTCGGGGCATGTGGCAGCTGTGACTGAGAAGAGTGGGACACAAAACATCTCCTCGATGAGCATTTGGTAAGGAGATAATTGGAGGTAAGAAAAAGAAGCGCAGAAATTACCTGTAGAAATGATGCTGTATAAGGCAGACAGCTAAGCATTTTTCCATACATAGCTCACTTGTTTGTCTGAGAGATAAAATTATCAAAGACTGACAATCTAGCAGCTTAACCATTTTCATTGTGTATTTTTCTGGGCAGGTTGTTCACATCGAACTCCTTTGATGTGATCAGTGATGATGCATTTATTGGTCTTCCACATCTAGAGTATTTGTAAGTAAAACACTTCTATTTAATCATAAGGATTCATGACCAGTGCTTGCTGGTTCCTACAGCAGTCTGACAAATATATATATATATTATAACCTATTTCAGATTCATAGAAAACAACAACATCAAATCAATTTCAAGACATACTTTCCGAGGACTAAAGTCTTTACTTCACCTGTAAGTATAAATGTTGCTTTTATTTTTTAAGCTTACTACTAGTAGGCAGAACCATTTGATAACCTCAGAGGTTATCAAATTTATGGATGTTGATGAAAATTTAAGGACTCCAAATAATTTCTCTCCTTGTGTACTTGCTGCCTCCTTCTGTTCATCAGTCATTCTGTGATCAAGAAATTAATGTTACTATTAAGGATCCCTGGTGGCATAGTAGGTCATGCCTTGGTCTGCTAACCACAAGATCAGTAGTTCAAATCCACCCACTGCTCTTCAAGAGAACAATGAGACTTTGTACTCACATAAAGATTTACAACCTCGGAAATCCTATATAACGTCGCTATAAGTCAGAATTGTCTCAATGGCAGTGGGTTTATTAATATTATTAGTATGAACCAGACATACATAATTAAGATAGTCAGCTAAAGCAGGGAAATTGTGTGATATCAATAATTTTTGCTTAATCTACATTAGTCATTACATCTGGCACAGTGGGTTAATGCACCAGACTGTAAAGCTGTTTGAACCGCTAGGTCAGCAGTTCAAGCTCACCAGCTGCTCCTTGAAAACCCTATGCAGGGTCACTATGTGTCGGAACCAACTCAATGACACTTAACAACAGCAACATATATAGCTTAAGGAGTTCTACAATGTACAGGATAGACTTCACAGTGGGCTAGGAGTTGGGCTACTAATTACTAGGTCAGTGGTTCAAGCCCACCAGCCACCCTGTGGCAGAAAGATGAGGCTGTCTGCTCCCATAAAGGTTTATGGTCTTGGTGGTTGTGGTGGTGGTGGTGATGTGCCGTGAAGTCAGTTCTGACTCATAGTGACTCTGCATGGGGTTTCCAAGACCCCATGTAAATCTTTATGGAAACAGAAAGCCTCATCTTTCTCCTAAGGAACAGCTGGTAGTTTCAAACTGCTGACTTTGAGGTTAGCAGCCCAACTCATAACCACGATGCTACCAGAGCTCCTTGGCAACCCTATATTGAATCGAAATCAACTCAACAACAGTGGCTTGGTTTTTATAATAATTTAAGTTTGTATTTGCTGGGTATTTTCTGTATAACCATTGAATCCATGTACATAAAAGCTTAAAATATAACCACAGGCAATGTCTACAAAAGACTTGACCAACTTGTTTATAAAAGAAAATTTAATTGTTCAATGGATTATTTAGAGTTACGTCAGTCGTTCTTAACAGGAGGCAATTTTGCCTCCCAGGGGATATTTGGCAATGTCTAGAGACATTTTTTGAAGTCCTGGTGTGGCTTCATAGGATAAGCACCGGACCACAAGGTTGGCTGTTCAAACTCACCAGCCGTTCCTTGGAAACCGTATACAGGGTCGTTATGAGTCAAAACCTACTCAATGACACTTAGCAACAACAAGAAACATTTTTTGTTTGTCACAACTGGAAATGCAACTGTCATCCAGTAGTACAGCCACAGATGCTCATAAACATCCTACAACTTACAGGATAGTCTTTACAGCAAAGAAATGATCAGCCCAAAATGTGAAATGTCATTGTGCCAAGGTTGAAAAAAACCTGAACTTCATGAACCAGACAACTTGATTCTCCTAGCCTCCTCATCAACTTCCCCCACCCATGCCCCCCACCTACACACATTTACAAAGACACTAAAAGTCCTGCTGTGGCACTGTAGGATAAACACTGGACTGGAAACTGTAAGGTTGGCAGTTCAAATCGACCTGCCACTCCTCAGAAACCCTACACAGTGTCGCTATGCGTTGGAACTAACTGAATGATACTTAAAAATAACAACAAAAGGGTATAGAGGGAAAGGGCCTAGTGTAGGATGGGGTCCTGGTGTGGTGCTGTAGAATCAGCACCGGACTGTGAACCACAAGGTTGGCAGTTCAAACCCACCAGCTGCTCCTTGGAAACCCTATACAAGGTCTCTATGAGTCAGAAATGACTTGATGGCACGTAACAACAACAAGTGTAGGATAGGAGTCCTGGTGTGGTGCTGTAGGATAAACACTGGACCCCAAGTTTAGTTTGAACTGCAAAGTCAGCGGTTTAAATTTACCAGCCCCTCCTTGAAAACCCTATACAGAGTTGCTATGAGCCAGAACTGACTCAATGCCATTTAAAAATAACAATAATGTAGGATAAACACTTTGTGTGGATCATGACAAGCTATGGACAACATTGCGAAGTATGAGTATTCTTGAACACTTAATTGTGCTCATGAGGAATCTGTACATGGACCAAGAAACAATTGTTCGAACAGAACATGGGAACACTGAATGGTTTAAAATTAAGAAAGGTGTGCGACTGGGTTGAATTCTTTCACCATACTTATTCAACCTGTATGCTGATCAAATAATATGAGAAGCTGGATTCTATGAAGAAAAACATGGCATCAGGATTGGAGGAAGACTCATTAACAACCTGCGATATGCAGATGATACAACCTTGCTTGCTGAAAGTGAAGAGGACTTAAAATATTTACTGATGAAGATCAAAGACCACAGCCTTTGGTATGGATTACATCTCAATGTAAAGAAAACAAAAATCCTCACCACTGGACCAATAAACAACATTCTTATCAGTGGAGAAAAGATTGAAGTTGTCAAGGACTTCATTCTTCTTGGATCAACTACCAACACTCATGGAAGCATCAGTTAAGAAATCAAACAACGTATTGCATTAGGCAAATCTGCTGCACAAGACCTTTTAAAACTGTTGAAGAGCAAAGATGTGAGCTTGAGGACTAAGGTGCACCTAACCCAAGCCATGGTGTTTTCAATAATCTCATATGCATGTAAAAGCTGGACAGTGAATAGGGAAGACTGTATAAGAATTGAACCTTTTGAGTTATGGTGTTGGAGAAGAATATTAAAAGTACCATGGGCTGCCAAAAGAACCAACAGATCTGTGTTGAAAGAAGTGCAGCCAGAGTGCTTCTTGGAGGCCAGGATGGCCAAACTTTGTCTCTCATACTTTGGACATGTTGTCAGGAAGGACCAGTCACTGGAGAAGGCTATCATGTTTGGTAAGGTGGAGGTTCAGAGAAAAAGAGGAAGACCTCCAACAAGATGGATTGGCAAAGTGGCAGCATCAATGGGCTCAAGCGTGGTAACAATTGTGAGGTTGGCCCAGGACTGGGCAGTGTTTCATTCTGTAGTACATAGGGTCTCTAAGAGTCAGTGCTGACTTGATGGCACCTATCAACAAGGATAAGCAAGCACTGGACTGCTAACTGCAAGGTTGGCAGCTCAAATCCACCAGTCACTCCATGGGAAAAAGATGAGGCTTTCTGCTCCTGTAGATTTACAGCCTTGGAAGCCCTGCAGGATGACTATGAGTGGGAACCGACTCCGTGGCGGGGGTTTCATTTTTCTGGGTTTACCATTATGATGGCCATTATGCTTTACATGAACTTTTATTTAAATCCTCTCAACAATCCTGCCAAATAGACAAAATAATCAGACTGAGAGAAGATATAGGACCAGTGAACTGATTAATTATGGAATTGTAACAACCTCAACTCAAAAGATGAATTGGAATGGCAAATTAGCCATTCTCAAGTGCCTAATGTGTAAAATATCTACAGCTTGCAAGGCTTCTGTATAGAGTCATTATAACACACACAGCTTGTGCGATGCTATGATTCATACCAATGATACAAGGCACTGCAGAAATGACCGTGCACAGAATGAATGGTATGCCACTTTTTCACAGAGTCAAGTGATGCCAAACTTCATTTTTTCAGCCAGAAAAATAAATAAAAGAGACACTTATATAGGAGGACAAATGGAATCTTATGACCTTAACTTGAAATGCGCTTATTGCTGGGTACCATCAAGTTGGTCCATCTCATACAGACCCTATGCTCATAAATCCCATTCAACAGAACCTCTGTCCAGTTCTCAGCATTGTGGGTAAGAACTGGACTGCTTGTGGAAGAAGGTCTGACCCAGTGTCTTTCCTAGGAAGCTGCGATCTAAAAGCTTGCCATGCATGGTCTTTAATTCATTACGGTGAATCTCTTCTCCAGCCTAAAGGCAAAAAAGAGAGAAGGGAGACCGAAAGATATTGAGAGGGAAGGAGAGAAGATTGAAGGAAGGGAGGAAAAAGGAAAGGAAACCAGGAGGGAGATGGGGAAGGGGAGAGGAAGAGAGGAGAGAGGAAAGAAGTAAAGACATTTGCACAACACTTTAGTGAAGAGCATCACCAATATTTGTCGAGTTGCTGTTAAGTGCTGTCAAGTTGGTTCCAACTCATAGCGACCCTGTGTAGGGTTTCCGAGCAGTGGCTGGTGAATTTGAACCACTGACCTTGCAGTCCAAACCGACTTTGCGGTCCAGCGCATTGTCCCACAGCACCACAACATGGTTCCATGTTGAGTGGAGCCTATTATGTCTACAAATTAAAAGGGAATTTAAATTTTGGTTATAATGAGGCCCCTTTGTTAGAGACTTATCACAGCGTGTGTTTACCATCTAGAAATGTTAATTACCATTAATAAATGGGAACACAGAAGTTCACCCTGAATTTAAGCGCTCCCCAGTTAGTAAACAAGGAGTTTCCACCAGGTCTTTGATGAGAATCTAGTGCCCTTTCTACTAGTTAACTGTTGCAAGACCAGAAAGATTTTATTGGGCTGGCTGGGAGAATGATTTGAGGAGCAGATACTGCCAAAGGGAAAAAGAGAAAAAGGAGAAAAACCTGACTCTCACTTGTAGTCCCATCGATGGCATCAGACATACACTTTTAGTTCCAACCCAGGGTTCTCACTCTGGTCTAGCATTAAAGATGCTCATAGGACCTATATAAGTTCAGTTAGTGCCAAAAGTAGCAATGAGCTTTTCTCATCTTCTTATAGTTCTACCTTAGTAGCCTGACCTTCTAAATATCCCCTCTCTGCAAAGTCATCCCTCAGAAAAGAGAGCATTCCTTACATTTAATTTCTCACAAAGCCTGTATGCTGAAAAAAAAAAAAAAAAGAGTAATGTTAAAAGGTTAAGAGGTGATCTTTGGCACAAGACTGCCTGGGTTCAAAGCTTAAGTTTGCCCCTTAATAGCTGTGGAATCTTGGGTAGGTCACTTAACCTCACTGTGCCTCAGATTTCTCATCTGTGAAATGGGAATGATAATAATAGTCCTTAGCCACAACCTGAGACAGAAGAACTAGATGGTGCCTGGCCAGCGTTACCAACTGCTCTGAAAGGAGTAACACTAGAAGGCCCTGCATAGGATGGCAGGAAAATGTGGAATAAAACTCAAAATCATTTAAAAAAACAAACAAACAGACCAGGCTTACCGGTCAGACAGAGACTGGTACAAGCCCCAAGACTATGACCCTTAGTCACCCTTGAGGTCTGGAAGTGAACTCAACCCCAGGACTCAATTCTTAGTCAAACAATAGAGGGGCCTTTAAGGGGATCAAGAACACTAGGGAGGGACACACACCTTAGAATAATCAACCCCTTGTGGTCAGGAGGGCAGCATTTACTCCAAGTTCAGAAGGGTTCAAAAGAAGGAGGAATGGAAACAGGAAACAGAGAGAAGTGGAATTAGTAATGTAACATTGTGGGGATTACAATCAATGAGAAAAAACAAAATATGTATGAATTGGTGAATGGAAAACTGGTTTGTTCTGAAAACCTCCAACCAATTCACAATAAAAAGTTTTAAAAAATTAGTACCTAGCTCCCAAGGTAGTTATAAGGTTAAGTGAGTTGATACACGCAAAATGCTTAAAACAAAGACTGGTCTGTAGTAAGCAGAACCCATGGTAAAATTCTATTGTCTTTTAATTCCATGTTTCTTCAAATTTTTTGAAGCCCTCTCATATAGAAATAAAGTAAAACCCACCACTTAACCCCTGCTGGCCTTGGATCAGGACTCCTGTTGCCATAGTATATTTATCTGCTTTAAACACTTCATTTGAGATTAAAGTAATTACACTGAGAGCCCCCATGCTCAGTGAGACACAAAGCCAAGCTGAGAGTCTGCATTGCAGGGATTCTGGGAGCACCCCAGATGGTTGTGGGCGATGCTTTCTTAGCAGCAGAGCCCAGTGGAACTGAAACAAACGTGCTGTCTGAGCTAGTCTGGTCTGCATTAGAGTGAAGACTTGCCCATAGTTTCCTAGTCACAATTAGAGGTTTTCTCAGGTAAACCATGAAAACACCAAAGTGATAGGAATGGTCATCATTTCTACTGGAAAGAATGACCATCTTTTTTTTTGAAAGCTTAATCAAACAGCCAGTTGCAAAGTAATTAGATGTTCTGTTGAGTGGATAATATGCCAGATATATTAAAGAAATTCATAGGGTACACTCTGAATTAGGACTTAGAGAATGCCACTTAGTTGAAAGCACATTTAAAGAACCTTCAAATGTTTGGAAGTGTTACCACTGGGAAGCTGAGGAGAAGGAGGAGCCCTTGTGAACAGTAGTCGCACATGATGTGGTGGTAGGTTGACCGTGGTTGTTCACAGGGCTGTGGGTTTCTCCCTAACTCAGTGTCTTAACACAAGGGGGCTAAGAGACACTTGTTCTGCTCTTTATTGTTTAGACTCGAGTTCCTCCTCATTCACTTGTTAATCACTCTGCCCAACTTGCTCTAATCATTCATTCAAAAGCATTTATTGAGAGCTTGCTGTGTGTCAGGTACTAAGCTAACCTGAATAACCCTCTACCATCAAGTTGAACCAAACTCATAGCGATCCTATATAGGGTTTCCAAGACTGTAAATCTTTACAGAAGCACATAGTCTCCCCTTCCTCCCACAGAGCAGCTGATGGGCTTGAAGCATTGACCTTGCAGTTAGCAGCCCAATGTTTAACCCCCTCCACCACCAGGGCTCCTTTCTGCTGTATGGTGGGAATGCAGGAGAAAGAAAGGCATCCCTCTGGTACTCACAGAAGAACCATCCTAGAGAAAAAACAACATTGACTGAAAATTTTCTCAAACCTCTCACTGCCCTACCCTCTTCCCAACCAGTTCCACCAAATATTCTGGTGTGACATTGTAGGACCAGTTCAAATTCAATAGCTGCTCCTTGAAAACCCTATACAGGGTCACTATGAGTCAGAACCAACTCAACTTAACAGCAACAAATCTACTCCTTAGCAAAACCTGTTCTTAAACTCTTAACTTGAAGTTATGGCTGAAAGTATTGTTAATTTGATTTTTATTAAAGAGAAAGCCATAGGCCACTCATAGTAAAGATGTGATTGAAGAGCTAGAACAGAACTGGAATCATTCTGACCAAGTGATCAGTCACTTGATAGAAAAGGAAACAACCAAACCCTAGGCCCAGACACCCCATTCCCGGCTCAGGCCAGGTCCACGCACTCTGTTGCAGAGTTCAGAAAGCCCAGTCACTAGTTTGACAGCCTGACTTTTCTAAAACCACACCACAAAGGAAATCCTTTTCCTGACTACTCTGGCTTCTGCCTATGACTCCTTGGTTCTCTTTCCCTCATCTTATGACTTCACATCCCTCCTAATTCTTTTATTTATTTCTGAAAACACTCATATTTAATTTTTAAGTGGACTACTGATTTGACCTTCCCCTTGCTAGGACATCCCAGCTATCAGACTTTTGAAGCACTGACTCTTTCATACCCTTATTCTAAAGAAAGAAGAAAGATTCGAGACAGCTTGGAGACCTGCAGCATGGTCTCTGAAGTCATTAGATTTCTTCACTCATGTAGAAAGCTGGGTCATTCACTGATTTCTGGGGGAAGGATGTCCACCGGAAGTAGTTAACATGAAAACTTTAGACACTTTGTTCTAGTAGATAAATTGAGACACATAACACAGGAATTACTCTAGAGTAAAGGAAGATGCCAGTGAGTCCCTTCATCAGTACACTAGTCAGTAAGCTGAATTAGGGAGGCATTCTTTTAAATATTCCTTTTGTTGTTGTTGTTGTTAAGTGCCGTTGAGTCGGTTCCAACACATAGCGACCCTGTATAGGATTTCCAAGGAGTGACTGGTGAGCTTGAACCACTGACCTTGTAGTTCAAACGGCTTTGCAGTCTGACGCATTAGCCCACAGCGCCACATTCTTTAGCAGCATTTTATTAAAGCTATTGTATGTGAATTGTCGTAACAGTTCTTTGTCTGGTCATTTTCCTAAATGTGGCTGCTTGAACAACATACACACAGAAGTACTTCTCTTCCTCCTCCTCACAGTACAAGGGACAGGTACTGTCCTGAATTACCTCCTGAACTCCTTCTAACAGTCCCCAACCTCACTTAGGAATGAAAAACTGGGTCTCAGAAAAGACACATAACTAAAGTTACACAGCCAGTAAACAGCAGAGTCAGAGTTCAAATCCAGCTCAGAATGACTACAAAGCCTTGCTCTTTGTCACAAAACAGAATGTCACTGGGACTGGAACATTCTCTTCCAGTTCTCATTCTTTCCTTCCAAGGTTTATTGAAAAGCTTTGCTAATTGAGTAGTAAATTCTAAAACTCAGAAAAACAGATAATACATTTAAAAATAGGACTTAAAAATCTTGAATTTGTACTTGAAAAATCTCATATTTAATTAAAGGAAGTAGAGGAGGGAAGACTTGTGAGAATGTTTTAAAGGAAATTTGATAGAATTTTAAAGGTCTTTGGAGGACAACAGCATCAACTCTTGTTTTTCTTTTTATTTCTATTGTGAAATCACCCTTACAGGAAAATATGTAACATGTATAAGCACAGTGTACCTTCAAAATAGAAGACAGTCAGTCTAGTCCCTGGTGCCCTCCCCAGACCACACAATATCAGCACTTTATTCTGTCTACATTTCCTGTAATATGCATACATTCCCTTTTTCTTGATAATGATCAGGACTATTTTGTACTTGTGGTGTAGTGCTGTAGGATAAGCACTCAACTGCAAGGTCGGTTTGAACTGTAAGGTCGGTGATTCAAACTCACCAGCCGCTCCTTGGAAACCTTTACACAGGGTCACTATGAGTCAGAACCAACTCAGTGGCACTTAACATCCTTGATTAGAATCATTTCTGTGATTTGTGCAAGAACCAATAGAAAATAAAGAGTAAAAATAATATAATAGGGAAAGAACTAAAAGATGGCAAAAAGAGATGTTTAAAGAGGATGAATTGTTGTTGTTGTTAGGTGCCATCGAGTCGGAACCAACCCATAGCAACCTTATGCACAGCAGAACGAAACACTGCCTGATCCTGGGCCAACCTCACTACTGTTGCCACACTTGAGTCCATCAATGCTGCCATTTGGCCAATCCATCTCGTTGAGGGTCTTCCTCTTTTTCTCTGACCCTCCATCTTATCAAACATGATATCCTTCTCCAGTGACTGGTCCCTCCTGACAATATATCTGAAGTATGAGAGACGAAGTTTGGCCATCTTGGCCTCCAAGGAGCACTCTGGCTACACTTCTTCCAAAACGGATCTGTTGGTTCTTTTGGCAGCCCATGTCACTTTCAATATTCTCCTCCAACACCATAACTCAAAAGGTTCAATTCTTATACAGTCTTCCTTATTCACTGTCCAGCTTTCGCATGCATATGAGTTTATTGAAAATACCATGGCGTGGGTCAGGTGCACCTTAGTTCTCAAGCTGACATCTTTGGAATAGGTGGGTATTTATGAGGAAGCTGTTTTTCTGAGGTGGAATTGTTGTTGTTGTTTAGTGCCGTCGAGTCACTTCTGACTCATAGCACTCATGTATAGGGTTTCCCAGGAGCGGCTCGTGAGTTTGAACCGCCGACCTTGCGGTTTGAACCGACCTTGCGGTCCTTATCCTACAGTGCCACACCAGGTAGAATGAATGGAGCTAAAAGGGAAAATACAGAAAGGGAAGGGCATGTACTTTGGAAAGAAGAAAAGATGTGCTGGTGATGATGTAGATTCGACAGGACTGGAAGCGCTAGAGCTATCGGAACTATCAGCTGGAGAGCTGAGCTGCTCTCTGGAGCAAGTGGGGAAGAGGAAAGATGGAAAAGGTGCAGCACAAGAGAGGAGAGAGGCATTTGTAGATGCATGCCGTCAGCAGTCTAGACTGATGTCTGAGCGTGTGAATCTCATATTCTGTTCTAAACAAGAAGAACAATATCCAGGCATTGGTTTTATTGATGTTAATTTACCGTGATACATTGTCGCTAAATACCATGGAGTCGGTTCCGATTCACAGCAACCCTGTACGATGTTTCCGAGGAGCAGCTGGTGGGTTTGAACTGCCAACCTTGTGGTTAGCAATCCAGTGCTTATCCTACAGCACTATACCAGGGCTCCTCAAGAATACCTTAGATTTGTTTAATTTAATATCTCACTGATTTCCTTAGAAGGAAAAAAATGCTAGGTAATTTAGTGTCGGAATAAAGTGGGGGGGAGGGGAAGGAGGAAAGAGCAATGGGGACTTGTGGCCAGCCTCTATCAGGAGATGCATTTGTTTACTTTTTGACTACAGTTTACATCACTGTCTATCTTTGTTTTTGTTTTTGTTTTTTCCAGGAGCCTTGCAAACAACAATCTCCAGACACTCCCAAAAGATATTTTCAAAGGCCTGGATTCCTTAACAAATGTGTAAGCGGAATTAAGAAGTCATTAATTCATTACTTAATGTGCTATAATTTACAAGGGGACCTGGTATTGACTATTCAGATTTTGCATTGGCTTGTGGTAATCGAGTAGACTTTGGGGGCTTTTGGAGTCCTGGCGTGGTACTGCAAGAAAGTGGACTGGACTGCAAGCTTGGTTAGAACCAAAAAGTCAGCGGTTCACACTCACCAACAGCTACTCGGAAACCCTATACAGGATCGCTATGAGTCAGAACTGACTCCACAACACTTAACAACAATGATATTTACCATTGAAAATTCTGAATACATAGTCTTCAGGCATTCCTTTGACAAAGTGTGTGTCTGTGTGGGAGGGAAGGAGAGGGTGTAAAAGGTGGCCTAGAGAGACATTTCAAGACCCTTTTTTCTCATGTTGTTGTTTAGTATTGTTGAGTCGATTCTGACTCATTACGACCCTGCATAGGGTTTCTGAGACTGTAAATCTTTATAGGAGCAGAAAGCCTCATCTTTCTCCGGAGGAACCTCTGGTAGTTTCAAACTGATGACTTTTGAGATTAGCAGCCCAATTACCATTAACCATTACCAATAACCATTACCCTACCAAAGCAGGAAATGGGAAAACATAAAGAAGTCTGGGAAACGTGGACAGAAAAGATGAAAGGTTACACCCATGGGTTGGTCAGTCAAAGGAGAAATGGAGCAGGAAGTGGGGCAAGGGAGGAAATTTGGCCTTTTTTTTCCTCATTAGAATGAACAACTCCTTAATCCTTAGGAATTTGGCTTAAGCCCGGGAAGGGAATGAACTTGATTACTTTTGACCCTTTTTCAAACAAAAAGAGCTTTCAGATTTTGGCTTTTAAGCCTAAGAATGAAAGATCTTTGCAAGGAATTTGTATATTTTGCTATAAGCAAGGCAAGTAAATATGCTTAAAGCTATTCCCCTTCATTAAGTACCTTCCAGAACACCAGAGGGTCTTTACACATCATAAAGTAGAAATACAGGAACAAATAAAAAGATATATAAAAAGAAAAGATTTCTTATTATTCCTGTACTTTGCTATAGAATAGAAACTCAAAACAATGTTTCTTTAATAGCGACAACAAAACAATCTGAGTCCAGTAATTTCTCCTAAACTCAGCATCTAATATCGCTAAGCTAATGAAAAACTTTCTTTGTTCCTTGCAAGATTTCTCCCACTCCCTCCCCCACCCCCTTCAGACTAATTCTTAAATGATGGTTTCTTTCTAAGAGAATGCCAGGATCAGGCACTTTCAAGAGAGTCCTGGGCACACCATAGTAATCTGCTCTGAGTTACAATCGCCCAGAAAGGTTGGCACTCATTATTCTGGGCCAGAGTATTCTTGGGAGATGAGGTCAGTCCTGGGAATGTTCTGGAAGTCAGATGAGACTCCATGGCAGACTTGGGAAGACAGCTTATTGGGGACCTTCTGAGCGTATCCTTGTGTTAGCTTGTATGTACTCTACACTAGGGGAAAAAAACACTTGAAATTGACCCAGCCTCCCCAGCGAATCCCAAAATGGTTTTGGCCTCTTAGGACTATTCCAATATGCCCAAATCAAAAATTATCTTAGAAGTACAAGAACCAAACCAACTTGCCTTTAGGTGGGTTTTGTATTGTTTTGTTTTCTTTATTGTATACATCCCCTAATTTTTTGTAAATGCTTGGACATTTAACAACTTATTTACATGTCATATGAACTGTTTTGTTGTTGTTAAGTGCCTTCAAGTCAGTTCCAAATCATTGTGACCCTACACAGGGTTTCCAAGGCTGCAAATCTTAGCAGGAGCATAAAGTCTCATCTTTCTTCCTCTGAGCAGAGGGTAGATTCGAACCACGAACTTTGTGTTTAGCAGTCCAATGTTGATCCTGCAAAGCAACTCTTATGAAGAGTTGTTGTTGTTGTTGTTGTTAAGTACTGTGGAGTCGGTTCTGACTCAATAGTGACCCTGTACAGGGTTTCCGAGGCTGCAAATCTTTACAGGAGCAGAAAGCCTCATCTTTCTCCCGCGGAACAGCTGGTAGTTTCGAACTGCCGACCTTGAGGTTAGCAGCCCGATTCGTAACCACTACGCTATGAAGAGTACACAGTATTTATTTTATGAAGAGTTGTTGCTATTGTTAAGTGCCATACAGTCAGTTCCAACTCATAGCCACCTCGTATAGGGCTCCTAAGGAGTGACTGGTGGGTTTGAATCACTGACTTTTTAGTTAGCAGTACAGTACTTATCCTACAGTGCCACAACATGACTCCCATATGAAGAGTAGGCAGTATTTATCTTAAGGAATTCTGTGTAACCAAGGAAGATTTTAAGATGGAGACAGAATTCCTGAACATTAAGCAATGCAAATAAACAGAATTTGGTGAGTTGAGGTCATATATGGAAATGTAAACTATCCATGTCTATAGTTTATTACAGGCATTTGTTATTATATGTCTGAGTTAACTCTCCTGTCACTCACTCATTTCTTATTAACTTAAATTTGTAGCCCATGCAATAGGATTGGGATTAATTATGCCTGTGAGAAAGACGAAAAGCAAATAGCTCACTTACTCCATTTAATTAAATACAGTCCATCCCTTGGTGGTATAGTGGGTTAAGCATTGGGCTGCTAACCTAAAGGGCCGTTCAAACCCACCAGCCAGCCTGCAGGAGAAAGATAAGGCTGCCTGCTCCTATGAAAATTTAGTCTTGGAAATCCTACATAAGATTTATGGTCTTGGAAATCCTATAGAGGGTTGCCATGAGGGTTGCCATGAGTTGGAATGAACTTGATGGCAGTGGGTTGGGTTTGGATTTAGACCTGTTCTGCCTCCCACAGTAGCCACTGGACACATATGGCTACCGAGCACTTGGAATGTGAATGGTGCAATTGAGGAACTGAGTTTTACATTTTAGTTCTTTTTTTAAAAAATTCCAATTAAAACACTGATTCTCAGTTCCACTACTGGAAAACTTTTAAGGAAATTTGGAACAAGTTGAGTGTGTGAATCCATTTTTTTTCAGCTATAAATTTTATCGAATCTAATTATAGATTAAGTATTTCTGGTGAAAATTTAGCATCCAAATTTTAGATACACTATAAGTGTAAAATAAACACTAGATTTCAAAGACTTAGTATTTGATCAAAGCAGATAAATATCTGAATTTTAATTGATTACATATTGAAATGACTATACTTCTTAAGAACCGAATAAGACATACTATTATAAAATTAATTTCACCTGTATATTTTTTATTTTTAAAAGTTTATATAGAAAATTTTTAATTGATATAGAAAAATATAAATTGTATTTGTGCCTTACATTAGATTTCTACTGGACAGTTCAGCTCCAGACTGAGCCATCTTTGAATTATAAAGGGAGTCAGATAATAACGCGGCATTGGCTGGGTAGCCCTCAAGATTACAATCCCACTCCCAGATATATACCCTGGGGGCAGTGGTGGTGTGCCACCGACTCATAAGGAAACTATAGTGGGCTTCCAAGGCTGTGCATCTTTATGGCAGCAGAAAGTCTCATCTCTTTCCTATGGAGTGACTGGGAGATTTGAAGTACTAACCTTACAGCTAGCAGCTCAGTTCGTAACCCACTAAACTACCTAGGGCTCCTTAGATAACCTAGATCTCTAAGAAGAGGCATTGCCAGACATAGGGAAACAGCCTAAGTGTCCTTCAGCATATGAATGAATAAATAAAATATGGTCATACATACAATGGAATACTGTACAACCATAAAAAACAACGATGAGTCAGTGTGCTATATTATAACATAGATAGATCTGGAGGAAATAATTGTGAAGTGGTGGGTGTGGTAAGGTCAGTACTATCCGAACCCATCTAGCTTCCTGGAGTCATAAGGAGAATCAAGATCTTTATGAGGTAGTCAGACATACCTCCACTCTTCACCAGCTAATTCCTCTAACAGCACTCTCTATTTCTCTTTCGGGTTCATAAATTCACTGCAATGACCGCATTGAATGCACACACCATACTTACAGTTAAGTGGCTTATTAAGAAACAGGGTACAACTCAGAATTAGGATCAGGAAACATCTAAGCAGAGTCTCATTTGTTCAGTGCCAAACATTTCTCTTAGCAACTCTCAACCATAGAGGCCTTTCTTGGCCCCTAAGGGCAGGCTCCTCTTGGCCTCTGAGGCAGGCTCCTTCTCTAGGCCTTGTCTGTCACCACTGGCTCCGCCTCTGCTCTTTCTGTCTTTAGGGTTTCAACCCTTGATCTGTGTTACAGCTCTTTTAGGAGATTCCTTGACACCTCTCTGCCTCTTTTCTTTCTTTCTGCTGCTTGTATACCTATTTCTTTCTGCATGCTCAACGTCTGTGGAACTGACTGCATATGAGAGGGCTTCAAAAAGTTTGCAGAAAAATGGAATTGAAATATAATAGAATTTTTCCAATTATATATACAAGGGGGCTTCAAAACGGTCATGGAAAAATGGAATTAAAAGATAAGAGTATTTTCATAATAAACAGACACACACAACTCCTTGTCTATTTTGACTCCTCCCAACAGAGTCACAAACTTACCAATGCACTCTTGGTGGGCTATAGACACTTCATTTGCATAGTAAGTATGACTTTCACTCACCTCATTTGAATAATCTATTAATCAATCCCTGCGAGATGCATACCAACAACCAGGCAAGCTGCAGCCCAGAACAAGACAAAATGTGAAAATACCAAACTGTTCAGCTTGCCTAGTAAATGCCAACAAACCTAGGCAAAAGTAACAAACCCTCTGGGATAGAAAACTTGGACAAATGTAATTCCTCTGGATTTAGGGGGAAAAAATCTTTCAAACTGTTTTTCCAAGAAAGTAGGGGGAAAGGAAATCACTTCATAATAATTCTAAGTGAAGTAAGTCAATCACATTTTATTTAATTTTTTAAAGTTCCAATTAAAACACTAATTATATTGTGTAATCCCACTTTATAAGAAGATAATAATAGATATATATACAGAGACCAATGCTCATTAGGAGCTCTGGTAGCGTCGTGGTTATGAATCGGGCTGCTAACCTCAAGGTCAGCAGTTCGAAACTGCCAGGCGGTTCCGCAGTAGAAAGATGAGGCTTTCTGCTCCCATAAAGATTTACAGCCTCAGAAACCTTATACAGGGACACTATGGGTTGGAACCGACTCCACGGCACATAACAACAACAACATTGGTGGCTTCCAGGGCTGGGGGATGGGCAGATCACTCTTTAGATTGTAGGCACTTGTTGGTTTTGATGATGGGATGGTAGCAGCAAATGTGCATGTAATGAGCACAGCTTGACCAGAGTAAACAATGCCACTAAGAAGCACATAGAAGTAAGAATGTTTGTGCTAAAGAATATAACATGTATAATAATATTACAGCAGTGCCAACAACAACCAAAACCGAAGTGTATGGTCACATATGTACGTGTATAGCCATATATATATATATATATACAGGTAGGTATAGATATGTGTGCATAGAGAGAAATATCTCTATGTATGTGTACCTACAGATAAGTGTATGCACACATATATATTTATAGATGTCACACTGACAAATACTTCTCAGACACAACCAAACACCTTTCAACACTGGTTTTTCTGGGTTTGAAAACTTGTTGTTGTTGTTGTTAAGTGTCAGTACCAACGCATAGCAACCCGGTCTAAGGTTGCCTAGACTGTAAATCTTTGTGGGGGCAGAAAGCCTCTCTCCCATGGAGTGGCTGGTGGACTCTAAATGCCAACCTTGTGGTTTTCAGTCCAGTGATTATCCTACAGAGCACCTGCGCTCCCTTTAATAATGTAAGATCTTAGTATTATGGGATAATTCAGTAAATTGGCACAATATAGTTCACAAAATTCATGTTCTGCATCCTAATGTGGTGAATAGCATCCGGGGTCTTAAAAGCTTGAGAGTAGCCATTTAAGATACAACTATTGTCGCTATGGGTTGGAATTGACTTGACGGCACTTAACAACAAAACAACAATTGGTTTGTACTCACCAGAAGCAAAAGAGGAAAGAACAAGTCATAGTTTCAGAGACGAAACCAGTTTAGAGTGCTAATAATCTACTCAAGCCATGGCCTCACCTTCCCTGAGACCAGAAGAATTGGATGGTAACTAGCCTCCACTACTCACTGTTCTGATCAGGACCACAATAGATGGACCCTGACAGAATGAGAGAAAAACATGGACCAGAATTCAACTTTTTAACAAGTACAGACTTACGGAACCAGTTGAGACTAGAGGATTCCTTGAAACTATTGCCCTGAGATACTCTTTAACTGGAACCAAAACTATTCTTAGGTCACTTTTTAGTGAAATAATAGATTAGCACCCTAAATTAAGGCTATTACCTGTGAGTACGATGCTGCATTAAAAATCTACCTATATGAGACCAAAACAGCAACAATTATTCTAAAGCAAAGATGAGAAGATAAGGGGGCAGGGAAACTAGAGCACTAGAAACAGAACCACCAGAACACAAAGAGAATGTTGACACTTTGTAAAAAAATGTAACTAATGTCACTGAATAATTTGTAGAAATTGGGAACCTAATTTTCTGTGTAAACTTTTATCAAAATTATAATAATAAAATATTAGTTTTTAAAGGATATATGAGCTAAATCTCTGAACCTCAAACTGAATGATCAGTTAGGTTCAAGGCAGATAACAAGGTGCAATGTAAACTCCAGGACCTAAAGCCAGGTTATTTCGCATGTATCAGTGGTTAAAAGAAAATTCATGCCTTTGTAGGTTTGGCCCTCAGACAGCAAAAGCAGCTGCAGTTTGTCTTTCAGGGACCTGAGGGGGAACTCATTTAATTGTGACTGTAAATTGAAGTGGCTGGTGGAATGGCTGGACCACACCAATGCAACAGTTGAAGACATCTATTGTGAAGATCCCCCAGAATACAGAAAGCGCAAAATCAATAGTCTCTCCTCCAAGGATTTTGATTGCATCATTACAGGTAATATATTCAAAATCATTCCACTTCATAAAACTAAAATACAGGCTATATGCTTTATGTGTGCAGAAACTGATTATTTTTTTACATCTTAAAAATCAACTGTGAAGTTTAATGAAAGAATATTATGAATTGTTGAAACGTGTTTAAAAGCAAAGTATAATTGCCATTCAAATGTGTTTCTCTAAATCAATGTATTTCTTGTGGATATTTGAAATCTAGCCAAGGAAAGGGGAATTTGCACAGTTATTCATCACCGTTTTCTTTATTTTTGTAGAATTTGCGAAGTCTCAAGACCTGCCTTATCAATCACTGTCCATAGATACTTTTTCTTATTTGAACGATGAGTATGTAGTCATTGCTCAACCTTTTACTGGAAAATGCATTTTCCTTGAATGGGATCATGTGGAAAAGACCTTCCGGAATTATGATAACATCACAGGTATGAGAAGCCTAATTGTATTTTGAACAGAAAGGCTTAGGCCAAGTATAGGAGAGGATGAGTGGTGTGAGGGATGAATGGTGTGAGGGAATGTTTGGCTCAGACTTAGAGTGATTTAAATCCCATCTCTACTATTTACTATGTGACCGAGGATTGTTCCTTAACCCTTAATTTTCTGATTTGTAAAATGAGAAGAATACCCGCTTCACAGGTTTGTTATGAAAATGCTTCTAACAGTTCATAGAAAAATGGAATTAAAAGATAATAAAAATCTCCCATGAACTTGAAGCCCTTTCATATGAGACCATGCAATCATATATATTTGAAGAAATTAGCATAGTATGCAGCATAGTAAATACTCAATAAAAGGTATAATATTTTTCTTTAAAGAAAAAGTATTGGGCCAGACATCATAGATTGTAATTCAAATTCTGCCACAAACTAGCTAGGCAAGCCACTTCTCTTACTGGGCTCCCTATTCCTTAACTTTAAAATAAGCAGGCTATTATAAACCAATGCATCTCAAATGTTGTTTAAAAAATATTACTTCTAAAAAATATTAATGTTGCCTTGTAACAAAAAGATTTTGTATTTCCATAATTCTATGAACCAATGTGAGCCACAACTCCCTTTGGGAGATTGTTGTTGTTAGCTGCCATTGTGTTGGGCCCTGGTTCGTGGTGACCCCAAGTGTTACATAGTAGAACTGCTACATCATGTTTTCTTAGCTGTAATCTTTATGAAAGAGAGATCCAGACCTTTGGGTTAGCAGCTAATCACAAACTACTTATGTCACTCATACAAATTTGAGGCTCTAAGACATACTGTAAGGAGCTCTAGTAGCATAGTGGTTACGAATCAGGCTGCGAACCACAGGTCAGCAGTTTGAAACTACCAGCTGCTCCACGGGAGAAAGATGAGGCTTTCTGCTCCTGTAAAGATTTACAGCTTCGGAAACCCTGTTCAGGGTCGCTATGGGTCGGAACCGACTCGATGGCACTTAACAACAACAATAAGACATACTGTAGTGAAGAAACGTGTTTTTGTACGTTTCACACTTACATGGGACCCAATTTTTTCTATGAACAATTTTAGTTAGGTGTTATCTTAAGTGTCTTCTCTATTTTAGCAATTTTTTAAGGTCTAGGTCATAAAATACAACTTGACACTCACTCTGAAATGTTTATATCAGCCTTACCTTCTAATATATTTACATCTGCTCCTAATAATACTCAAACCTCTCTATTAAAGGTCACTCTTTAGACAAAGTTTGAAGGGTCATAATTAGATTTGCTGCTGATGGTCAATCCCACTGCTCAGAGGGAGGATCAAGACAGTCTGGGGCTTACTTATTGAGACTGAGTTTGCCCAGATGAAGGGATTCCCTCCAAACTGGGATCTTCTCAGAGTCTACCTTCTTTTTTAAGGAGAAAAATGTTGCTTTCCTTCCTTGATCACTCTCAGTTTTCCAGTGGACAGTTTTCCAGGGTCTTGTGGAACCTGGACTTAACCCAGGTTCTTCTTACCTGTGTATACTTAGTTCATTAATTGTTTTGAATGAGCACTTGAGAAAGAAATAAATCATACATTTGCAGACTTGCAGAGAGCTCCTCCAAGTCCAGCTAGTCTAAGAGGACAGATATATGACTCATATGTTGTCACTATTCCCTTCTTCACCCCGACAGACATTGCTAATCTATCATGTTATATGTTCTTACAAAGCACAATGTCACACAATCTTCTCAGGATAATTCTCCAGGTAGCCACAATCAATCAGTCTATTGGTACTCAATAAACGATTGCTTTCCCTAGAATTATTTTAATTAACTTCTGGTGTATCAGGGAAAACAATGCTTTCTTTCTGCAAGAAGTGATAAAAAGAAAACCTAGACCACAAGCCATGCGTCCTGACCAAGTCATACAGGTTGAATGTCACATGACAACAAAGTTGTTGATAAAGTGTCCCATGAGACACAAAGGCACAGAACTTCAGGACCCTATAGTCACTGGGCCTTGGAGATCGACCTTACCTAACCAACCAAGGAAATCTCTTGTTTCAGGCTGATTTGGGTGGACGTTGTATGGCCTCAGCTTGTGTGTTTATATGATCCAAAGAGGATGGCCATACAATTAATCTCTCGTTTGTCTTTTCCCAGGCACGTCCACTGTGGTGTGCAAGCCTATAGTCATTGAAACCCAGCTCTATGTCATTGTGGCCCAACTGTTTGGTGGCTCTCACATCTATAAACGAGACAGTTTTGCAAATAAGTTCATAAAAATTCAGGATATTGAAATTCTCAAAATCCGAAAACCCAATGACATTGAAACATTCAAGATTGAGAACAACTGGTACTTTGTCGTTGCTGACAGTTCAAAAGCTGGTTTTACTACCATTTACAAATGGAACGGAAATGGATTCTACTCCCATCAGTCCTTACATGCGTGGTATAGGGACACTGATGTGGAATTTCTAGAAATAGCCAGAACACCTCAAACACTCCGAACGCCTCACTTAATTCTGTCCAGTAGTTCCCAGCGTCCTGTCATTTATCAATGGAACAAAGCAACACAATTATTCACTAACCAAACTGACATTCCTAACATGGAGGATGTATATGCCGTAAAGCACTTCTCGGTGAAAGGTGATGTGTACATTTGTCTGACCAGATTCATAGGTGATTCCAAAGTAATGAAATGGGGAGGTGCCTCATTTCAGGATATTCAGAGGATGCCATCGCGAGGATCCATGGTGTTCCAGCCTCTTCAGATAAATAATTATCAATATGCAATTCTCGGAAGCGATTACTCCTTTACTCAAGTGTATAACTGGGATGCAGATAAAGCCAAATTTGTGAAATTCCAGGAATTAAATGTTCAGGCACCAAGATCATTCACGCATGTGTCAATTAATAAGCGTAATTTTCTTTTTGCTTCCAGTTTTAAGGGAAACACACAGATTTACAAACATGTCATAGTTGACTTAAGCGCATGACACACCAAATTCTGTGGCTGCCATCAGAAACTTTCTACAGTACATGACCCGGATGAACTCAATGCATGATGACTCTTATCACACTTGCAAATGAATGCCTTTCAAACGTTGAGACTACTAGAACCAAGCACTACCACTATCTCCATCCTTATCTGTCCAGTCCAGTGGTGTGGAAAGTTACCTTTTATATGACAAAATTAAATTGTGTAACTGTTCTTTGCAGTGAAGATGTGTAAATAAGCGTTTAATGGTATCTGTTACTCCAAAAGAAATATTAATATGTACTTTTCCATTTATTTATTCATGTGTTCAGAAACAACTGCCAAATAAAATGTTTACATTTTCTCTCATGTCCCAAACATAATTATTTATAGATGTTGTTTTATTCTTGTGGATGGTATGTTGAGGAGATAGTTTTTTATAACAGGATTATATTTGGATCAAGAATTTATGGTGTGAATAATTACTGGAGACACAACATTGGTACTGATTATCCATAATTGATGGACAGATTTATATGTAGAGCCAGATCAGCTGGTTGGGAACATTGAAAAGTGCCTTTAAAGGTCAGGGCTTTTACAAACAGTTTGAAGTGAAATGAATTTTAAAAAGAGTGGAGAAATTTGCCTATCACAGAACACTAATCTGAAATAAAGGGCAGTAAGAACCACTGTTACCTATTTGGACTTGTTGTTGTTGTCATGTGCCGTGGAGTCGGTTCCGACTCATAGCAACACTGTATAGGGTTTCCGAGGCTGTAAATCTTTACGGGAGCAGAAAGCCTCATCTTTCTCCTGTGGAACAGCTGGTAGTTTCGAACTGCTGACCTTGAGGTTCGAAGCCCGATTCGTAACCACTGTGCTACCAGAGCACCTATTTGGATAGTCCCAGTTAAAGTCATCATTCAGGCAATTTATAGGAACAGTTAGAATCAAGATTTAGATTTTTAAAAACCATTTTCAGGGACTGTCTAAATGTCTGATTCTAGATTCATCCGACAGCTGCGAGAGATTGATATCTTTTAGCACTTGTCTCAAATATCCGTAATAGGAGGGCCTCTTAATCTAATGAACAATGGTTTTAGACACCAATTTTGGTATGTTAATGATGTGTCTCAAAGTGACTTAGCCTCTCTGAGCTTCAGCAGGTTGGTGTTTGATTTTCTAGCTTCCTGCTCCTGGATCACATGGATCCTTAGCACCTTCCACAATGCCTGTGACATAGTGGTGGCAGCGGCTGTGTGTGCCTTTGAGTCGCTTCTGATTCATAGCAACCCTGTACAGGGCTTATGAGGCTATAAATCTTTACTGGAGTAAAAAGTCTCATGTTTCTCCCTCAGAGCGGCTGGTGGATTTGAACAACTGCTCTTGCAATTAGCAGCCCAACATGTAACCCGCTACACCACCAGCACTCCTTTGTGACATCACAGGCTCTCAAAAAAGACATTTAAAGAAGCCAATGTGTCCTGTTATAATACAGTTGCGTGCTTTATTAGGTCCTTTGACCTAACCACTATTTGTTAGGTACTTATTAAGACATGGCCTTGTTCCTAGGGGAGGGGCAAGGTTGGATCATGGCCCTTGGTCCCTGGGGTCTTAGAAGATTCATGGTGAAGTAGAACACAAAACCCTACAGAGCAAGCAGTAAGTGCCAAGTGTCATCGGAACATTCCAGATTATAATACCATGGGAGTATCAAAGATGACTTCTTAGAAGAAGTGACTCTTATTTGAATTTAAAGGGAAAATATTTCAAGAGACAAAGAAGATATTCCTAGCCCAAATTGGGTCTGTGCATCATCTTAACGAGGGAATCAGAGCTTCCTCCTGCTCATTCTTCCCCAGAGTCCTTGGCCTTATGACTGGAGGGCAGATGGGCAGATAGCAACTCCCTTGCCCAGCATATACCTGGCCAACTTGGGGCATCTAAAGTGCTTACGATAATTATATAATCTCCAGGGAGCAACATTCTTGGAGAGTTAAGCTGCTGAGGTAGACACAAGAACCAGATTCCTTTATTGAATAAGAAAGTTATGAACTCTGACATCAGAGCTATGGAAGAAAAGAAAACGCATCCATTCTCCATCCTGCACACTAAGCAGGAATAGCATTGACTTTTTTCCAGTAAACATTATCATATGCTGTTGAAGCACACCTAATGTACTTTGGACAGAGCTGTGTACTGTGTACTGTGTACAGAGCTTTATCTATAAGCAAGTTACTTAAATTCCGTGAGCCTCATCTTCATCTGCCAAAGAGGAACAATAATACCTACTTCCAAGGACATTGGAAGGATTTAATGAGATAATGTATGTGTGGCAGACTGTGTTTTCCAAATATATATATTCATCTCCAGTCCCACCTGCTCTATGAGAACCTCATCCCCACCTCATCAAGACGTGGTGTCTAATGCCATCCTTCAGTCTGGGTGGGTTTGTGAGTTGCTTATCATTAGTAGAATGTGGCATTAAAGATGGAGTTGCACTTTCAAGGGTTGCTGTTGTTGTTGTTAAGTGCCAGAAAGTCAATTCTGACTCACGGCAATCCTATATAGGGATTCTGAGGCTTTAAATCTTTATGGGATCAGAAAATCTCATCTTTCTCCTGCAGAGTGTCTGTTGGAGTCGAACCACCAATCTTGTGGTTCACAGTCCCATGCTTAACCTACAGGTAGGTTGTAAAAAGTTATGAAGCTTCTTCCTTGTAAACTTGGATACTCACTTTTGGAGCCATGAGCTGCCATATAATTGGTGTCCTGGTGTGGTGCCTAGGTAGGTTAAACACTCGACCTCAAGGTCCTCCTGATAATATGTCAAAAGTTTGAAAGACAAAGTCTGGCCATCCTGGCTTCTAAGGAGCAAAGTGACTGTACTTCTTCCAACACACATTTGTTTGTTCTTTTGGTGGTCCATGGCACTTTTAATATTCTCCCCCATAACTTAAATGCATTCTTCACATGCATATGAGATTACAGAAAATACCATGGCTTGAGTCAGGCACACTTTAGTCCTCAAACTGACACCTTAGCTCTTGAAAACTTTAAAGAGGTCTTGTGCAAAAGATTTGCCTAATGTAATATGTCTTTTGATTTCTTGACTGCTGCTTCCATGTTTCAATTGTTTCTCCATTTTTTCTTGATGTTATTTATTGGTCCAATGGTGAGGATTTTTTTTTTCTCTTTATATTGAGGTCCAATATATATCAAAGGTTGTGATCTTTGAGCTTCATCAGAATTTTAAGTCCTTTTCACTTCCTGCAAGCAAGATAGAATCATCTGCATATCTCAACCCTGATGCCACTCTGTTCTTCCTAGAATCAGCTTCTTTAATTATTTGCTCAGCATACAGATCGAATAAGTATGGTTAAAGAATGCAACCCTGGCACACACCTTTCCTAATTTTAAAGCATTTGGTGTTTCCTTGTTCTGTTTGAACAACTGCCTCTTGGTCTTTGTACAGGTTCCTCGTGAGCACAATGAAGTGTTCTGGAATACCCATTCTCCACAATGTTGTCCATAGCTTGCATTGATCCACATAGTCAATAACCTTTGCATCGTCAACAAAGGACAGGTTAACATCTTTCTGGTACTCTCTGCTTTCATCCAAGATCCAGCTAACATCAGCAATGACATCCCTCATTCCACATCTTTGTCTGAATTCAGCTTGAACCTCTGGCAGTTCCCTCTGGCACTACTGCCACCATTTAAAAATTATTTTTAGCAAAATTTTACTTGCATGTGATATTAATGATAAAGTCTGATGATTTCTACATTCTTTTGGGTAACCTCTTTGGGGAAGGAGCACAAATATGGATATCTTCCAATCAGGTGGCCAGGTAGCTGTCTTGCAAATTTCTTGACATAGATGAGTGAGTGCCTCTAGTTAAGTGCCAGAAAGTCAATTATGGACTTCACCAGATGGACTACACAGTACTTCAACAGTTTGTTGAAAGATTTCAGTTTGCATTCCATTAATTCCTGGAGTCTTGTTCTTTGCCAGTGGCTTTGGTGCACCATTGGACTTCTTCCTTCAGGATCATTAGCTCTTAATCATATGCTACCTATTGAAATGGTTGAACATTGACCATTTCTTTTTGCTACAGTGACTCTGTGTATTCATTCCATTTTCTTTTGATGCTTTATGCATCATTCAATATTTTCCCATAGAATCCTTCAATATTTCAAATTGAGGCTTGAATTTTTTTCTTTAGTTCCCTCAGTTTAAGAAATGCTGAATGTGTTTTTCTCTTTTGGTTTTCTAACTCCAGATCTTTGCACATTTCATTAAAATACTTGACTTTGTCTTCTTGAGTTGTCCTTTGAAATTTTCTATTCTACTCTTTCCCTCATTTTTCCATTTGCTTTAGCATCTCTACACTGAAGAGCAAGTTTCAGAGTCTCTTCTGACATCCATTTTGGTCTTTTCCTTCTCTCTTGTCTTCTTAATGACCCTTTGCTTTCTTTCTGTATGATGTTCTTGATGTCCTCCCACAACATTAGTGTCTAATGCATCAAATCTGTTCTTGAGATGATCTTTAAATTCAAGTGGGATATGTTCAAGGTCATATTTTGGTTCTCGTGGATTTGTTTTCATTTTCTTCATCTTCAGCCTGAATTTTCCTATGAACAATTAATTGATGGTCTGTTACACAGTGTGCCTTTGGCCTTATTTTGACTGATTGTATGGAGCTTTTCAACAGATGTAGTCAAGGAGTCCTGGTGTGGCACTGTGGGCTAATACGTCAGACTGCAAAGTCGTTTGAACTGCAAGATCAGTGGTTCAAGCTCACGAGCTGCTCCTTGGAAACCCTATACAGGGTCACTATGATCGGAATTGACTCTATGGTACTTAACAACAACAAGTCAATTTGATTTCTGTGTATTCCATCTGGTGAAGTCCAAGTATATAATCATCTTTTCTGTGGTTTAAAACGGTATTTGCAATGAAGAAGTCATTGGTCTTGCAAAACTCAATCATGAATTCTCTAGCATCATTTCTATCACTAAGACCATATTGTCCTTCCTCTTTGTTTTCAACCTTTGCATTCCATTCACCAGTAGTTATCAATCCATCTTGATTGCATGTTTAATCAATTTCAGACTGAACAAGTTGGTAGAATTCTTCAATTTCATCATCACTGACTTTAGTGTTTGGTGCATAAATTTGAATAATGATTGTATTAACTCGTCTTCCTTATAGGTGTATGGATATTATCCTGTCACAGACAATATTGTACTTTAAGATAGATCTTGAAATGTTCTTTTTGATGCTGAATGTGACGCCATTCCTCTTGTCATTCCTGGCAAAGTAAACCATGAGGTTTTCAGATTCAAAATGATCAATACCAGTCCATTTCAGCTCACTATTGCCTAGGATATTGATGTTTATGTGCTTCATTTTATTTTTGACAAGTTCCAAGTTTTCTAGATTCTCATGTCTTACATTCCATGTTCTGAATGAATATTAATGGATGTTTACAGCTGTTTCTTCTCGTTTTGAGTTATGCTCAGCAAATGAAGGTCCTGAAATCTTTATTCCATTATTCTATTTTGAGAAATAGTGCACTTAATTTCCTGTACTATTTCTGACAATATTCTGGTGCTCTTCATCATGTTTCAATATTCAATATTCTG
>NW_006408521.1:19408920-19411495 GCF_000296735.1 Chrysochloris asiatica
GCCCAGTCTTTGGGATTTTCTATGTATAGGATCATATCATCTGCAAACAAAGAGAGTTTTACTTCTTCTTTGTCAATCTGGATGTCTTTAAGTTCCGTTTTTTGCCTTATAGCTCTGGCTAAGACTTCCAATACAATATTGAATAGGAGTACTATGACATTTGACTTCTCTCCCTAAATAAATCCTATATATTTAAAGATATTTATATATCATACAAAGAAAGCAAAAATGAGCAAAAAACTGTCTCTGCCCTTAACATATTTATAAACTTGTAAGCTTTGCTTCTAAAAGGCAAAAATGAAGTAATTGTCATAAAATATGTTAAAGTCAATTCCACAGGGATCTAAAGGAGAAATGAAATATGACTTGTGCTTTCCTGATTTTTGCCTGGAGATCTACCTGTTGGTGCTTCCAATATTTCACTCCCTGCTTCAGTAGGCAGAATGGTTAACAGTATGAGTTTTGAGTCAGACAGACCTGGGTATGTATTCCAATGTAGCTACTTGTTCTGTGACCTTGGGCAAGTTAACTAATCTCACTTGTAAATTGAGAATAATAGACTAGTACAATTTAATTGTAGATTAAATATCACTCACATAACTATTGCAGGATGTAGTTGTTAACAACACCCTCGTTTTTTGATGAAGTTAGTCACTTGGCCACCTACATACAGCTCAGAAGCCTGCATTTCACCACTCCACTGTACCCTCTCAATTGGTACTCCATGGTGGAGGTGCCATAGTCCTTGATGGAGGAGGACTCATTTGTTCCATCTTATTTTTCTCCATGAGACCTGAGGATGTCTGTGGACAAAGCCCAATCAGTATTCCCATCAGAGACAGCTGAGTCCATCAAGAAAGGGGGTGGGAGATCCCCAGAGTGATATGAGCAGATGGCCCCAGACCTAGTCCCCTGCTCTGGTATGGAAGGCAGCAGAAGTCACAGCTTGTGCTATACATGACTTCTCACCGAAGAACACTGAGGGACTTTGACCTTCTAGGAAAAGTTCTGTTTTCACACACCTTGCTTTTGTAGCAATACGGCCAATGCTTGTATCCGCATAGAGAGTGTTGTGTAGAAAACAGTCCTTTAAGTTCCTGTCTGGGGTCTTGCATCAACAAAAGCCACATGAATGATAAAATGGAGCAATTCTACCATGCGCTTCTATCTGCAGAGTTATATTAAGACATAATGTGTGCTTCTAATTTTTTTTTAATGTATAGTCTACTTTATCTTTTCCTGAAAGAAGACTAAATCAAGCTCACAATGGGTTTACTGTATTCTGGCTATGTGACTTGGCCAAATTTCTTCATTTATAAAATGAGGGTGAGGCTCTTTAAGTTATTCTCAGCTACAAGTGTCTAGAGAGAAAAAACATCCTCTCTTTTCCTGTCTCCAGTCCCTTTTCACTCTCAATGCGTGAATCAGGGATATTTGTGAAGCTTTTTCCAAACATTCATGACCATTTTCCATCCCAGATTCTGATCCATGAGAATGCATGGTAAGGGTTTGTTTGGTTGTAAGTCATCAAAATCAGATTCAAATATAAACATAAAAATGCATCTAGCTTTAAACTCACCTGAAGCAGATACTCAGCTGACATTTTTATAAATCAGTCATTCTCTGACTCTTGACTCTATTTTCCTGTGTTGACTTCTACCTAAGTCCACCTCTCTTATCCTAAAGGAGATAACTCGAAAATTACACCTTGTAAGTGTAGCAATGCCCAACAGATAGATAATGCCTCTTTTCCAATTGTTCTAGCAGAAGTTTGGGTTGAGGTTCACTGGCCCAGTTTAGATTCCCATGTCCATCTGTGAAGCCTAAGGATGGTATGTTCTGATGAGCCAAGCTTGGGTCATGTGTCCACCCTGGAACTTATGGATGGCAACCACATGACTGAGAATGAATTGGAAGGTGTTTCCTAAAAACTAGAGTGCTATAAACCTTGGAACAACAGGGCTCTGGGATACAGGGATTCAGACATGGTTGGAATGGGGAAAGGGGGGAAATAATGTTAAGATGCTTAGCTGTCTTTTGAATCTTGGTTTCCCTTACATATCATTATAAGACACTGGACGGGGAGAGAAAAGATTAGCCAGAAATATCACCATAGAAAGCTTGTAAGTCCATCTTCTGCCTTTAACTGATTACAATATCTAAAATGGTGCTACAACGTGCCCAATGAAGGAGGCTTCCTGCGGAGCCTCTGCATTACATAAGACTATGCTTTTCTATCCTGAACAGCATCCAGAATCTTCTGAGTAGACATCAAGGCAAGTGGTCAGGTCCCCTCAGAGCAAACCCCCTTCCAAGACTAAAACTCAGTGGGAATACATGCTCTGATTGGTGACCACGTTCATCACCGATAAGGGGAAGTGAGGGAAAAACAGCAATGAAGCTGGGAGCTAAGCCCTACAATGTTCAATAGACTTCTGTGAACCTGGCTAAAGACTTGGTTGACCAGTATTGTGGCAAGACCTGGGGACTCTTGGGCCCAGAGTCACTGACATAGCCACAGAGGACTAGAGTGGAGAGTGAAGCATGCAACTGATAAGAAGAGAGGGCATATGCA
>NW_006408521.1:19412301-19424309 GCF_000296735.1 Chrysochloris asiatica
CTATTAAAAAGAATGAAAGGTCTCTAGACAGGCAAAACAGCAAATATCTTCAGCAGGAGGTGTGGTCTGTATTGAAAAGTTCTACTTAGAGAAGCATAATTACTAAGGGAGATATCACAGCCACCAATGTGTTGAGCATCACTTGACTAAAAGGTTTAAAAGATCTCTTCCCGCTCTTATTTTGTGAAATTTGGCAAAATATAATTGCCCATCCTTATCTATTATTCATGTTAATTCACTGTTACATTTTCTATGTACATTTAAAAATTATCTCCTCTCAAATATTCTGTTTTAAAATATTTAAACTGATATCCTTTGTTTCAAAATGATACTTTCCCAAGTGAAGTCATATTGCCAATTCTAATTTTGTGGCCAGCCATCACTGGCGATGAGACCAGGCGTTCCTAGATCACTTTCCATTCTCTTCCTGAGTGTGTTTCCATTTCAGATTAATTTCCATCTGGCAAGAGCAGTGTCAGCTGCCCTCTTTCTTTTTTGCAGTCACCTTGAGGTTGACTTTGCAGATTAAAATCTAAGAGGCCCTTAAGTGACCCAAGAGTTTTCTTGACTTAGCTTTCCTGCAGGTATCTTGTCATTAGCTAGAAAAGATTGTAAGCCAATTTGAACAACAAACTGAATGTAAAACACTGACTTCTGTTAAGGTTGACCTCCCAAACTGGGTACTCCCTGGAATCAGCAAGAAAGATAACCTACAAGTGAATCCCCGAATTATGAAGGCCATCAATGAAAAAGTAGGGACAAACGTGAGGGCTCTAATTCAGGGCATACACAGACTACCAAACATTTTGAAAAGTACACAAACAAAAGTAGACAAAATAGATGATTGGGACATACTAAAAATTGAAAACTTATGTGCATCAAAAGATTTCACCAGAAGAGTAAAAAGGGAACCCACAGAAAGGGAGATAATCTTTTGCAATGACACATCAGACAATGGACTCATTTGTAAAATATATAGGAAACTACAACACCTCTACAAGAAAAAGACAAATAACCCAATTTAAAAATGGGCACAGGACATGAACAGACACTTCACCAAGGAGGAGATCCAGGCAGCCAATAAACATATGAAGAAATGTTCACGATCACTAGCCAATAGAGAGATGCAAATCAAAATAACAATGAGATATCATCTCACACCAGCAATAACAGCAAAGATCAAAAAAGTAGAGGACAGTAAATGCCATGGGACCATCAAGGGAGAAAAAATTTTTTAAAAAAAGAAGCTAATTAAACATTGAAATTCCTGGGGTCCATTGTCAGACACACTACATCTAAATCTTCAAAGAATGGGACCTTCAAATAACGGAGTTGTTCTTTGGTGGTGGTGTGGGAGAAGCATTGAACTGATAGACACAAGGTCAGCAGTTCAAATCATCTAATGGCCCTGAGGGAGAATGATGAGACTGTCAGCTTCCATATGATTTATCATCTCAGAAACCGTACACAGGGTGACTATGAGTAGGAATGGAGGCAGTGCAGTGGGTTGGTTTTCATTTTATTTAGGTAACTTTGATGTTGATAGCCCATCCATCCATCACTGGTCCATAAGACTTGCTGAGACACTCCTCCAGAAGAATGTGTTGAGATGTGCAACATGAACAAGCTGAGAAAGATCACAATTTCCTATTGACTTGGGTTCGCTGGGTTGAAGATCTGCAAGCAGCATGTGGTATGTTGGAGTTTAATGGATGTGACATTTCACAGCACCAAATGGGAATGGAGTATTTTTAGCACAAAATTCACCAAGGTTTAGCAAAGAGGGGCTTGTACTCTACATGGAGTGTGAACAAGCAGAAAAACTATTTTAACAGACCAAATATAAATACCCTCTCCCCTCCACTATTACAAAACAGTCATATGTCTACTTATTTTTACCTCAAAGCTTGAAGAACTTGCAATATCTCCTAATAGGCAATACTCCATCTAGTGCAGTAACTCTGCCGGTTCATACACATTCCTCCGGCCTTTCGACAGCTTGAGTACTTACGTTTAATCGGCTAGAAACTGTGAAAGTTAGAAAGCAATAATAACAGGTTTTATTTATTAAGGACTTACTATGCGCAGGACATGTGCTGAATGTTTTGCCTTCATTCAGCCATTGAATCCTGACAACAATGCTCTGCAGCAGTTGTCCACAGTTTAGAGATAAGGAGCTGAAGCTGAGAAAAGTTCAGAACGTTGCTCAAAGTCATATATCCAATAGATAGCAGAACCAAGAGTCAACCCCAGGTCTAACATCAGAGCCCTGGGGACCAATGTTATATTCACATTGATTGTATCAGTGAGGGTAGGCTGAGTTATGCTCAATAACAAACAACTCTCACATCTTAATGGCTTAAAATAACCAAGATTGATTGATTATTCATACTATTGGGAAGTCTGCTCTGCATCATCATAATCTTCCTACAAGAACCTGAGCTGATGGAATAGCCACTATATGGAACACTGCTAATTAATAATAAAAGAGTGAATAAAAGATGTGACAAAGCACACACTGGCATCTGCCCGGAAGTGACACACATGATTTCTGTTCACATCTCACTGTCTGAGGCAAGTCACATGACCATGCCTAAGGGCAAAGAGACTGACAAATCCAATCTTACCATGTGTTTAGAAGGAGATAAGGAGCTCTGGTAGCCTAGTGGTTACGAATCGGGCTGTGAACCGGAAGGTCAGCAGTTCGAAACTACCAGCTGCTCCGCGGGAGAAAGATGAGGCGATCTGCTCCTGTAAAGATTTACAGCCTCGGAAACCCTATTCAGGGTCGCTATGGGTCAGAACCGACTCGATGGCACTTAATAACAACAACAATAGGCAAAGAACCAAACATTTGTCAGCTGCCCCAGTGACAGATATAATGTAATAAGTATGTAATAGGAAAGGTCTTGTTATGTTTTGCAAGTTTTGACAATAGCGAAAGACCAGGTATCAGATCAAGTCTTCAGGACTATGTATTACTCAAGTCATGACTTCCAACTCATAGTAAAATGACAGGTGTATGTAGGAGCTCACACATGTACTGAATACATGCTTAAATATATGAGTAAATGAAAGAAAATAGATTTAAAATAGCAAGGAAACATGGCAATATCTTTTAATATTTGACCAGTAGAGGCTTTTGCCTAGATTTCCTTTCAACTGCAGTTCCAAGAGTGGTATAAATCATAATGGTGGCATTTGATAGATGGTCCAAAATTTTAGATATGAAGGTGTTGGGAGTTACAATGTGCAGGTTGGAAGAGAGAGCTCAGAGTTGCATTTGCATGGCCCTTTATAAATATAGAGATAGATAAGACTTTGGGCGATGCAAGCAGTTCAGACAGTTAAGCACTTGACTACTAGCTAAAAGATTGGTGTTGGAACTCACCCACAGGAGTGCTGGAAGACAGGTCTGGTGATCGAATTTAAAAGATCACAGCCTCAGAAACTGTATGCAGCAGTTTTACTCTGCGCACATGGGGTTTCCTGAGTCAGAATCAACTTGATGGCAACTACCAGCATTTTATATAGATTAAGAAGGTTTCCACTGTCCAGATCTGAAAAGTGGACATAGTATAGGTAGATGAAGAATGATTCCTTTGAATTATGGCAAAGTATACTGAAGGTCCCTTGGACTGCCAGAAGAATGAACAAATATGTATTGGAAGAAGTACAGCTAGATGCTCCTTAAAAGGAAAGATGACAAGACTTCATCTCATGTTCTTTGGACATGTTATCAGGAGGGACCAGTCCCTGAAAAGGACATCATGCTTGGTAAAGTACGGTGTGAGTGAAGAAAAGGAAACCTCCCAATGAAATGGATTGACACAGTAGCTACAATAGGCTCAAACATAACAACAATTGTGAAGACGCCCAGAGCCCGGCATTGTTCATCCTGTGTGCAGAGAGTTGCTAAGAATTGGAACCAACTTAAGGACACCTAATAACACATTATGAGTATGAAGTATGAGTATTCTGGAACACTTAAATGTGCTCATGAGGAATCGGTACCTGGACCACAAGGCAGTTGTTTGAACAGAACATGGGAACACTGATTGGTTTACAATTAAGAAAGGTGTGCAACAAGATTGTATTCTTTCACCATACTTATTCAACCTGTATGCTGAGCAAATAATCCAAGAAGCTGGGTTCTATGAAGTAAAACGTGGCATCAGGATTGGAGGAAGACTCATTAACAACCTGCGATATGCAGATGATACAACCTTGCTTGCTGAAAGTGGAGAGGACTTAAAATATTTACTGATGAAGATCAAAGAACACAGCCTTCGGTATGGATTACATCTCAATGTAAAGAAAGCAAAAGTCCTCACCACTAGACCAATCAACAACATTCTTATCAATGGAGAAAAGATTGACGTTGTCAAGGACTTCATTCTTCTTGGATCAACTATCAACACTCACGAAAGCAGCAGTCAAGAAATCAAATGACATATTTTATTGCATTAGGAAAATCTTCTGCACAAGACCTTTTTAAAGTGTTTTAGAGCAAAGATGTCAGCTTCAGAACTAAAGTGCACCTGACCCAAACCATGGTATTTTCAATAACCTCATATGCATGTGAAAGCTGGACAGTAAATAAGGAAGACCGTAGAAGAATTGATGCTTTTGAGTTATGGTGTTGGAGATTATTGAAAGTGCCATTGGCTGCCAAAAGAATCAACACATCTGTATTGGAAGAAATGCCGCTCCTTAGAGGCCAGGATGGCCAAACTTTGTCTCTCATACTTCGGACATATTGTCAGGAGGGACCACTTGCTGGACAAGGATATCATGTTTGGTGTTTGGTAAGGTGGAGGGTCAGAGAAAAAGAGAAAGACCCCACCCCCCACCCCCCGCCAGTGAGATGGATTGGCAAAATGGCAGCATCAATGGGCTCAAGTGTGGTAACAATGGCGAGGTTGGCCCAGGACCGGGCAGTGTTTCGTTCTGTTGTGTACAGGGTTGCTGTGAGTCAGTACTGATTCGATGGCACCTAACAACAACAACAAATAGCTAATGATTGTGAACATTTCTTCATTTGCTTGTTGACTGCCTGAAAGTCTTCTTTGGTGAAGTGTCTGTTCATGTCCTGTGACCATTTTTTAATTGGGTTGTTTGTCTTTTTCTTATAGAGGTATTGTAGCAAAATCTATTTCTTGGATATATTTTTTAACGGAAAGTTTCCTCAAAAATGTACTCCCTCAGTCATCCACTGGAGCTGTCATTAGTGATTTGATGAGGTTTCTGCTGCCTCACCCTCCTAATCTGAGGTCAGTATGTCCTGTAGTCACTGCTAATATGAGCCAGATGTTCATGTTTACAATATTTACACTCACGTGGGGGAGAGTGAAGACCATTTTTAAACACATCCATCTGCTAAAAGGTTCTTGCATGGTGAAAAAGAAAGGCTATGTGGGAAATGGATTCTCCGAGAAATATTTTGCAGATAACACTCTGCCAGCCTGCATTAATGTTCTGGGAAGGGCCAGAGGGTTAGTCCAAGACCGTGAGTAGATAGATATATGTTAGAAAATAAAATTTGACATATGTTACTGATCCCAGCACATTGGAATCAGTAATACGAGCCAAGTTTTATTTATTGCCCTACTTTACCTCCAATAGCACCTTTCCAAATAGTCTTCTCTTAACTTTCAGTTTAAAGGGCCAACCTGATGATTTCTGCAATACTCAGCTACGGTAGCAGATTAATTGTAATAACATGAATTATTATTAAGCTAAAACAGTGGTTTTGTGTTTAGGGACCCCCAAATAAGAAATTCTTCAATATGATAGAAGAAGATCAAGAGATATCACTGCCTGACAACAAATCAAATGAGTCAATGTATAGTTGATGAGCTCAGACATTTTCTGTCTATATTTCTAGTCCCTTACCAGAAGGAGTTCTTTATCCATTATGATGAGTACCAGTCAGCCAAAATATTAGATAAATTCTACCTGGAAGCTGCAACATGGCTTCACGCCATGCTCCTTAATAACAGGAGTGCTTGGTACTGGTTGATGAATGCTGAGGAAGGAGAGTGGTAGTGGTGGTGATTGTATGCCACAGTGTCGATTCCAAATCTGTATAGGGTTTCCAAGGCTATAGTAGCAGAAAGCCTCATCTTTCTTCCATGGATCAGCTGCTAGATTCAGACTGCTGACCTTGACGCTAGTAGCCCAACTCATAACTCACTATGCTACCAGGGATCTTTGAAAAAGGAAACTTTTGAGGGAGAGGGACATAGCCCAGTGGTTAAAGGCAGAGTAAGTGTGCTGCAACTAGCAAAGGACAGCAGAACCAGATTGAGAGCAGGCTGTGGGTACAGGTGACTCAGTGACCACGTGGCTCATGTGACCATGAGACATGTGAACTTCAGAAAACTGGGACTACAGAGTGGTTCTCAGAAAAGACCCAACTAAAGTGGGAGTCCTGGTGAGGCGCTGTAGTATAAGTGCTGAACGGCTAATCACGAAGTCCTCAGTTCAAACCTACCAGTTGCTCCTCAGAAACTCTATACAGGGTCACTATGAGTCAGAACTGACTCAATGGACCTTAACAACAAAATGGAAATGGAGGTATGGGGGAAGAGATTTTTGTGTCATTAAGTTTTACTTAATAAGATTTGCCAAGGTCCTTCCTTCTTCAGCCAGAAGATGAGGAAGATAGTGGAGCAGAGGAAGAGTCTGACCCTGAGAAAAACAGCATCTTGCTTTCATATTCTCAATAGACTTTCTCAAGAGGAACATGCACCATATTCTGTCCCTCTTAAAGATTATGTTCTTTCCTGAAATCTATCCATTGATCTGTCTCTTGAGAGACTGGTTTAGACCTTCAAATCCTAATCATTTCAAGAGGAACAGTTAGAGTTTATGCAAAGCTGAAGACTAAAACAGAGACTCCTAATGACTAAGGCCAAATATAAACAGTTAAATTCAGCCTGAAACAACCATTCATTCTTTCCTGTATGGTATGGAGTCGTGACCATGTGTCCCCTGTATCACCAATGTCCACTATTTCCAAAACTAGAGGGTGGTAATAGAAATGCTTTGTTGTCATCTTCCCAATAGTTCTTCTGCCCCCATTCTCTCATCAAGAATGTTAGGGCTTTGACTCAGGTCACCATCCTGATGACAATGAACATGGCAAGGGTCATGCATGCAAGGAGAGGGCCTGCTTCATATCATCATAAATTATCTCTCTTTCTTCTTTGGTTGAAGGTAGAACTATATGATGGAATGTAGTTGAATTTTACTGTTCTGGAACACAGCAAGACTCACTCAGCCTCATGAATAGGGTCCTACCAAGTACCATATGCTGCTCAGGGTTATCACTACTTGAGGTGAGTGTCCCACAAGGACCGGGTTGATGCTCTAATGCTTAAAGGAAATTATTCAAAGCATTGTTATTAAAACTGTTAAGTCTAACTAGGCAAAACTATTACTGTCAATGTGTTCCTTGTTTTTCTTCTGCTCCTACAAACTAAAGAAAGTTCTAGCTTTTTCTATTGAATGTCTTTATCTTCTGAAGACTCCTGTTTAGAGGCTCTCATGAAACAAAGTTGGGAGAAGGAGAGGGGAATAACACAAGACACTCACAAGTTAGGCCAGAGGAGGGTGGCAGACTGTATGTAGCATATGTGTATTAGAAGAGAGAGGCACAGAGGAGCTGTGGGATGGAAGAGGACATGAGAATTTTAAGAGGTGTTCTATGGATTACAACATTTTCAGGATATTAAAAACATATTGCTAGTCTGGGTTCATTTGATACAAGTCTTTTTGACTCCATGAATCATAGTTTTAATAGAAGAGACTAACACTATAACTCCGCCCCTTCCTTTGATTGAGCATTTGCTTAATTTGCGGTTATCCTATAAGTTATGTTGTTGTTGTTGTTGTTGTTAAGTGCCATCGAGTCAGGTCCGACCCATAGCGACCCTGTACAGGGTTTCCGAGGGTGTAAATCTTTACGGGAGTAGAAAGCCTCATCTTTCTCCCGCGGAGCGGCTGGTACTTTCGAACCGCTGACCTTAAGGTTCGCAGCCCGATTCGTAACCACTACGCTACCAGAGCTCCTGAGGAGCATGGAAATGATCTAACTCACAGAATCACAAGTTTCCAAAAGTCAAACATTTAGCCCAACTGCTGTTTCTGATTTTCTGCTTCCGTGTTATTTCACCAGAATCATTCTGGAGGCATCTTTGCTGCTTGAAAACTGCAGATAGAGCTTCTCTGGGATCTTGTTTGACTTCTCAGGGTCTTTGGCTTTAACACTTCATTACATGGTGCTGAGCTGTTCTCTGAAATGCTTCACTGAGGCTGAGACCGACTTGGCTGCCCTCTGTCCTTTGATATTTTCCTTGTGTGACAGAGTCGGTTGTGTTTGTCCAGTCATTGTTCTGTCCTAAGGGAAGCCTTTGAACTTCCAGACTCAGAGACATTTAATAAAGAAGACAATTGGCCTCAAGGCCAAGAAACTTAATCAACTAAGTATTAAATGTGGATTTAGCTTTAACCCACAGTAAGAGGCATGGAGTCAGGAGTGGTTTTTCCTCATGAAGAAGGAAAACAAAAAGAAGTGGTTAATATTAGCTGGAGAAAGTCTCCTGGTTATAGACAGGATTTCGCTCTTTGATCTTCGGGTTTCTCATTCTCTCTCTGATTTTTTTTACCCATTGAAGGAGGAAAGGGCAGAGATAGCTGGAGTTGGAATTCACTGGGGAAATTCCCTCAGAAGCAGGCTATGGAAGAGGGCACCACAGAAACACTTCTCTATGTAACCATAGTGACAAGCTGAGAACAGAAAGAGGGGGGCGAAAGGGAGCAAAGAGTCAGTGCCAGAGAGGATAGGAGAGAACAGAGAGAGGAGAGGGACAGCAAAGTCAAGAAGGCGAGTGGCAGCTGTCATGAGTCTTTCAAGTAAAATTCAGGTAGTTGCTTTTTAAAGAAGGATTCATTTATGATTGCAACTTATTAGGAAAGCAATGTATATTATCTTTTGGATTCTTTTTGTATTTTCAGTGTCTGTAGAGTTTATATGTTTTAATAAAGCAATGTTAGAAGTGCATAGTGGAAAGTTGTGGTCAGAATTGGGAGTGAGAGTGGAGGAGGTTGCAAGGGGAAGGTAGTAAGACTCAGCCATCTAGAAATCTCATCATTGCCCTCACCTTGCTGGGACCCAGCACCCAGCTGCCTCCTGGTGGCAGCTGTCTCAAACAGCAGTGAGTCATTCTAGGATTAACTACTTTAGGCAAAACCAAAGTTGTAAGATATAAGATGGCCAGATTTAAGAAATGAAAATACAGGACTCACAGTCAAATTTGAATTTCAGATAAACAATAATATTTAATATAGTAAGTTTGTTCTATGGTAACCCTCATAGAATGACACCAACTGATTAAATACCTTCTTGTTCTCTTATTCCCCATAGTCTTTGTATATAAAAACCAAAAGGCAGTGGAAGGAGGAAGGAGGAAAGAAAGAAGTGAGGAAGGGAAAAAGGAAAGTAAGAAAGAGAGAGAGGAAGAGGGAAAGAAGCCATGAATCCCCAATTTTCTCTTCAATGACCTCTTCAGGTCTTTGTTACTCTTTCTCTCTTTGCCATCATAGGATACTCCGTAACTATTGCCTGGAATGACTGTAAAAACTCAAATCAGAACAAAACTTAACCAAATTTCTGCAGTTTCTGCTTCACAATCACGGACTCTCTTTCCCTGGTGTAAACTGTCTGAAACCCATCTCCATCCTAACCTGGAAGCCTCCATCACAGTCTCACCATGTATTTTACCTGATGCTGCAATATCTGTACCTGCCAGATGACCACCTCTGAGCTCCCCACTTGGCCTTTTTTCAGGCCCCTGTCTATGATTAATACACAATTCTTAGTGTCCACTAATTAATTGTCCTGACACAGGCATCAATAAATTCATTTATAGTAATAGTTCAAAGAAAATTCAATCAATGTCTATGGCTCATCACATGGTGTAGGGTAATGGGGCTCTTTGATGGATTTTCTTACAATCCCACATCAATTCCAGATGAGGCTGGGTGCACCCAACTTGGACCCAACAAACACCACTATAGGAAAGCCAAAAACAAGACAAGAAGTCAGTTTATTGAATGCATTAAGATTTAATCAGTTCATGTCACCTCTGTTTAAATCCCTCCATTGTACCACTTCACATTCACTAGGATGGCTATTATTTTTTTTAAAAAAAGGAAAATAGTAAGTATTGGTGATAAAGTGGGAAAATGAGAACCCTTGTGCACTGCTGGTGGGAATATAAACTGGTACAGCTACTGTGGAAAACAGGCTGGCAATTCCTCAAAAAGTTACACAGAGAATTACCATATGCCCCAGCAAGTCCACTGCTAGGTGGACACACCCCAAAGCATTGAAAGTGGTAACTCAAACAGATACTTGTAAACACTGTTCATAGCAGCATTATTTACAATTGCTGAAAAGTAGAAATAACCCAAGTGTCTACCAACAGATAATGGATAAAGAAAAGAGGCATAACCACAGAATGAAATATTACTCAGTCACAAAAAGGAATTGCTGTTGTTAAGTGTCATTGGTTGGTCCCCACTCATCACAACCTTGCATAGGCTTTCCACAAGGTGGCTGATGGGTTTGAACTAACGATCTTGTGGTTAACAGTCCAATGTTATCTTAAAGCGCCACACCAGGACTCCAGCCTTCTAATAAATGTAACAACATAGATGAACTTTGCAAGAATTAGGCTAAATAAAATAAGCCATGTTGTCGTTGTTAAGTGCTGTCCAGTCATTCCCGACCCATAGCAACCCTATATAGAGTTTCCAAGGAGTGGCTCGTGGGTTTGAACCACTGACCTTGTGTTTCAAACTGACCTTACAGTCCAGCACATTATCCTGCAGCACCACATCAGGATTCCAAAATAAACCATACAAAAGGACAAATAATATATTATCCCATTTACATGAAACATATAAAACAGACAAATGCATAAAGACAGAAAAGTGGATTACAGGTTACCAGAGGTTTGGGGGAAGAGGGAATGGGGAGTTATTGCTTAGTGGGTACAAGACTTGCTGTTTGAGCTGATGACATGGTTTGGAAATAGGTAGTAGGGAAGTTTGAAAAACATTGTAAGACAACATTATGTACAAAATGTGGAGACACTGGGGGGAGCCCAAGAGTTAAAGGCAATATTTACTTACACATTTTACATTGTGTACGTCACTATTCCACCACTCATATGACAGTTTGTCGTACTGTGGTAGCTTGTGAGTTGCTGTGATTCTGAAAGCTATGCCACCGGTATTATAAATACCAGCATTATAAATACCCATGGTGGACAGGTTTCAAATGAGCTTCCAGATGAAGACAGACTAAAAAGAAGGAGTGACGAACTACTTCTGAATATTTAGTCATTTAAAACCTTATGAATAGCAGAGAAACACAGTCAGCTATACTGCCAGAAAATGAGCTCCTCAGGTTGGAAGGCACTCAAAATGCGACTGGGGAAGAGCTCCCTCCTCAAAGTAGAGTTGACCGTGATGACGAGAATGCAGTAAAACCTGTGGGAGAAAAGCCCATGGGACCTTTATTTGCTGATGGGGCACAACTCAAAATGAAGAGAAACAGCTATAAGCATTCATTGAAAATCAGAACATGGAATGGACGAAGTATGAATCTGGGAAATTGGAAGTTGTCAAAAATGAAGTGAAATGCATTAACAGCGATATCTTAGGCATTAGTGAGTTGAAATGGACTGGTATTGGCCATTTTGAATCTGATGACCACATGGTTTACTATGCCGGATATGACAAATTAAAGACAAATGGTGTTGCATTCATTGTCAAAAAGAACATACCCAGATCAGTCATGAGGTACAATGCTGCCTGTGATAGGATAATAGCCATGCACCTACAGGGAAGACCAGTTAATACCACTATTATTCAAATTTACACACCAACCACTAAAGCCAGTGAGGATGAAATAGAAGAATTCTACCAACTTCTTC
>NW_006408521.1:19426294-19440820 GCF_000296735.1 Chrysochloris asiatica
CCTCATATGCATGTGAAAGCTGGACAGTGAATAAGGAAGACCATAGAAGAATTGATGCTTTTGAGTTACAGTGTTGGAGGAGAATATTGTAAGTGCCACGGCTGCCAAAAGAACCAATAGATCCATTTTGGAAGAAGCATAGCCAGAGTGCTCCTTGGAGGCCAAGATAGCCAAATTTCATCTCTGATACTTCATACATATTGTCAGGAGGGACCAGTCACTGGAGAATGATATCATGTTTGGTAAGGTAGAGGGTCAGAGAAAAAGAGGAAGACCCCCAACGAGATGGATTGGCCAAGTGGCAGCTTCGATGGACTTCAAGTGTGGCAACAGAAGTGAGGTTGGCCCATGATCGGTCAGTGTTTCATTCTGCTGTGCATAAGGTAGCCGACTCGATGGCACCTAACAACAACAACAATATGTCAATACTATTACATATACAATCCTGCAGTAAAAAAATAAAAATAAAATGGCAAATTTTATGTAATACGAGTATATACTGTATTCCACCACAATTTAAAAGGAATTAACTCCATTGTTTTCTCATTATATTTAGAATATAATACAAAATATATATCACGATTTATGAAACTGTAGAATTGGCCTTTACCCATACAATCTCACTCTATTCCTTGCTCACTGCTGTTTCGCCTCCTGGCACAGATTTCTGTTCCTGGGAAATGCCCCGGCTTTTCCTGCCTTCTTATTGTTAAGTGCCGACAAGATAGTTCCGACTCATAGTAGCCCTATATAGGGTTTCAAGGAGCGACTGGTGGGTTTGAACCACCAACCTTGTATTGGCAGTCCAGGGCTTATCCTACAGCGCCACACCATGACTCTTTTCCTGCCTTAGGATATTGCATGCATTTTCTCTTCTGTCTGGAATGCTGCCCACTGCCTCACTCTTTCAGTGGACAGATTATTAATCCTTCAGGACTCGGTTTTGGAGTTCAAAGACCATTGTATACCTTGAGATGTATGCACTTCACTACATGATTGTCCCATTTCAGTACCAAATGAAAGATAAAGTAGTCCGCACTTGGTAATTTATCACCACATCACTCTGATTCCTTCCTGGCAGTGATCATGATTTGTTTACTTGGGTATTTTATGGGGACTCAGCCATGCCCATTTGTTTACTATTATCTATGGCTGCTAAAAATTTTGCTAACTGACCCAAAAAGTTTGCTGTCTCCTGCCCTGGACTGAAAGCTTCATAAAACCAAGAAATGTCTCAATCTTGCCCAACTATATTCTCAGGGTTCAGAACAGCGCCTGGCTCAAACACAACAACCCCTCAATAAACGCTGCCTCCCATTAGCCTTGCCCATTGCATCCTCTTCACTTGCCCCATCTTAGCCGGGCTCCAGGCCATTTACCTGCCAGTCTTGCCTGCCATTCCCTGCTAGTTTCACCTTTTTATTCTGCAATCCCAACCTGGTGTTATTTGTGTCCGGAAGCTGAAGCCAGATCTAATCACAATAAACAGCCTTCAGGAAAGCTTTCTCTGTTCATGGCCTATGATGACCGTGCTATAAATGAGTCATTTTGTGGCATGCCAATTCACTATGACCAAGGAAAGTATGCCTAGCTTACAATTTCATTCCTTTTGGCCACATATTTATTTCATTCTTTTTCCCTTATAAAAATCATTCACAGGCATAACAGAGCATTTCAAAAATACAGATAATAAAAGGAAACTATCACCAAGAAATAACTACTTTTAACTTTTCGGTGGGGTATCTTTCTTTCTTCTCATTATGTTTTTTTTTAATGCACATCTGTATAAATCTCAACAAAAAAAGGCTCATGACAATCTTCTCTTCCATTAAAACACAAGTATTTTTTATGTTATATATTCTTTGTAAATCACTCTTTTTAGTGGCTGCATGATAAAACTGTAAGAAAATTCATTTCTATTCTTCAAAGCCATCCACTGTGGTATTTGTGTCAGAGCAGCATGAGGTAACTCAAACCATTGCAGTCATGTGGAATTCTAGAAAAGATAAATGTAATCTCTAGTGACAACGTATTTCTGTATCGTTGGGAGAAGGTCAATGACCGCAAAGGGCCCCAAGGGAATTTTTTAATGATGACATTTACATTGTGACAACAACATGAATATATACATTTTTCAACATGCATTACTTGCATTCTTAAGATGGGTGCATTTTATGCATATAAATTATACTTCAGAAGGTTGATTTTTAAATTATGTATTTCCAGGGAAAGAAGGGGAAAAAAAAAAAGGCCTCAGTCTACTTTTTGAAACAGTCTCTGAAATATCGGATAAAATTGACCTAGATTTCCAAGATCTATTCTTATAAAACTCTAAGAGTATAAGGACAAAGAAAAGAAAAAAATCTTCAGGACCTCCAGGAAAAAAAGACCAAATAATTTGGCTGGAGTCAGATTTCTCAAAGAATCTTATGCAGAGCAAAGCAGCAAAGGAGCATCATTTTCAGGAAACTCAAGGAATTTAACAAGCAAGCTATGCTGCTTTCATGAGTACAGCTCATTCAAAAGTGTTGTCAAGTTTCTATCTTCTTCATTCTTAAACTTTGTGTGCCAAAAATAGTGTCCACAGTTTATTTTAAGACATATCTCTCTTTCTCTCTAGACTTAATCAGGGTATGCCACGTTGCGCTAGAAAACTTGCTTTTAGAATTTCAAAAGCCCTTTTGTCCACCTGAGAATGAGAAGAGGTCATGTCTAAGAGATGCAATGGTTAAATTCTCAACAGTTAACAGAAAGGTTGGCAGTTCAAACCCATCCATCAGCTCCACAGGAGACCCATCTGGCAATCTGCTTCCACAAAGATTATAGGCAAGAAAACCCTCCAGGGCAGTTCTACTGTTCACACGGGGTTGCTATGAACTGGAATCGAGGGTACCCAACAATAAAAGTTCTAGATACGCAGGCAGAGGCTCACCTACCTCAGTGTGGGTGTAAGCTAAGCTACAGAGTTCAATTTTAGCTTGAAAGCAATGAGCAGCCCACTGGAGAGTTTTAAGCTAGGACTGTTGGTGTTGTAATGGGCCATGGAGTCAGTTCCGACTCATAGCGACTCTGTACAGGGTTTCCGAGGCTGTAAATCTTTACGGGAGTAGAAAGCCTCATCTTTCTCCCGCAGAACAGCTGGTAGTTTCGAACTGCTGACCCTGAGGTTTACAGCCCGATTCGTAAACACTACGCTACCAGAAGCTAGGACTGGCATGGTCAAATTTATATTTTAGAAAAGTGAACTTCCCACTCCCAAGAGCTTGGAGGAAGAAGGTAGGCAAATTAGCAGGAGGCTTTTGAAGTAGTCCTTGTAAGAAATCATGAAGGCATAAGGTCAATTAGTGCCGATGGAGATGAAAGAGAGCAGATGGAATGAAGAGCTATTGGAAATTTTGTGAAAAGAAAATCCAGCTGCATAGTATAATTTTAGTGAAACACAGAGACTGGGAATTACAGACTCAAGCTATTTTTAAAGAAGCTTGACACATTCCCCCCTTCTTCATTAGTAAAAGGGTTTCTAACATTGTATGTATCAAAGGATTGATATATTTATGGAGCATTTTATTAAAGCTTGATCATGAATACATTTACTTCATAGAGTTGCCTTAGATCAAAGTTCTTAATAATAATTAGAATTATTTCACTGTTCACTCCTTCAATGACCGAGATGACCAACCTATGACCAATATACTTACTTAATATTTATCTTGACCTTTTTGTCCATTCCAAAATTCTCTCTGATTTAGTTTGGTTCCACTAGAAATAGATGTCAAGATGGGATGGAAATTAGCTGCATAAGAGAACATTGAAGGAGGACCAGGAGAAAGTCAGAAGAGCTTCAAACTGTGATGCAAGTCTGACACCTATAGAAGGAGATTGGAGAGGAAGGAGAATTTAGTGGGGAGGACAAGTCTCAAACTGTTGCACAGTTCCAAGGAAGCATTGAGCAAAGTCACAATCTTCTTGATGGAATGATCTGCCTTAGAACCTCCCCTGTTAGAACTCCCCTGTGCTCAATCATTGGCGAGAGCAGCACAGGGGAAGCATGGGACTGACTGAATCATGGTGGATCTAGAGGGACAAAAGCTGGGGCTAGTCAGGCAATTCGGCTCCCTACAGATGGAGATCTAAGTGGTACATTTTCATGGTTACCATTCACTCTTTCTTTCCTTACTGTTCCTCTGGCCTTTGTTCCCCCAAGTGTGATTTTTCCCAAAGCCCAAGTGTGATTTTTCCCAAAGACTCTATTCCTTTTCTGTAAAACCAGAGCTATATTAACTAGAATAATCAAACAATATCATTAATATCACATGCAAGTAAAATTTTGCTTAAGAGAAATCAAAACTGGCTGCAACAGTACATTGACAGGGAACTACCAGAAATTTAATCCAGATTCAGAAGAGAACAATGAACTAAGGATAGCATTGACAATGTCAAATGGATCCTGACTGAAAGCAGAGACTACCACAAAGATATTTGCTTGTATTTTACTAATTATGCAAAGGCTTTTGACCATGTGGATCATGACAAGCTATGGATAAGACTACAAAGAACAGGTATTCCAAAATACTTGATTGTACTCATGAAGAACCTATACATAAACCAAAAAGCAGTTGTTTGAACAGAACAAGGGGAAACTGAGGGATTTAAAATCAGGGAAGGTGTGCACTAGGGCTATATTCATTCACCATACTTATTCAATCTTTATGCTGAGCAAATAATCCAAAATAATCCCTTCTCTAGCCCCGTACCCCTAGCATGGTGTTGTACCCACAGCTTTCAGTCTATTCTATCCCATTCCCACACTATAATTTTGTTGTTAAGTGCCGTCGAGTAGGTTCTGACCCATAGTGCCCCAATATAGGGTTTCTGAGGTGCAGTTTGTAAACTTGAACCACCGACCTTATGGTTCAAACAACTTTGCAGTCCAGCACATTAACCCACAGCACCACACCAGGACTCCATACACTCTAATAAGATGTGCAAATACAGAAAAATCCACATTACAATATCAGCTGACTCTGTGTTTATTCTCTCACGGTGCTTAGCTTTTAAATGTTTTAAGAAGCTATTTTTTTCTTAAAAAACCAGGTGAACTACTATAAATAGTGTCTACAGATCCTTCTGGTCTAGATTGGCTGTACCCCTGAAGTTGCCATGGGAATTAGCAAGTGGTTTTTTAAAAATAAATGATTGATGAAAAGGAAATGTTGACTGTCTCACAGAAAAGCAAATGAAGCACTGAAAGACCTGAGAACTCTGAACACCGGAAGTAACAAAACAACCTTAATGCTGGCATTCACATTATGCTCTCAGAAAGTCTGCCATGTGGGGGATAAACCACAAACAAAAACCAAACCCACTGTCAATGAGTCGCTTCTGATTCATGGTATCCCACCCTGTATAGGGCTTTCAAGACTGTAAATCTTTATGGGAGCAGACAGCCTTATCTTTCTCCTGCATAGTGGCTGCTGGTTTTGAAATCAAAATGGTTCATCATCCATGATAAGCCACTGACTCAACTCTCCATCAGTTCTGTTTTAAATTTTTGACAGGTTTCATTCACTACATAGAAATTTTCAAGATTCAGAGATTTGAAAGTTGGTGTCTACAAAAATATCATACAGAGGACCAGCTCAAACAAGTCAATGGTATTATATAGCTGTAGGCTTGAGGTTTCCTGTCAAACAAATGTAACCACCACATCTAGATATCATCATCTTTCAAGTGTAAAGTAAGAGCACATTAATGTCTACTTCCTACATTGTATTGGCTGGAACTCAACTGATTTCATTGCTAGATCTCGGATTTTTGTGGCAAACACAGAGATTCACCACCCAACTCTCCCTTCAAGGAAGGTCTTACCCCAGCTGTGCTGTCAGCAGAGAACCTTCGACTGTCCTCCCCTTTAGGATCTGCCTCAGCTGCAGAGAATCATCCTCTGGGGCTTCCTGGGACATAAAATCCAGCCATTTCAACCCAGTGTGGGACAACTCTGATGGACCAGTTTGGGTCCATAGCTGCCTGCAGGGTTGGTTGTGGCTATAGGACCTACACCACAATTCACATTCTTTTTCAACCCAGTTCATGCTCCTTTCCCTTTCACATGTGTTGATCTCAGGGCATTTCCTAGCAAATGTCTTGCACACTAAACTCCATATGATAGTTTGCTTGTCCAAGGACCCAACCTACAACAAATGTCCCCTCCCCTCAACCCTATCACCTAGTATTGCCAGATAAAATACAGAATGCCCAGTTTTAATTTCAAATAAATAGTATTTTTAATAGCAGTACATCCCAAATATTACAATGACTTTAATCCCTCTATGCCTCCTATGGTTCTTGGGTTAAGTAAATGTGTTTTGGATGAATGAGGATTTAAGGATCACCTTGTTACACAATAAGACAGAGGAAGACAATGATTCCATTACACAAATAGTTTATCCATAGGTAAGCAATAATTCTAGTTACCTGAGGGGGAGTTTTACTGGTCCTCAACCAGACTTGTTGTTGTTGTTGTTGTTAAGTGCTGTCAAGTCAATTCCGACCCATAGCGACCCTGTACAGGGTTTCCAAGGCTGTAAAAGAGAAATTCTGGGACTGGTCCACAGAAATCTGCATTTGCAGTAAGTTCCCTAGATGATTTTTCTGTATCCTAAATTTGTGTACATTCTATACTATGAACAGTAGCCTTGACTAGAAAAAACAGTTTCATTCAAACTGAGAATCCCTCTTGTAAATGTACCAAAAAGTTGTAGAGGGACTTCCAGCAAGATGGAGGTCTAGACAGACACACTACACAGACCCTTGACAACAAAGACACAAGAGAACAAATGAAACAGATACAGATGACAGTCTTGGAAAACTGAACTTCAGAGGAAAGGATAAAGAAGTGGATTAAATACTGACTCGGAAAAGAAGCTGAACAGGGGAAGCAAGACTGGAGACAGATGGGCAAACTGTTGGCCAGCCTGATTTGGTATGGCCATATTCAACTTTTACAAGCAGTCTTGAGACCAGATGGTGGGTTAATGGTACAGATACACACTGGTGGCTAGCAACCAAAAAAGGTGCAATTCTCTCTTGATGCCCACACTCCTGTGATGATTAGAGAGAGGCATAGCCAGCCCCTACCCCTTACTCATCCCTACACAGCCCCTACTTAGAGCAACACTGTTGTGAGTCGGGCACCATATACACCACACTGGCACCTGGAGGAGGGTGAACATTGCATCTTCATGCCAGCAGAACATGCAGTGCCAGTCTTGGCCAGCGCTGGATTAGCAGGAATTCTCATAACCAGTCTCCAGACCCCAACTTCCCTAGGATCCTGAACATTTCCTTCTGGTAACACAGACCCTGACTTCAGTCACTGTTAGGGCCTGCACAAATGACTTTCAGATTGTGTGTCATGACTTAATCCTACAGGAACTCCATCTAGGGTTAGGCACACCACCCTCTCGTCCCTCCCTTCCCACGTCATGAGCTTCTTGGATGTCAGGACCCCCCAGAGTTTTCTCCTCTCCAGGTCTAGCTGTGCCCTTCCTAGTTTTTTTCCTTTTGTTGTTTTTTTTTTCTCCCCCATTTTTCTCCCTTTCTTTCTTTCCCTTCCCTTTTTCTTCTGTTCCTAATATTTCCTCTTTCCTTTCTCTTCCTCCTTTTTATCTCGATTTTTAAAAAACGATTCTTTTGTCTCTTTCCCTTTTCTTCTTCCCTATCCAAGGTTTTGTTTACTGTGTTTTTTTCTTTCTTTCATTCTGCCTCTTATTTTTATCTTCCATGGTTTTATTTTTCTTTCCCTCTTATCTTTTTTTAGTTATTATATTCTTTTTTCTTGCTGCTGCCTTTTGTTTTGTATTTCCCCCCCTGCATTTCATCATCATTATTATTGCTGTCATTTACTTGTGTGAATTTTTCCTTGTATGTATGTGTGTATGTTTTCTTCTTGCCCTACTTACCTGCATAGCCCAGCCACAACTATGCAATCTATAGCCTCACCCACTGGACAAGATCCACCACCCACTCCTATACCACCTGATCAACAATAGACAGCAGCCAACACCAGCCAAAGCCACCTGAACTGAGCACACACTTCCACTCTCTAATCACAACCACCAAGAGACAGGTGGTGAGTGCATAAGAACACACTCATCAGTTAAATACAATCATCAATTAAATAATAATACGATGACCAGCAATGTCTCAAAGACAGCAGAAATTTCAGTTCACATGGGAAAAACAAGCTCAAACAAGTGATTAATATGCAGAGTCAGAAAACATTTCTGAAGAAGAACAAGTACTGAAACTACCAGACACAGAAGGACCTTCAACAGACTAATAATCTCGAAAGCTGCCAATGAAAGCAAGGAGAATACAAAAAAGACTTCAAAAGAATTCAAGAAAACACTACAAGAACAAAATAAATGGGAGGGGGGATGAAAAAATACAAAATCTGCAAACAGAGATCCAGAAAATTAATACTAAGTTGCCAGAAATGGGTAATAAGTTGAGAAGGCAAAAGACTAGATTGGAATCAATGGTAGGTTGAATTAGTGAGCTTGAAAAATCAGGAAAAAGAAGGGGTGGGGAGGAAACAAAGAAGGCCTAAGATAGATGTAGGGCACCGTTTGGAGGAATAACTTACAGATGGTCAAATTGCAGAATAGAAACCAACAACAACAACAAAAAAACACAGAGAAAACTGTCAGAGTTGTAGAAGAAAACTTCCCTACCATCATGAAAGATAAGAGGATAAGCATTCAAGGAGCTGAACAAACCCCAAGGATAGAGCACAAAAGAAAATCACCAAAGTATATGATAATCAAATTCATCACATTTCAAAACTAAAGACTAGGGAAAACTACTGAGAGCCACTTGAGAAAAATAAAAAGTTATCTAAAATGAGAAACAATAAGAATAAGCTCTGATTTCTCAGCAGACCCATGCAGGCAAGATGGCAATGGGATAACATAGATTCAACTCTGAAAGTGGAAATACACAGGAATCAAATGGACTACATCTGTGAAAAGAGACAATGGAGAAACTCAATATAGCAGCCAAAACAAGACTACGGAACAGACCATCAATTGCTCAAATGCAAGGTCAGCCTGATGCTTGAGAAAAAAAATTTGTTAATCCACAAGAGCAAAAATATGACCTTGAATATATTCCACCTGAATTTAGAGACCATCTCAAGAACAGATTTGATGTATTAGACACTAATGGCAAAAGATCACAAAGTTTTAAGATGACATCAAGAACATCATACATAAAGAAACAAAGCGTCATTTAAAAAACATGAAAGACACAAAAGACCAAAATAGATGTCAGCAGAAACTCGGAAAGTTACTCTTGAATACAGAAAAGACAAGGTGACTGAAAGAAATGATGAAGTAAAAGAGTTCAACAGAAAATTTCAAAGGGCTTTCAAGAAGACAAAATAAAGTATTATAATGAAATGTGCAAAGACCTGGAGTTAGAAAACCAAATGGGACAAACACATTCAGCATTTCTCAAGCTAAAAGAATTGAAGAATGTAATTGCACTGAATATAAATGGATTTAATGTATCAATCAAGAGACAGAGTAGCAAAATAGATTTTAAAAATAGGATCCTTCAATATGCTATCTACAAGAAACACACCTTACACAGAAAGACAAAAATAAACTAAAAATCAAAGATTGGGAATAATATATCAAGATAACAGCAATCAGAAATGAATAAGAGTGGCATTATTAATTTCTGAAAAAACAGACATTAAGGCAAAAACCAACTGAAGAGACAAAAAACAGAATTATGTCATCATTAATGGAGTCAGTTGAACAAGAGGATATAACCATAATAATATCTATGCCCCAAAGAAAGAGCCTCAACATACATAAACCAAACTCTAACAGAATTAAAGAAATAGATGACTGTACAATAATCATATTGTTGTTGTTAGGTACCGACTCATAGTGACCCTGTGCACAACAGAATCAAACACCATCCTCACAACTGTTGTTATGTTTGAGCATTGTGGTGAAGCTACGTCAATATTATTAGAGTTTTCCTAGTTTTCACTGATCATCCATTTTATCAAGCTTGATGTTCTTCTCCAAGGACTGATCCCTCCTGACAATATGTCCAAAACACTTTGTACTTTCCATGTTCTGATTATTAATTGATATTTGCAGCTATTTCTTCTCATTTTGAATTGTGCCCCATCAGCAAATGAAGATCCCAAAAGCTATGTTCCATTCACTTTATTAATTTCAACTCTACTTTGAGGAGGCAGATCTTTCCCAGTCATATTTTGAATGTCTTCCAACCTGAGAGGCTCATCTTCTGTTACTGTATCAGATAGTGTTACACTCTATTCATAAGGTTTCCAGTGGCTAATCATTCAGAAGTGGGTCTGCCTCTCCTTTTTCCTAGTCTGTCTTAGTCTACAAGCTCCAATAACACCTGTTCTGAAATTCCAGTGGCATAGCTTCTAGCATCTCAGCAACACACAAGCCACCACAGTACAACAAGCTGACAGATAAATGGGGATACAATCATAGTGGATGGAGTAAAACTTTCAGGACCTTTATTTGTTGATGGGGTACAATTCAAAATGAGAAGAAACAGCTGCAAACATCCCTTAATAATCACAGCATGGAATGCATGCAGTATGAATCTAGAAAAACTGGAAGTTGTTCATAGTGAAAAAGACCTCATAAAGATGAATATTCTAGGCTTCAGTTAGCTGAAATGGACTAGTATTGGCTATTTGAATGAGATAATCATATGGTTTACCATGCTGGAATGACAAATTAAAAAGGAATGGCATTACATTCACCATCAAAAAGAAAATTTCTAGTTCTATCTTGAAGAACATTGCTGCCTTTGATAGGCTAATACCCATATATCTGCAAAGAAGATCAGTTCATTCAAATTTATGCTGTTGTCCAGTGACCCTGTATAGGGTTTCTGAGAACAGTGGCAGTCCAGTGCTCATCCTACAGTGCCACACCAGGACTCCACAAAGCAGTCAGATTTCCTTTTTTAAAAAGTTTTTATTGTGAATTGAGTAATAGTTTACATGGGAGAACATCAGTTTTACATTCATCCCATCATATTTTGATTCGTTGCAATAATTACAATCCCCTCCATGCATCATCATTCAACAGCCATTTGCTTTCATTCCCTGTTTTGTTGTTGCTGTTTGCTTGTTTGTTTTTTATGTACACTGAAGCACTAGGGAATATATAACCATTCAAACAACCAAAGGGTACACCCTGTAAGCCTGTCCCCTGGCCGTCAGCACACAGCCCCTATCCCTCCCTGAGTCTACAGTCCCTAGCCACTTCATCACTCTGCATCATCTTCTCTGCCTCCATCTCTGGCGTCACTGCTTCTCTGGATAGGGTCTCCTACTCTACTCTTCTCCTTTGATGGTCCCAGGGTCCTCTGCTCCTGGACTGCAATATCAACCACTCCCCTCCTTTTGTTATAAAACGTCTACCTTTACCTTTCCAACACTCATAGTCAGTCCTGATAGCAATTATTTACTATTGAACCCCATGAGTCTTAACCCCATCTCTTTTTACCAGACCCATCCAGACAGATTGGAAACCACTCAGTGGAGATTCTACCTTCCCCTGCACCCTCTGGAACTAGGCTCCGTCTTGAAAGCTTATAGTCCAGTCACTTTGTGCCTTTGTAGCTCCTCTCATTTTGGGTAGCCAATGTCTGAGTTGTCCATCCCTGTCAACCCTGTGTACCGAGGGGGTGAGAATGATCCCTGCTGTAAAATTCATTCTCTCTTTTGAGCTACTATATCCATAAGTACAGGTCAAGTTAATCGTAATAGATTTTAATATATCACTTTCCATGAAGGGCAGAACAACTAGAAAGAAACATAGCAAAGACTCAGAAGAAAACAACAACACAATCAACTAACCCAACCTCATGTACTTATACAGAGCACTCAAGTCAGACTGGAATCCTCACACACTTCTGGTGCAACTTTAAAATGGTACAGCCATGGCACTCCCTGAAAAAGTTGGAAATAGAAATACCATATGGCCCCACCATCAGTCGTCTTGGTATACATCCTAGAGAAATAAGAGCTATAACACAAATAGCTAAATGCACATTCATGTTCACTACATTACTATTTGAAATAACAAAAAGATGAAGGTAATCTAAATGCCCATCAATGGAAGAATGGACAAGTAAACTTCGGCATACACATACAATGGAATACTACACAATGTTGAAGAATAATGATGAATCTGTGAACTATCTCAAAACACAGATTAACCTGGAGGACAGTTTGCTGAGTGAAAGTAATCAATCACAAAAGGACATATAATTATATGAGATCACTGTTGTAAAAAATCAAGAAAAAGTTTTCAAATTAAAAGAAACATTCTTTGTTTGTTAGTAGGGGTAGAAAGGAAAGAGGAGTAATTTGTGTGACTGGTAAGACAATGTACAAGAGAGAGGTAGGCAGAAAAATTATGAAGGCAGGGGAAGACATTGGGGGGGAGCGCAAGAGTTAAAGGGAACAGAGGTAAATGCTGTTATATCAGAAATCCTGCTATAACAGTCATCTATAAGTAGACACATGGATAGAAACACAGGCTGAATGCGTGTGGGATTAGAATGGAAGTAAATCCACAAATTCATAAAGGTTTGACAGAGGATATTTGTACATGGATATTTACCTTTGCTGCAAACGTATTTACAAACATGGTTGGAATATACAGGGGACAAAGTTATAAAAACTTGTTACACATTACCAAACACATTGAGGGAATGAGTTTCTGGGCCTGGGGCTCAGGATCAGAGTCTAGGGGACATGATGGTCAATTGGCATAACACAGTTCACAAGACAATACTCCACATCCTATTTTTGTGAGTAGCAACTGGGGTCCTAAAAGCTCATGAGCAGTAGGTACAACTTTTGGTCTCTTCCTGAGCCAAAAAAAAAAAAGACTTGTGAAAATTGAAGATGGTTGGAAACAACTATTTGAATGGACTAAATGTACCACGTGAACATTAGTCTCCACAACTTTGAGACCAGAAGAATTAGATGCTGCTACCACTACCAACTGCTATGAAAGGAATTACACTAGAAAGTCCTGGATAGAGCAGGAGAAAATCTGGAACAAAACTCAACCTCATAAAACAGACCAGACTCACTGGTCAGATGGAGACTGCTGAAATCCTGAGGCCTTTTATCACCCTTCAGTTCTGGAAGTGAACTCACTCCCCATGGCTCAATCTTCAGTCACGGTTCTATAAGGGAGATAACAAGACTTGTGAGGTCTGCATACCACAGAATGGTCAACCATTCAAGGTCAGAAGGACAGCATTTACCTAAGGACAAAATTCAGGAGGATTGGGAACGAAGGAGGAACGGAAACAGAAACACGGGGAGGAAGTAGGATAAGTGGTGTTCCATGGAGGGGATTGCAATCATTTAGATGAAACAAAGTGTATGATTTGTTTAATGCAAAACTGATGATCTGCTCTGTAAAGCTTCACTCAGTTCATAATAAGTTAAAAAAAAAAAACAAGCTGCAGAAAGGAGGGAATCAATGTTGTCTCTTGCCTGTACCTCCACTCTCTTTCCCTTTTCTCTTCAATCTCCTTTAGATGAAAAGTAAATTCCTAGATTAGACTCATCATCATAATCGCTGGTATAGTTTTATAAGAATACAGATCTACTAAATCAGAGGCATAAGGCAAAGGTTCAGAACATCACTGGGAAAGGTTTCGTTTTAGGAGATGGGTTTTGAATGGTGGGTTCTATTTACATGGGAAGACTGGAAAACGTTCTAGAATGAGAGACTCTACAGGCTTAGAAGCAGGAGGAAACATGGCAAAAGGACATTTATTGTTAGAAGACTCCCAAAACTCAGTGACAATGTTATTTCCAGATGTGGATGCCAGGCTCAGGAGCATTCCTCCCTAGGTACAACAGTTTCAAATGTCTGCTGCCAGAGGGAACATGCTGAGGAATCTTCCCACAGGGTTTAATCAGATCTCAAATATTTCCGTGTTTCTGTGGTAACCAGGAAAACAGTTCTTTATCACCTGATGCTGATGTAACCAATATCCAGAAACAAGACTCAGAGCAAAGGACAAAGGATTTATTTAGTATTGATATTCGGGAGAACAGAGGAGAGAAATCTCCCATATCTGTGTCTCCAAGGGAAAAGTTGTTGTTAGGTGCCATCAAGTCAGTATGGACCCATAGTGGCTTTATGCACAGCAGAACGAAACACTGCCTGATCCTGGGCCAACCTCACTACTGTTGCCACGCTTGAGTCCATCAATACTGCCACTTGGCCAATCCATCTCATTGGGGGACTTCCTCTTTTTCTCTGACCCTCCACCTTACCAAACATGATATCCTTCTCCAGTGACTAGTGTCTCCTGACAATATGTCCAAAGTATGAGAGAGGAAGTTTGGCTATCTTTACCTCTAAGGAGCACTCTGGCTGCATTTCTTCCAAAATGGATCTATTGGTTCTTTTGGCAGCCCAG
>NW_006408521.1:19441770-19445370 GCF_000296735.1 Chrysochloris asiatica
TCTGATGATTTCCACATTCTGTTGGGTCACCTCTCTTTGGAATGGGCACAAATATGGACCTCTTCCAATCAGTCGGCCAGATAGCTGTCTTCCAAATTTCTTGACAGAGATGAGTGAATGCCTCCTGTGCCTCACTTTCTTGAAACATTTTAATTTTTATTCCATCAATTCCTGGTGTCTTGTTTTGTGGAGGGAGCATTTATAGGGATCTTATAAATCCCTATAGGGTAAAAGCCAGAGGAATTTCAGAAGTTTCTTTGTTGCTTTGTTTATCTCAAGTCTCGCTGACCATTCTGGATATGTTGTTTCTAACTTTTTCTCAGCAGTGGTCATTAGTGGCCTTCACAAGAAATGTATAGCTGTTTTACTCCCTTCCTGGGATAGTCCTTGGAGTGGGTATTATCTACCAATTAAAAGAAGAAATGATTAATCTCTAAGAAAGAAATTAACTATGGGTAGTGACTATGAGGGATAGTTAGGGAAGAAGCTAATTTTTAACTATTATTATTGTGACTGTCTGGAACTCATTTACTTTAGCCAAACTAAAATTTTCCTGGTCCCTTAGTTTCTTACTGCCCTGTTTCACTGTTGTTATTAGATGCCATTGAGATGGTTCTGACCCATGGCTGCCTGCACCGTCTTCATGAGCCCATTGTTGTAACTGCTGTTGTCAATCTATCTTGTTGAGAGTATCCTGCATGTTCACTGACCTAATTTACCACAGAAGATTTCTGTTTATTAGGACTGGTCTTTTTTGATGACATGTCCAAAGTAAGCAAGTCAAAGTTTCACCTTCTTGTTTCTAAGGAAATACTTCATTTCCTCTAAGACTGCCTTACAATACAGTGAGGTGGCAAACACTCATGTCATGAACTGGATTTTCTCTTCCCAAAATATATATCAATTTGGCTAAATATGGTTCCCAATTTTATGTAGTTGTCCACCATTTTGTGAATTATTCTCCATTATGTCATGTGTTATAAACCCTAATCTCACATGCTAATCAAATAGGGTCGGTATGAGGTGTGTCTTAAGTTATAATCTTACAAGAGGGTGTGACCAAAGCCACACCCTCCTTACTTGAGTCCTACTTTCTATCTTAAGGAGCTCTGGTAGCATAGTGGTTACGAGTTGGGCTGCTAATCTCAGGGTCAGAAGTTCGAAACTACCAGCCATTCTGCAGGAGAAAGATGAGACTTCCTGCTCCCATAAAGATTTACAACCTCGGAAACCCTGTACAGGGTCACTGTGAGTCAGAACTGACTCCACGGCACATGACAACAACAACAACATCACCTTTCTTTGGAACAGGCACAAATATGGATACCTTCTGACTGACTGGCCAGGTAGCTGTCTTCCTTGGCATACTCAGGTGAGTGCCTCCAGCCCTGCATCAACTTGTTGAAACTTTTCAATGTGCATTCCATCAATTCCTGGAGCCTTGTTTTTTGCCAGTGTCTTCATTGCAGCTTGAACTTCTTCCTTCAATACCAGCAGGTTTTGAGCATATGTTATCTCCTGAAATGGTAGAACATTGGCCAATTCTTTTTGGTACAGTGGCTCTAGATTTCTTCCACCTTCTTTTGATGTATACTGTCCATTGTTGTTGTTGTTAAGTGCCATACAGTCAGTTCCAACTCATAGCGACCCTGTATAGGGTTTCCATGGAGCAGCTGGTAGGTTTGAACTGCTGACCTTGTGGTTCTCAGTCCCATGCTGATCCTACAGCACCACACCAAGAGCCCTTTTGTTTTGTTTTGTCCACAGAATCCTTCAATATTGCAATTCTAAGCTTGAAATTTCCTTTTAGTTCTTTCAGGTTGAGAGATGCTGATTGTAGCGTGTTCTATCTTATTGCATTTTTTAATTCCAGGTCCTTATGTTCTTCCTTATTGGTTTTTAAATTCCAGGTCCTTGCATATAGCGTCATAATACTTGGCTTTGTCTTCTTGAGCCACCCTTTGAAATTTTCTGTTCAGCTCTTTTACTTCATCATTTCTTCTAGTCACTTTATCTTCTCTGTGTTCAAGAGCAAATTTCAAAATCTCGTCTGACATTCACTTTGGTCTTCTATTTCTTATTGTTTTTTAAATGACCTTTTGCTTTCTTCATGTATGATCTTCTTGATGTCATCCCACAACTCTTCTGGTTTTCGGTAATTGGTGTCTATGCATCAAATCTACTCTTGAGATGATCTCCAAATTCAAGTGGGATATATTCAAGATCATATTTTGGCTCTCATGGACTTGTTTTCATTTTCTTCAGCTTTAACCTGAACTTGCATATGAGCAACTGATTGTTTATTTCACAGTCATCCTTGGTTTGACTGATGATATATTGAGCTTTTCCTTCGTCTCTTTCCGCAGATGTAGTCAATTTGATTCCTGTGTATTCTATCTGGTGATGTGTATAGTCACTGTTTATGTTGTTTAAAAAAGATATTTGCAATGAATAAATCATTGCTCTTACAACATTCTCTCATGTGATCTCCAGCATAATTCCTATCACCAAGGAAATATTTTCCAACTACTGATATTTCGTCTTTTGCATTCCAGTCCACAGTAATTATCAATGCATCTTGATTGCATGTTCGATCAATTACAGAGTGAAAAAGTTGGTATAATTCTTCAGTTAATCATCAGTGGCTTTAGTCGTTGGTGCATATTTGCATAGTAGTGCTATTAATTGGTCTACCTTATCACAGACAACATTTACTTCAAGACAAATCTTGAAATGCTCTTTTTGATGATGAATGTGACACCATTCCTCTTTGTCATTCCTGTCATAGTAAATCCTACAATTTTCTGATTTAAAATGGCCAATACCAGTCTGTTTCTGCTCACTAATCCCTAAAATATCAGTCTTCATGCGTTCCTTTTTTTTTTTTTTTTTACAACTTCCAATTCTCCTACTTTCATACTTTGTACACTCTACATTCCAAATATTAATGGATATTTCCTACTGTTTCTTTGCATTTTGAGTTGTGCCCCATCAGCAAATGAAGGTCTTAAAAGCTTTGCTCTATTCACATCATTAAGGTCAATTCTGCTTTGAGGAGGCAGCTCTACCCCATTAGTATCTTGAGTGCCTTCCAGCATGCGGGGCTCATCTTACAGTATTGTATGTGACACTGTTCCACTGATATTCTTAAGGTTTCAGTGGCTAACCATTCAGAAGTGGGTCTGCCTCTTCTCCCTAGTCTGTCTTAGTCTGGTAGCTCCACTGTAATCTGTCAACCTTGGGTGACCTTGCTGGTATTTTAAATATCGGTGATATCACTTTAAATACCAGCATCACAGTAATGCACAAGCTCCTATAGAGTGACAAAGTGATGGAGTAGAAGTGGACCTTTTATCTTGCAAGAGAAAAGTAAACAGAGAGGAGAGGGACCTCACTACCACTCAGAAAGAGGAGCAGAATATATCCTTTGAACCTGCTGTCCCTTCCTTGAGAACTTTCTGAACCAAAGGGAAAATTGATACTAAGACACATGGAGATCTCCAAGGAATGCTGGGCACAAGGTATTGAAAAGAGACAAGTACCTTCCTTTTAAGGCAGAATCCTGAATTCAAAATTCAAAATAAATTTCTGTGTGTTAAA
>NW_006408521.1:19445486-19463778 GCF_000296735.1 Chrysochloris asiatica
GATTCTCCTTGACTCTGCTTCATCCACATAGCGACTGTGTGGGTGGGGGGGGGGGGGGGCTCCCCAGATGTTAAATGACACCATACAGTTTTCTTCTTCTTCATATTTTTATTTTATCATGAAAGAAACAATCTGACTTCTAGGTAAGAGACACCCGGACATTTAGAATTTATGAAGAGTGATTTGAACTTATGAAGAATAAGTTAACTTCCATGGAGGGTGAGGTTAGTGTTTTCCACTATTGGAAGATGCATGTGGGGAAAAGTGAAAAATACGGTTGGATAGATTGATAGCCATTTGCCAGTCATGGAATGCTGACAACTATAGCTCATCTTCTTGGTACATCTTTCCAGACGAATTTTATTTTTGCTATTCAGGTCTTAATGCACATCTCATCTCCTCATAGAGGCCATTTCTGAACATCCAGCCTGAAATCCCTCCCTCCCCACCCTGTCACGTTCTATCACATCATCTTCTACTTCAATTAGCGTTACCAGTCATATGGAGCCCTGGTATGGTGCTATATGATAAGAACTGGTCTTCTAACCACCAGGTCAGCGGTTCAAAACCACCAGCTACTCCTTAGAAACCCTATACAGAGTTACTATGAGTCAGAATCAACTCAGCTATACTTAACAATAACCAGTCATATAGCATAGGTGGTGTTGTAGGATAAGAACTGAATTGCTAACTACAAGGTCCATGATTTGAGTCCACCAGCCATCTATGTAAGAAAGATGAGACTTTCTGCTCCTGTGAAGATTTAAAGCCTCAGAAACCCTATTCAGGGTCTTTATGAGTCAGAACCAACTTGACAGCACACAACACTACTCACATATTTGGAAACTGTGTTGTTTGTTTACTTATTTACCTATTGGTTCTCTTGTACCACTCTGAACACTAGAATGTAAATTCCATGAAAGAAGTATTGACATCATGAAGCACTGTGCTGAGACCCAGGACTGACATCTGACCAGTGTATCTCCTGCTGAGTCACTTATCCATCTGGCTTTCACGTTGCTCTGATACTGAACAGATTATAGCAGAGCCTCCAAACTAGGGAAGAACAGAGTAGGAAGAAAGACCTGGTGATTTCCTTCCAAAAATCAAAGACACCCTCCTGGATCACCAGGGTCCAGTCTGCAGCTGATCATAGAGATGGTATAGGACCAGGCAGTGTTTCATCCCATCGTGCTTCACTGATAAACTATTTTCTTAAAATTTAAGTGGAGAAGAAATCAAATTCAATTAATCACTAAGAACTCAGGGTTCACTCAAGAATAAAAGAAACTGGAAAATTGGATTTTAAGAGTTTTCAATTAAAGTTTTATATTAAGTTGACTAGGCCAGGATTCTTAGTGGTTTAGTGATTAAGACATACAATCCCCATAATGAGATCTAATATAATGTAGTCACATCTATGTTGAGATCTGAAATGAGCAGCTAGCCAATCAACTGAAAGAAAGTTTCTTCAAGGGTGTGGCCTGCTTCCAATGTATTGGACACTTGGGCAAAGATTGTTTGCTTTTTGCTGGGTCTGGATCCTGTACCTGGCTTATCATCTTACTTCTAGTTCTTTGGACTTGAGTCTGCTTTATTGCCTGCTAATCCTGGGAGTCATCAGCAACCTGTTATTTTACCTGATGACCTTGGATTCATTCACCTCTGCAGCCAGAAGCCTGCCATCTTGGATTCATCAGTCCCTGAAGCTATGTAACACAGGAGAAGCCTCCCATCTGACATCTGACCCATGGACTTGAAGCTGTCTCTACAACTATGTGCACCATTTGCTTCATAATAAACTTCTATATACATATATATATACATAAGCTTCACTGGTTTTCCTTCTCTTGAGAACCCAGCCTAAGATACCAAATGTCTATAAAGTCTGCTCATAATTTCCCAATAAATGTTGCTGTTGTTAGCTGTTGTCAAGTTGGTTCCAGCTCATAGAAACCCTACGTACTACAGAATGAAATGCTGTCCAGTCCTGGACCATCCTCACAATAACTGTTACGTTTGAGCCCATTGCTGCTGCTACTTTGTCAATTCATCTCGTTGGGGGGTCTTCCTCTTTTTCGCCAATCCCAATACTTTTTTTCCCCAATAAATAAGATGGTAATATTCAAACTTTTAGTTATCTGCATCTCTTAATTTAACTGTCTTATATTTGAATGCCATACCAGTTCATTTCTTTGAGCCTGTAAAGAACAGATTTTCTTTTTAAACAGGCAAATAGAACTTTCTAAATCTTTCACCCTTATGAACTCCCTGGATCTATAATTATCCCATTTTAAAAAGAGGCAGCTAAATTGCCTGTGCCTTTTTTAAAAAACCATTCAGGAATTTGTTTAAGATTGCCAAATCCACATGATGTTTAACTAACTTGAAGTTGGCTATCTGGGTCTCTATTATTGATGTTGAACTTTTTTACTTTCATTCATTCATTTATTTTCTTTTAATGTCACTTGAATTATGAGACATATATCATCAAATATTCCTTTATTTCAAAGCTTCTGTGTTTCTAGAAAGGGGCCCTGGTGTTACTATGGGTTGGGCATTGAGCTGTTGACCGTAATAAGGTCAGAGGTTCAAGCTCACCAGCCACTCCAAGGGAGAAAAATAAGGCTGTCTAATCCTGTAAAGATTTGCATACACTTGTAGAAACCCTACATAGGTTCACCATGGGGAGTTACCAACTCAATGGCAGTGAGTTTGGTTTTGGTTTAGGTACACTTAGAACGAACGATCATTGATTTCAGTGTCTGTTATGTTCTAGGTGGATTGCCTGGGTGGTGCAAATGGTTAAGTTATACAGGTGCTAACTGAAAGGCAGGCAGTTCAAGTCCACCCAGAGTCATCTCAAAAGAAAGGTCTGGCATTCTACTTCCAAATAATCAGCCACTGAAAGCACTATGGTCATAACCAGATCCCTAGTGGGGTTGGATTTCTGGTTTGAAAGATTGTTGTTGTTGTTGTGAAGTGCCATCAAGTCAGTTCCGACCCATAGCAACCCTCTATAGGGTTTCTGAGGAGCAGCTGGTGAGCTTGAACCATCGATCTTACAGTTCAAACAGCTTTGCAGTCTGGCACATTAACCTACAGTGCCACACCAGGACTCCTGAGAAACTGTTCAAACTTTGAACTGTAATTAACCATTGAGGTCACGTGTAGCTAAGTAACAAATTGGCTCAAAAGACAATGAAGATCATCTGTAAATACTGTGTTCCTTTAAAAAAAAAAAAAAAAAGCCTATATGAGGCCAAACAGTCAACAATTGCTTTAAAACAAAGATGAGAATGTAAGATGACAGAGGAACTAATTTAATGGAAATGACACAACCAGAGCAGAAAGAATGACAGTGTTCATGCATTGTGATGAATGTAACTAAACAACTTGTGCAGAAATTGTTGAATGAGAGCCTACACTGCTGTGTAAACGTCACCAAGAACACAATAAAACACTACTGGAAGAAGAAAGCACCTTGGTTAGAAAAACAGAGAGAGCACAACATGAAGAACACCATCAGTATATTGAATTGTATTTGTTGTTGTTGTTAAGTACCATAGAGTTGGTTCCGACTCATAGTGACCCTGCACAGGGTTTCCAAGGCTATAAATCTTTACGGGAGTAGAAAGCCTCATCTTTCTCCCATGGAACAGCTGGTAGTTTTGAACTGCTGCCCCTGAGGATAGCAGCCTGATTTGTAACTACTATGCTACCAGAGCTTCTTACTGAATTGTATAGGGAGACATTATTGAGCTGATGAATGATTAGCTCTACATATTCCATCACAATAGAAGAAATGTAGAAAAACAAAGCACCCTATGGAGCACAGTTCTACTCCAACACACGTTATCTGACGACAGAATGGAGCCATAGAAACTGGTCATTGGTAGGCTCTAGGTATTGCAGAAACAACAGTAAACAGACACAAACTTTGGATCTTGAATTCTAGTGTTGGAAACAATAAAGAAGCTAAGTAAAATATATAGTCAGCTGGATCATGATGAATGCCAAGGAGGAAACTCAAGAGTGTGAGGTAAATCTGAGTGCTGGGAAGGAGGGGTGGATTTTAGACAGCATGGTTAGAAACAGCCCTGAGGAGCAAATGTCACTGAACCTAAATGGGAAGAAAGTGAGAAAATGCCAGGCACATAGAAAGCATACATTACACATGTATTGAGTAACTGAACCACAGAGGAAACAAGTTTCTCAGTTCTCATTATATTTGACATGTCTCCTCCACTTAGGGGATAATGTGTTTCCATCACAAATGCCTTGTCCCGTCTCATAACTCTTAAATGGCACCCTTATTCACAGCCCATAAATAGTGATGCCAAACCAGCTGAAGTACACATACACATGGTCAAGATCAAATGACTGCACTGTGAGAATTTGACTGGAAAGTCAGTTGGCAGGATAGGCACAATAGCCTGGATTGGTGGAAAAGAAGCAACACCACCTACAGCTGTTGGGATATAGACTAGTGCCTGGCACAAGTAAAGAAGATGAAACTGAAGAAATACATAAATTCTAGAGAGAATTTTGTTATTAGGAGTTAAGGTGTTACACGTAAAATAATAACTTAGGACAGAGTAGAGCTGCTCCCTAGGGTTTCCAAGGTTGTCGATCTTTACAGGAGCAGACACCTTCATCTTTCTCCCATGGAGCAGCTGGTGGGCTTGAACTACTGACCTTGCAGTTAGCAGTCCAACTCATCCCACAATGCCACCAGGGCTCTTAAACAACACAGAACAAGTGAGAACAACAGTTCTGTACCAAAAACCAGTTTTCTATCTCTGACATGTGCCCCTGTTGACTTTTCTCCAGTCTTATTGACTGATCATCCCCAAACAGCACATGATACCAGGAACAAACTGCTGTTGCAAGTAGCTTACTGCTCTTTTAGCTTGCTGTAACTACACATGTGCTTTGTATTCTTGACTTTTAGCCCCTGGTTCATTCTTCTGAAACTCAATTCATAAGTTCACCTCTATTTGTCAAAATTCATTGAACTGTGACACTTAAGATTGGCATATATCTTACATATAAATTATAGCTCATAAAATAAAAGTAAAAAAGGAAACTTCACCGTCTCTGAAAAGTCTTCCTGGCACAACTCCAAACCTTACCCTTAACCCAACAAGGCTAGCCATAAAGCTTGACTATTCTAGAATATGGGGATGAGCTTCTTAGGAGTCGAGAAAGCCAAGGGAGGGATGGTAATGCCTCTGGTAATAATAATTTAGTCATAATCCAGTTATTACCTTCTTTATTCATTTTTCCTCCTCCTTTTTCCTTTTAACGGCACACAGATAGTTCAGTCTCCTGGTGTTTGTTTTCTGCCACTATCCAGCTCTTAATGAGTAAACGTAACTTTTAGTGTATTCTCTATCCTTGCTTACATCTGTAGACACTAATTCAGACTTGGATCATGATTCTAATAAATTCCATCCATCCACCCATCTTATATGGTTAATAGCACAGGCTTTAAACCCAGACCGCATAGGTAAAAATTCTGAATTTTTTATTTACTGAGTAACTTTGGGGAAGTTGCTTAACCTGTCTGAACCTCAGTTACTCATGGGACAAGTGGGATAATAATAGTTTGTAATTCTGAGAGTTGTTGGATAAATTGTTTAATACATATAATATGCATAGATGGTACCCAGCACATAGTAAGCACTCAATAAATGTTAGCTGCTATCATTCATTCATAAGGAGCTCTGGTAGTGTAGTGGTTACCAGTTGGGCTGTTAACCTCAAGGTCAGTAGTTTGAAACTACCGGCTGTTCTGTGGGAGAAAGATGAGACTTTCTGCTCCTGAAAACATTTACAGCCTCAGAAACCCTATGCAGGGTCGCTATGAGTCAGAACCGACTCCACAGCACATCACCACCACCATCATTCATTCATTCATCACTCACTGAAGGTCTACCAGGCACCAGAATTGAGTGCAATGCTATGGAATAAAATAATACGTAAGACAGTGACTGTATCCTCAAGGAGTTGAAGAGAACATTGACAGGCAAAAAGGGAAGTAAAGTAGAGTAGATTGGTGCTGTTAGGGTCCGAGACCACCACCCAATAAGGAGACCAAGAGACAAAGATAATGCAAAAGCAGGCGGGCTTTATTCAAGCTAGCATGCTAGAGTCGAGTGGCGGCTGGCAGTGTAGTGTTCAGCGGTGTTACTGCATCAACTCACCAAAGCTAGACCCCAAGCAGTTCACAAACCACACCTTATATAGGGTTTTGGGACACACCATGCGAGCGGGATATGCAAACTAGGATTACAACTTTTACCCAATGGAGCATTCAGAAACCGCGGGATCCAATAGATTTAAACATCACATCACATAAGTAACCTATAGTACTAAGACTTTTTCCAGTCCTGCTGCCCTCATCTTATCTGTTATCTGTTCCGGCCACCTGGCCTGTGAGCCTTCAATTGTGACAGTTTTACGAGTGTGCTCTTTACCCTGCATTGTGTCTCTTAAGATATTCTGTTGGGGACTTGCCTAGCCATGCCTGGTTGTTCTTATGGCCCCGGCCATAAGAGCAAGCTCTTATACCTGAAGTGGCGATTCTTGCTCTGAGCCCTACTTTCAGCTGCCCACTTTTATTCTCACAGTGCTAGGATCAGGCAAGCCCAGATGATATGGGAGCCCATAGAGAGGGTCTCAGTCGTCACTGGGAGATCAGTTCAATAATGCTTCCCCAAAGTGGAGATGGTTAAACCAGGTCCTTTAGGCCTGGTCTTGTCTGTTTGCTCCCTCAAGTTCACCATCTCTCTAATATCTTTGTTTCTGACCCCAACTTCTCTCATTGCTACCCTAGACTGATACCTGGATTTTGGCATTCATATGGACTTTGGGATTCATATATTTGGTTGGTGTCTGATTTCCCTGTGACTCTGGAAGAAACTAAGCTTATTTTCCCAAGAGTGGGGGGGGGAACCCAAAAATACAATATTCATAGTAATGTGATGATAACAAATGTCCCTAATGCAGTCACTAATGCATTCAGAGTAAAAGCAAACACCCTTATAAAAGCCTGGAAGACCCAACAGCATCTGCCCCCATCACTTCTCTGACTGTATTTGTAATGTGTTCCCTCCATTACTTCACTCCAACCAGACTTTCTTGTTAGTTCCTGAACACATAAGGCACACTACTATCTTTGCACTGGTTCCTCCCTCAGTCTGAACACCCTTCCCCAGATAGTTGCAAAGCCTATACTCTCACCTCCAAATCTTTTGCTTATATACCAATTCTCAACTGACAACCCTATTTAAAATGCAAACCTCCTCCAGCAAGTCTAAACCTCCTATTCTTGCTCTATTTTTTCCCTAAAGCACAGATCATGTAATCTTTCTCCATAATTTTCTTATTTACAGGATTCATTGCCTCCTTACTCCACCAGATTGTAAATTTCAGGAAGACTGGGATATCTATCTGTTTTATTCACTGAACAGCTTAGAACTCTGGCTAGTACATTGTAGGTGCTCAATTAATATTTATTAAATGAGAGGGTAGTGGTATAAGTAGCCCTGGGGAAATTTTATTATCAGAGGCCTCACAAGTTAGAAAGTACAACACTGTCTCTCTGCCTTTTAATTATTAAGCTGTACAAGTGTAGAAAACACTTTCATTTTACTCTTCAGTCAACAAAGCAATAAAGGTTGTTGAACTTGCTTAATGAACCCATGAGAATGATGTCTAATTAATGTGAAACAATCTAGCAACTCTGCCAGTCAGCTGCTAGGCATGCCCTGGGAGGTCTGAAGTAAAGCAGGCATCTGTCTGGTTCCAGGCACATGTCCACCCAAGCTGAGTGGTATCTAGGGTCAAAGAAGAGGGAGGCAGCTACTTCCCTGGGTCTATGCCAGTCTCTCCTGTTCTTGTTTACTAGGTGTATGGAACCCTTGTTCTGGGCTCTGGACTGTCGGATTCTTCAGACTGATTCTAGAGCTTAGTTGAAACTGAGAAAATGATTTTCATTCTATAATGGAGATTTCTGAGGGCCATGGAGTTGGGGTAACCCACCCAAGCCACTGTCCTTTGATGTCCTTTTGAACCTTGAGCTTTGGAGAAACCGGTCTTCTAAAAGTCACCTTTAAGTTGAACAATAGCCTAATAAATAGCTCGCTATTGTTGTTAAGTGCTGTCCAAGTCAGTTCTGACTCATAGGGACTCTGTATAGGGTCTCCAAGGAGCAGCTGATGGTTGTGAATTGCTGACCTGCATTTCAAACTGACCTTGCTTATCTTATAGGAGAGCACACCAGGACTCCAGTAGGTAGCTTAGTAAGACTGTTTTGTCTAAAGTATTGAGTTCCTTTAAAGAATTATCTATGTCCAGTCAGTTCCAAGAAACAGAAACCCCAGGATTGGAAGCTGTGTTTTAGGCTAAATTGCTGTTAAGAAAACACTGGCCAGAGGCCATCTTAGATACAACTATTGGTCTCTATACATCCAGAGTCAAAAAGAAAGAAAGAAACCAAAGACTGAGAAGAAATTAATCCACAGGACTAATTAATAGCCCACACCAACCATGACTTCATCTACCCTAAAACCAGAAGAACTATATAGTGCCTGGCTACCACTACTAACTGGTCTGATCAGAAAAACAATCAATGGATCCTAACAGAACGAAAAGAAAATGTGGAAAATAATTCATCCTTTACAGGTCCAGACTTAGTGGACCAGTTAAGACCAACGGATTTGTCAAGACTATTACCTGAGACACTGTTTAAACCTTGAACTCAAACTTTTCCATGAGGTCATCTTTGAGCTAACAGCAGATTGGCTTATAAACATAAACAGTATCATCTGTGAATACAGTGCTCCTTTTAGAAAAGCATCTATAAGAAACCATATGGTCAAAATTTACTTAAAAGCAAAGAAGAGAAGGCAAAGGGACCAGAAAACTGAGTCCTGGGGGAAAACAACAACAAAACAATAATAATGAGAAAGTTGACAACTTTAAAAAAAAAAACAAAAAGCAACCAATGTCCCTGAATAAACTGTGTAGAAAATTGTTAAGTGGGGACCTAATTTGCTGTATAAACTTTTCACTAAAAACACAATAGAATATTTTTCAAAGAAAATAAAGGAGCCATAGTGTAGCACTAGGAGTCCTAGTGTGGCGCTGTGGGCTAATGCATGAGACTGCAAAGTCATTTGAACTGTAAGGTTGATGGTTCAAGCTCACCAGCTGCTCCTTCGGCCAGAATAGACTCTATGATACTTAACAACAACAACAGTGTAGCACGGGACTGCTAACTGCAAGGTTGATGGTTCAAACCCACCAGCTGTTCCTCAGAAATCCTAGATAGGGTTGCTATGAGTTGGAACCAACTTGATGGCAGCTAACAATTGTAGCAACTAAAACAATACAACAGTGTTCTGGCCCTTTTTCACAGCAATATCCATAAAATGGGGCATAGGAATTTTTATAAACTCTCTCATCTTCAGAACATTTTTTAAATTTCCTAGTGTAATGTGATTCTAATTCTAATTTGCAAATTGTATATTCAATAAACCTCAATCAATCTCTCTATTTGGTTTAATATGATTTTTGTTTTAACAGAACACACTCCTGCACTTCCTTCCTGGATCACAGAATAATTCAGTTTGGACCTTGCTCTCTGAAGTCTTCTCTTTGCCTGGCTTTTCTTGGCTGAATAGCACCCAATCACTTGTTCTAAATAAACTGATATTCTGGACACAAATCCAGAACAGATTGCACCAGTCAACCTGGGTCTGAATCCAACTGGGCCCCTTTCTGGCAGCCTGGTCTAGGATAAGTTACGGAACCTTTCACAATGTTGAACTTTACTGATCCCTGGAAAAACAGTGAGAGTCAAGAAATCCCCTCAACTTTTGGTGTTCCGGTAAACTATTAGTCTCTCAAAAGATGTCAACTGCCCTCAGATATCAACTCCATCTCTCTTCTTCCTCATGACTCCCATCAGGCTCAAGGATGACTCCCTTATTTACCTGGTAGCATAGTGGTTACAAATCAGGCTGCAAACCTCTGGTCTGTGGGAGAAAGAAGAGGCATTCTGCTCCTGTAAAGATTTACAGCCTAAGACTCCACATAAAACTTCTGGAGTCCTGTTGCGTTGTAAGATCTGAACTGGACAACTAAATGCAAGGTCAGCAGTTCAAACCCACCATCCAATCCTCGGAAACTGTATACAGGGTCGCTATGGGTTGTAATCGACTTGATGGCACTTAACAACACCAACAAATAAAACTTCTATTAAGGAGTCCTAGTAGCGTAGTGGGTTACACATTGGGCTGCGAACCACAAGGTTAGCAGTTCAAATCCACCAACCGCTCTGTGGGAGAAAGATGAGGCTTTCTGTTCCCATACAGTGTGTCTATGAGTTGGAACAGACTTGATGGCACACAGCAACATGAAACTTCTACAGCACTGCTTCTATAGGAATCCTTCCCTTTGAGACGTTAACTGATGAGTGTTTGCGCTAACGCACTAGCCTTATGAAATCATACCCTAAATTGTCCAGTGTATTCTGCCTTTAACATTTTCAAGCCTCAATATGCTCGCACGTATGAAAGGGAGATGGAACCCCTGGATGGTGCAAATCATTAATGTGCTCTGTTGCTAATGAAAAAGGTTGGCAGTTAAAGTACACCCAGAAAAGTCTCAGGAGACCTGACAATCTGTTTCTGAAAGCCTCAGCCATGGAGCCCCGTTCTACTCTGACACAGAGGGTCAACATGAGTCAGAACGGACTCAATGGCAACTGTTTATACAAAGGAGATAATGTGCCTATTTCATACGGCTAGTTGTGTGAGGAGGACTAAATGAAATAAAGCCCATAAATAAAGCATGTTTTTGTTGTGTGCCATCGAATCAGTTCCAACCCATGGTAACCCTGTATAGGGGTTTCAAGGCTATAAATCTTTATGGAAGCAGAAAATCTTATCTCTCTCCCATGGTGGATTTGAACTGCTGACTTTGTGGTCAGCAGCCCAACATGTAACCCACTATACCACCAGTGCACCTAAATAAAACATTGTTAAGTGCTGTCAAATTGGTTCTGACTCACAGTGTTAGAAATGAATTCCGATGTTGTGTAAAAGACACTCAGTGAGACTAAATTACCTTGGCAAAGCACAATTTACTTCTGCAAGAGTGTGCATGTGCATAGTCTTACATACAGGAACAGGCCAAGGAGCACACCGAGTGGGTAGTCCACTCGGGTTTTTAATCCCTGACGTGAGTCTCAAGGCTGTGTCTCACCCCATTGGCTAGGGTTTTGACCGCACAATCTTTTCCCTTACCCGGTTAGCTAGTTCAAATTTCTAAGGCGTGCATTCCTATTTTAGGAAAAGAAAAAGAAAGATCATAAAGTTTCTGCTTTCTTCAGGAAGTAGTCAAAGAAAAAGAGAGCGATCATAAAGTCTGTACTTCATCAGGAAGTAAAGAAAAAAAGAAAGGTTACCCAAATACAATATACAGGATTATAATATATATATATCCACTACCCCCTCACAACAGCAACCTTGTATAGGGTTTCTGAGGATTGGATGATGGATTTGAACTTCAGATCTTATGGCTACAAGTCCAGTGCTTATCCTAAAGTGCCATACCAGAACTCCAAATAAAGCATTGTTGTTGTTAAGTGGCCTGAAGTTGGTTCCAACTCATACTGACTCTGTACAGAGTTTCCAAGGAAAGGTTGGTGAGTTTGAACCGCTGACTTTGTGATTCAAACTAACCTTGTGGCACAATGCGTATACTACAACACCATAATAAAGCATAATAAGAAATAAATATTTTTGATGGAATTATTATTCCTGTTGCAATTATTGGACCATTCCTCATCCTGAGACACTGCCCTTCTTCTCATTTCCCATTTGTTGTTGCCAAAACTCCAAACTCTTTTCTGCTAGGCTTCCCCAGGTCTCTAAAAGATACTTCAATCTTGGCTCCACCATCACTCTTGTTCTCTCTCCCCTGAGTAACAGAGTTTAATTCTCCTGGAATCCAGATTTCAGGGGCCCATGAGGATTGGGCCAACCCATTGCCTGGGATGTTCTTTTAAACCTTGAGCCTTGAGAAAACTGATTTCCTAAAGTCACCTTCAAGTCAAACAACCCACTCACTGCCATGGAGTCAATTCCAACTCAGAGTGAATCTGTAGAACTTCTGAGACTGCAGATCTTTATTGGAGCAAATAGTGGAGTTTAAGTATGAGAAACAAAGTCTTGCCATCTTGGTTTCTGAGGAACATTCGGGCTGTACTTCTCCTAACACAGATTCATTCACTTGTTTTTCTGGCACACCATGGTACTTTTAATATTCTTCTCCTACAACATAATTCAAATGCATTGTTTCTTCTATGGTCTTACTTATTTACTATCCAACTTTTCACATGCAAATGAGGTCACTGAAAATACCAAGGCTTGGGTCAGGCACACCTTAGTCCTCAGTGGCATTGTGTCCTGCATCGTAGCAACATGTAAGCCACCAAGACAATGACAAACTAACCGAGGATTGTAGTATCTCATTTGTAGAGATTCAGATGGTGGTGGTGGTGGTGGTGGTGGGCTGTGGAGTCGGTTCCTACTCATAGCAACTCTGTACAGGGTTTCCGAGGCTGTAAATCTTAACCACTACACTATCAGAGCTCCTAGAGATTCAGATAGCTCACTAATAAAATTAACCTTAATTTCTTCCTTGCCAGAAGTGAGGAAAACAGATCCTTATCTCTTACAATTCCAAAAATGATGCAAAATGACAGCTGAGCTCCAAGAGGGTCCTCTCCTGCTGTGAAGAAGTCCTGTTTTGAATGATTCATCAAGGTACTCAGAGTGGGGGTGGCTTGGCACTAACTTAAAGGATCCTCCTTCCCAGAGGGACTCATTAACTCAAGGACCACTGCAATGAGCCGAATCTGGGAGCAGGGTGGGAGCCAGCAGTTGGCTAAGGGCTCTGAGAGTGGCTGGGCCAAATAAACCAAACCAAGGCTCATAAAGGAACCACAGGGTGTGCCTTAGTCCAGAAATGACTTAAGACCAATTTATTTCTTGCTGCACTGTTTCCTTTTTGTCAAAACACAAGGCCTGGATGCATCTCAATAGACTCAAAGTAGCCATTTTCCTTCATTCCAAAGAGCTATCGTTTGCCACCTGCAGTTTTGAATTAGCATAAACTATGCACACAGCTTTTTGTTCTAGAAAAAAATCTTCTCTGTAGGGTTGCTTAAGGCAATCCGAGGTTTGCTTAAGAAAGGTAGAAATTGACTATGGAAAATAAACTGGTGTTCTGCTTTCTAATAGTACTGATAAAGAGAAATAGTCTTGAATGGATTTGTAACTGGTTCATTTATACAAATTTTCTTGCTGTTTGTAAGGCTTCAAAAAGCTTTTGGTGTTCAGAAGCATTAATGTAATAAAAACTGCCCTGGGTAAGATATTAAACAATGATACAAAGTGCACATCATCTGATCTGGAGTTTAGCACACTCAAGCTGTTGCTTAAGGTTCCTTGGTGGTGGTTATGGGCCGTGGAGTCGATTCTGACTCATAGTGACCCTGTACAGGGTTTCCAAGGCTGTAAATCTTTATGGGAGCAGAAAGCCTCATCTTTCTCCCAAAATACAGATAGTAGTTTCAAACTGCTGACCTTGCAGTTCACAGCCCGATTTGTAACCACTCCACTACCAGAGCTCCTTTGGGTAAACTACTCAATCCCCAATCTTATGTTCATGTTTCCATTTCATTTGGCTAATTATCGCTCAATGGAAATGTTTGGTGTTGACCTTTGTTAGAAGTGAATCCCGATGTCGCATAAAAGACACTAGGTGAGACTAAATTACCTTGGCAAAGTAAAATTTACTCCTGCAAGAGGGTGCTTGCGCATAGCTGTACATACACGAACAGGCTAACAAGCACACGGAGTGGGCAGTCCACTCAGGTTTTTAATCCCTGACGCGAGTCTCAAGGCTGTGTCTCACCCTATTGGCTAGGGTTTTGACCGCACAATCTATTCCCTTACCCGATTGGCTAGTTCAGATTTTTAAGGCGCACATTCCTACTTTAGGAAAAGAAAAAGAGAGCGATCATAGTCTTTGCTCCAGGAAGTAGTTTAAGGAAAAAGAAAGTGATCATAAATTCCTTACTCCAGGAAGTGGTTTAAAGAAAAAGAAAGTGACTATAAATTCTTTACTCACTTCAGGAAGTAACCAAAGAAAAAGAGAGAGATCATAAAGTCTTTACTTCAGGAAATAAAAAAAGTTACCTGAATATAATAAACAGGATTACAATTTTTTTTCCCCACACCTTCATCAACTAGTTGGCTCCAGAGCAGCTTTCAAAGAAAACTTGTTTACAGAGATTTTTGGATTCAAGTTCACTTGGTGGCATAAATTGGCAAAAACCTGGAGTTACTGGGAGAGGTAGTAAAACAAGGAGGTCTTGGATTCATCTAGCTGGGTTAACAGAGCTGTGGTCTTGGAACTCAGAAGTCATAAGTGATGGATATTGTGACCAGATAAATTTATCACTCAAGCCAGGGAGTACTTTTAAGAATGAAAAAGTGGGTATATTAAATAGGTGGGATGCCAGAATAAGACGAAAGGGTCAGTCCTGGGGAAATCAGGACGCACAGTTGCCCTGAAACCCACACCCTAATATACCATGACAGGTCCCACCTAGGAATTAGCTGGTGGGCCCTATGTAGACATTGGCTGTTTTTTGAGTTAAATCTTCCAGGGAGCTACAAGGACAGAGAGTACTTGTGTGGCACTTGGGTTAATGCGCTAGACTGCAAAGTTGGTTTGAACTACAAAGGTTGGCAGTTCAAGCTCACCAGCTGCCGCTCAGAAACCAAAACAGGGTTGCTATGGGTCGGAACCAACTCCACAGCACTTAATAATGACGAGGACGGAAGAACTACCTTATCTAGAACAAGTCCCAATGGAGTGTCCACACTTGCACAGACAGAAGATATCCCTCAGATGACTCTAGAATAATCAATCCCCCAGAGGATGCCTATTTTGTGGTACACCTGCATACCTGGAACTATCTCAGGAGCCAGGGGTCTGTTCATCAGGATGTCAGATCCAGAATGACTTAGCATTGTTGTTGTTGTTGTCAGGTGCCATCGAGTCGGAACCGACTCATAGCGACCCCATGCACAGCAGAACGAAACAATGTCCGATCCTGGGCCAACCTCACTACTGCTGCCACACCCGAGTCCATCAATGATGCCACCTGGCTGATCCATCTCATTGGGGGTCTTCCTCTTTTTCTCTGACCCTCCACCCTACCCAGCATGACATCCTTCTCCAGCGATTGTTTCCTCCAGACAATATGTCCAAAGTAGGAGAGACGAAGTTTAGCCATCCTGGCCTCCAAGGAGCACTCTGGCTGCACTTCCTCCAAAACAGATTTATTGGTTCTTTTGGTAGTCCATGGCACTTTCAGTACTCTCCTCCAACACCACAACTCAAAGGCATCAATTCTTCTACGATCCTCCTTATTCACTGTCCAGCTTTCGCATCCATATGAGGCTATTGAAAACACAATGGCCTGGGTCAGGCGCACCCTAGTCCTCAAGCTGACATCTCTACTCTTCAACACTTTAAAAAGTTCCTGTGCAGCAGATTTGCCCAGTGCAATACGTCATCTGATCTCTTGACTGCTACTTCCGTGAGTGTTGATAGTTGATCCAAGAAGAATGAAGTCCTTGACAACTTCAATCTTTTCTCCATTGATAAGAATGTTGTTTATTGGTCCAGTGGTAAGGATTTTTGTTTTCTTGACATTTAGATGTAATCCATATCGAAGGTTGTGCTCTTTAATCTTCATAAGTAAATGTTTCAAGTCCTCTTCACTCTCAGCGATCAAGGTCGTATCATCTGCATATCGCAGGTTGTTAATGAGTCTTCCTCCAATCCTGATGCCACGTTTTTCTTCATAGAACCCAGCTTCTCGTATTATTTGCTCAGCATACAGGTTGAATTAGATCCCCCTAATTTGGCCAGGTGAGGGAAATTCCCTCCAAACCTGAAACAGTTGTTGTTGTCAAGTGCCGTTGAGTCAGTTTCGACTCATTGCGACACTGCACAGGTTTTCCAAAGAGCAGCTGATAAATTTGAACTGCCGACCTTGAGGTTCAAACCACCCCTGCGGTCTAGTGCTTATCCTGGTATAGCAGTTTTAGATTCGTGGTCGAAGAAACCGAGGCCACTCAGAGAGGTGAAGCAGAGTTTCAGATTTTATTAAGCCGGTTGACTCAGAGGAGCTAATTTCTCCAGATTCTGAGCCCCGAACGGAGAGTAACACAGGCCTATATGGGGTCAATGTAAAGAAAAAAAAAATCCTCACCACTGGACCAATAAACAACATTCTTATCAATGGAGAAAAGATTGAAGTTGTCAAGGACTTCATTCTTCTTGGATCAACTATCAACACTCACGGAAGCAACAGTCAAGAGATGAGTGGATGTACTGCATTAGGCAAATCTGCTGCACAAGACCTTTTTAAAGTGTTGAAGAGCAAAGATGTCAGCTTGAGGACTAAGGTGCGCCTGACCCAAGCCATGGTATTTTCAATAACCTCATATGGATGTGAAAGCTGGACAGTGAATGAGGAAGACCTTGGAAGAATTGATGCCCTTGAATTGTGGTGTTGGAGGAGAATACTGAAAGTGCCATGGGCTGCCAAAAGAACAAACAGATCTGTGTTGGAAGAAGTGTAGCCAGAGTGCTCCTTGGAGGCCAGATGGCCAAACTTTGTCTCTCATACTTCAGACATATTGTCAGGAGGGACTAGTCGCTGGAGAAAGACATCATGTTTGATAAGGTGGATGGTCAGAGAAAAAGAGGAAGACCCCCAGCGAGATGGATTGGCAAAATGGCAGCATCAATGGGGTCAAGCGTGGCAACAATTGTGAGGTTGACCCAGGACTGGGCAGTGTTTCGTTCTGTTGTGCATAGGGTTGTTATGAGTCGCTATGAGCACCTAACAACAACAACATAGAGTACAAATAGAATACACAGGAATCAAATTGACTACATCTGTTGGAAGAGGAGGTGGAAAAGCTCAGTATCAACTGTGGAATTGACTAGCAATCGCTAATATGCAAGCTCAGGCTGAAGCTGAAGAAAATTAAAATAAGTCCATGAGAGTCAAAATATGACCATGAATATAAAACAAGTTTGATGCATTAGACACAAATGAGCAAAGACCAGAAGAGTTGTGGGATGCCATCAAGAACACCATCCAAGAAAAAAGCAAAAGGTCAATAAAAAGAAAGAAAAGACCAAAATGGATGTCAGAAGAGACTCTGAAGATTCCAGCGTGGAGATGCTAAAGCAAATAGAAATGGGCATGTAAAAGAGCTAAACAGAAAATTTCCAAGAGCAGCTCAAGAAAACAAAGTCAAGTATTATAATGAAATGTGCAAAGACCTGGAGTTAAAAAACCAAAAGGGAAGCACCTGCTCAGCATTTTTCTAGCTGAAAGAAACAAAGAACAAAGTCAAGCTTTGACCTGAAATAGTGAAGGATTCTATGGGCAAAATATTGATGATACACAAAGCATCAAAAGAAGATGAAAGCAGCACACAGAGTAAGTGTACCAAAAAGAAATGGTAGTTGTTCAACCATTTCATGAGGTAGCCTATTATCAACAACTAATGGTCCTGAAAGGAGAAATCCAAGTTGCACTAAAAGCATTGGCAAACAGGGCTACAGGAATTGACAGAACACAAATTGAAATGCTTCTACAAACTGATGCAGCACTGGAAATGCTCATTCATTTATACCAAGAAATCTGAAAGACAACTACTTGGCCAACTGATTAGAAGAAATCCATATTTGTGCCCATCCCAAGGAGAGGTGGCCCAATGGAATGCAAAAATCATTGAACAACATCATCAATATCACATACAAGTAGAGTTTTGCTGGAAAGAATTAGAAAATGGCGGTAATAGTGCATTGATAGGGAACCGTCCGAAACTCCAGCCAGATTCAGAAGAGGACATGGAATGAAGGATATTATTTCTGACACCAGATGGATCTTGATTAAAAGCAGATAATACCAGATAGATGTTTACCTGTGCTTTATTGACTATGCAAAGGATCATAACAAGCTATGGAACACATTGTGAGGAATGGAAATTACAGAACATTTCATTGTGCTCATGAGGAACCTGTACATAGACCAAGTCATTTGAGCATTTGAATAGGCAGTCATTTGAATAGACCAAGGAGACATTGAATGATTTAAAATCAAGAAAGGTATGCA
>NW_006408521.1:19464628-19473438 GCF_000296735.1 Chrysochloris asiatica
TGCATAGGGTCATTATGAGTCAGCACCAACTAGAGGCCATCTAACAACAACAACAAAGTAAACTGGAACTATCTTAGAAGAGTTTAACTTCCTCTATAGCTACATCCCATAGTTCATCTCACCTTTTCAATCTCCAAATCAGAACTTGTGCCAAAACAAAAGGGGCATCTATTCTCCAGAACAAAGGTAAAATCAGCAAACAGGGATGGTTGAAACAATCCCTATGCCAAGAACACCACCACTCTAACTATCAGCATAACTAACCCTTAAATCCCTGAGTAACTTTCCAATAGGAAGCTGACCACCACTCTGAGGATAATTCAGGGATGCAATTATATAACCCTTGTGAAAACCACAGATAACCACCACTGGAAAAATTAATAGTGCCTATTAGAGACAACGTGTCCAGAAAGCCAGCACGAAAGTTCCTGAAATTCCTCACGCTCCTACTCCTTGTCCAAGATCCCTATAAATTCTTTTTTTCCAGGAAGGCCCATCTTTGCTCTTTGTTCTGAGCCCTGTCTCTGAGTGTTGACTAGTTCAGTGGTAGGTGATTAAGAAACTTTTTCCAGTTACAGTTTGTTACTAAACCTTGCTTCTGAGGCTAAATGAGAAAAAAAAAAGTGATTGTTGTCATTGTTTTTAAGGGCTGTCAAGTCAGTTCCAACTCATAGCAACCCTGTATAGTGTTTCTGTGGAGCAGCTGGTGGGTTTGAACCACTGAACTTGCAGTTAACAGTCCAGTGCTCATCCTATAGCACCACACCAGGACTCCAAAAATTGACTGGTTAGTTCTAAGTCACTTTCCTTATAAGGCGCATTGGGAACTTTTATAGCCACATCATCTATTATACCTGAAGCAGCAAGCACATCGTGGTTGACTTAAGCTTAGGAGCTTAGCATGAGTGATTCCATCTTGGACCTAGTAGAGAGTCAGGTGAACTGCTGACAAAGCAAAGCTGGTCATTAGAGTCGAATGCATCGAATCTATTCTTGAGATGATCTCTGTATTCAGGTGGGATATGTTCCAGGTCATATTTTGGTACTCGTGGACTTGTTTTCATTTTCTTCACCTTCAGCCTGAACTTGCCTATGAGCAACTGATGGTTTGTTCCATAGTCCACCCCTGGTCTTGTTTTTGCTGATGATATGAAACTTTTCACCATCTCTTCCCACAGATGTAGTAAATTTGATACCTGTGTATTCCATCTGGTGAGGGCCATGTGTATAGCTGTCTTTTATGGTGCTTTTGAGTGTCAGATTCAAAATAGCCAATACCAGTCCATTTCAGTTCACTAAAGCCTAGGATATTAATGTTTATGTGTTCCATTTCATTTTCACAACTTGCAGTTTTCCTAAATTCATACTTGTACATTCCATGTTCTGATTATTAATGGATGTTTGCAGTTATTTTTTTCTCATTTTGAATTGAGTCCCACTAGCAATGAAGATTCCAAAAGCTTTGTACCATTCATTTCATTAATTTCAACTGTACTTTGAGGAGGCATTTCTTCTCAAGTCACACTTTGAGTGCCTTCTAACCTGAGGTGCTCATTTTCTGGCACGCCACCTGACATTATTTTTGTACTATTCATAATGTTTCAATATTCAAAAATCTGGTGTTATCTGACAATGTTTTACAGCCATTCATAAGGTTTTCAGTGACTACTCAGTCAGAAGTAGTCCATCTCTCCTTCTTTCTAGTCTGGTAGCTTAGCTGAAATATCATAGGTGACCCAGTTGGTATTTAAAATACCCAAGGCATAGCTTCCAGCATCCCAGAAACACGGAAGTCATCACAATAAGACAAACTGACAGAAGAGTAGTTGTCACTGAGGGTAGTAGTAATCAAAGGTCATGCTGGAGGAGGTCATTTCCCTTAAGTGTGTGACCACTGAGAATAAAGATGACATTTTCTCATGATCCCTTGCTCACAGGTGTGCTGAGTTCTGGCCAAGGAGCTGTGCATTACAACAGTCCCGCTGGGCCTCTTTTCCTGCAGAGGGTTTTTGTTTCCCCTTGTTAATCCTTCCTCTTCCATCTGCAATACTATAGGGTACTAAAGATGCAGAGCAGGAGTTAAGAATAGGAAGGAATGAGAAAGCAGACCATGCCTCTCTTTCTCAGCTTGAGTATGACCAAGGGACCAAGCTGAGGAAGAGAGAGAGAGAGAGAGAGTATTGAATTGGATATGAGATTGAGATTTCTCATTGCACTGAACTGGGCTAGACTTTGCAGTATATGAATGTCACCAAAAAGCTTTGGGATTTACCCAAGATGTCATTGAACCCAAAACCAAACTAACTAACCCACTGTCATCAAATCAATTCTGACTCATGATAACCACATGTGTTACACAGTAGACCTGTTCCTTGGGGTTTCCTTAGCTGTAGGATAAGCACTGGACTGCTAACTGCAAGGTCAATGGCTCATACTCACCAGTAACTCTTCAGAAACCTTACACAGGGTCGCTAAGAGTCAACTGACTGGACAGCATTTAACAACAATAACAATGTTTTTGTGGAAACAGTTCATCAGACCTTTCTTCTGTAATAGAATTTTCATAGCTTGAACCTACCCATCTAAGCAAAATAGAGTCAGTTTGCTCATTCGGTCTTGATAAATGAAGACCCTGCACATGAGGAAGTCAGTTAAAATTTTTGCCAAGATGACCTCATGGTCCTAGAAGAACAGGATGTGTTTAAATCCACCCAGAGAGTTATCTCAGGAATTACGCAGCTTGGATCCTAAAAGGTGGAATGTTTGAGAAGGATTATTGCCTCATTGTTTCTTTTTCCCTAAAGGTAGAATGTTTGAAGAAGGATTATTGCTTTATAGTTTCTTTTTCCAAAAAAGGCTATCTTGATGTTAAAATAGATTAAGTGTATGTCCAAATGTAACTTGCCTGCTATTCATAATGGACAGGACTGTCTTGAGAAATTTTTCTCCCATCCTCCAGACTGCTGGCTTTCTGTTAATAAAGCTTGGTTTGGACCTCTCCCCGTCTCTGTGATTGACTACAGTGACAGGTAGCGAGCCCTCTTGTCGGTTTGGCAACAGTTTAAATTCTAAAACATTTGGTTTGTGGAAGGTCATGAGCTCTTCAGGTTGAGTCATGAACATCTGAGTTCTTTCTGACCATTTATCAGCACTGCGGTAGCTTTTTTTCTGGCAGAGGGTGTTTGAAAGTTTTATACTGCATGTAGGATCCTACTGTTTATAAGAAAACCTTTCACATACTAGAACTCAAAACTTTACTTGTTGTTAAGTGCTGTCAAGTTGGTTTTGACTGTATAAGGTTTCCAAGGAGCAGCTGGTGAGTTTGAACCACCGTGGTTCAAAACCAAATTTATGGTCCAGTACTTAGTGGTTGGAGTCCTGGTGTGGCACTCTGGGTTAATGCGCCAGACTGCAAAGCCGTTTGAACCGCAAGGTTGGCAGTTCAAGCTCACCAGCTGCTCCTTGGAAACCCTACACAGGGTCACTATGGGTAGGAATCAACTTGACAGCACTTCACAACAACAACACAACAAGTTAGTGGTTACAAATTGGGCTGCGAACCTCAAGGTCAGCAGTTAGAAACTACTAGCTGTTCTGTGGGTGAAAGATGAGGCTTTCTGCTCCCGTAAACATTTACAGCCTCGGAAACCCTCTACAGGGTCACTATGAGTTGGAACTGACTCCACGGCACATAACAACAACAAAAGTCTAACTGCTTTTTGTTAGGAAATTAGTGAGGTCCAGACTCAAGCTCACTGGCTGCTCCTCAGAAACCCTGTAAGTGTCATTATGGGTCAGAACTGACGCCAATGCATTTAACAACAACAACAAAGACAAATAGAAACCTGCTAGGCTTTATTTGGTTTTAGCTGATTTGCATGAGTGATTCCACCTTGGGTTAACTATTTAAATTATTAATATCTTACTAGACTCTTGGAAGAAGCCCTGTTGAGTAGTGGATTATGAGCTGGCTTGCTAACCACAAGGTCAGCAGTTCAAATCTACCAATTGCTCTATGGGAGAAAGGGGAGGCTTTCTGTTGCTGTAAAGATTTACAGCCTTGGAAAAGCTATACAAGGTCTCTTTGCGTCAGAACTGAATCAACGCAGTAACATAAACCTGCTAACCATAAGGTCAGCATTTCAAACTCACCTGCTGCTCCTCAAAAAACCTATACAGGGACATTATGAGGCAGAACTAGACAGTACTTAACAACAGTTAGACCCTTGGCTCCCCAAATCACTGAACACATAGAGTAAGGTTGTTGGTAGACAACTGATGGATTGATGAATGAATAAATAATTTTGTATAAAAGTCATTTTCTAAAATTTTACCATACATTTATTAATGTTTGAAGCATAGTGAAATAATCAAGGACTTATGGAATTCCAACCTCTAAAGAATAATAAAATTTTCTTTAAAAAAATGAATTTGTTTTATGCTATTTGAATCTTTGAATTTAGATGTAAATTTGAACAATCCCCAATTCTGTGATAGATGCTGACACCTACTGACCATATTTGATATTAAAAGTTTAATAAAATGCTTTATATTTTTTAATCAAAAACAGCAGGAAACGTTTCTGGTTCTTGAAGTGTAAAGTCTTGAGTCTCCAGGTTAGGGGTACAGATTGGGTGGTAAGAAATCCTTCTTCCAGGGGAGTAAATTGTGGCCACCCAGAAAATAGAAACAAACCCAAGGATAAGAAAAGATCTGAGGAAAGGAATTGTGTGATAGATTGCATGACATAGTTGACCCCAGAATTCCTATCTTGCTTGTCTTAATCTCTTCCACCTCTTAAAGTTCTCATTGGGTCCACAAAGAGATTTTTCTTTTCTCTTTGTGGACCAGATTCTCTTTAAGGTGCGCAATTCCATTTTTACACCAGACTTTGGAACATAAACTACCCCTAAGTCCCTTCCAACAGAAGTCCCCCTGCATCCTTGTATAGGCATTCCTGTGACATCTAACCTTCATCACTGTATTGCTAGCATGTTTTGAGTGCTTACTCTGAGCTACTTTGCTAAAAGTTAATGAGGGGAGTCAGGTCAACTGGAGCTTCTGCTAAAGTCAAAGCAAATAGTTTTATTGAAGGAAGAGTACTATCTAGATGAGGCAGTGTTTCATGAGGGTTTGCAAAATTACTATGCTAGAGGAAATTGTGGGTTTCACAGAGTTTAAGTACAGAAAATCCAGGACTTTATAAGGAAAAATTCTGATTGGTTGGCATTTAAGAAAGCATCCTTTAATTTACACCTGATAATTGTAAGATCCCACAAGCATTGTTTTGTTAATCATGAGGTTTGAGTCAAAATTTTGTTAATCTGTGGATATTCTGGAGGTCCACCTGAGTGGATATCTTTCCTGGGAACATGTTGTGACAAAGGGTGTGGAGGCAGGCCCCAGGCTTCCTGAGGTATGCTGGCTAGCTGGCTTTTCCAAGTCAGCTCAGAAGGAGCAGTAATCAGCAAAAAAGGAGCCCCACCTGCCTGCATCTTTGGCCTCTTTGTTCACAGTTACATGACTTTGGCTACATGATTTTATCTCTCTTTCCTTATCTCCAAAATGCAAATTATAATGCTTACCACATAGTGTTCTTGTGAGGTTTTAAATAGTTCACATATGTAAACTGCTCAGAATAGTACCTGGTGCATCCCAAGTGCTATACAAATATTAGTTATTGTTGCCTTATTTTATCTTTACAATAATCCCCTGAAATAAACACCATTATCCTATCCACTATTTGTCTGTCAGTTTGTAGTGCTGTGGCTGCTTCTGTGTTGCTATGATGCCAGAAACTATGCCACTGATATTTCGAATCCCACTGGGGTCACTGATGGTAAACAGGTTTCAATGGAGCCTCCAGACTAAACAGCTAGGAGGAAGGAGAGGACAATCCTGCTAAATGGTGAGCCACTGAAAACCTATGAATAGTAGTGGAACATTGTCTGATACAATGCCAGAAAACAAGTGCCTCAGGTTAGAAGATACTCAAAATGTGACCGGGGAAGAGCCACCTACTTCTTCAAGTAGAGTCAACCTTAATGGCATGGATAGAGCAAAGCTCTCAGGACCTTCATTTACATATTGGGAATGATGCAAAATCAAAAGAAACATCTGCAAACATTCATTAATAATTGGGGTATGGAATGCAGGAAGTATGAATCTAAGAAAGTTGGAAGTCATTAAAAATGAAATTGAGTATGTAAACATTGATAACCCAAGCATTGTTGTTGTTGTTGTCAGATGCCATCGAGTCAGAACCGACTCATAGCAAAACAAAACTCCTCACCACTGGACCAATAAACATTCTTATCAATGGAGAAAAGATTGAAGTTGTCAAGGACTTCATTCTTCTTGGATCAACTATCAACATTCATGGAAGCAGCAGTCAGGAAATCAGGCGATGTATTGCATTAGGCAAATCTGCTTCACAAGACCTTTTTAAAGTGTTGAAGAGCAAAGATGTCAGCTTGAGGACTAAGGTGAGCCTGACCCAAGCCATGATATTTTCAATAACCTCATATGTATGTGAAAGCTGGACAGTGAATAAGGAAGACCGGAGAAGAATTGATGCTTTTGAGTTGTGGTGTTGGAGGAGAATATTGAAAGTGCCATGGGATGCCAAAAGAACAAATAGATCCATGTTTGAAGAAGTGCAGCCAGAGTGCTCCTTGGAGGCCAAGATGGCCAAACTTCATCTCTCATACTTCAGTCATATTGTCAGGTGGGACCAGTCACTGGGGAAGGATATCATGTTTGGTAAGGTAGAGGGTCAGAGAAAAAGAGGAAGACCCCCAATGAGATGGATTGGCCAAGTGGCAGCATCAATGGACTCAAGCATGGCAACAGTAGTGAGGTTGGCCCAGGATTGGGCAGTGTTTCATTCTGCCGTGCCTAAGGTCACTATGGGTCAGTACCAACTCAATGGCACCTAACAACAACAAACAACAACAACATTCTTATTTTTAAACCTAGGAAATAATAGATTTATTGTATCAATTGGAAATGCTTACAGCTTCAAGGAACAGAAAACCTGACTAGCCATGGCTTAAATACGTTTTTGTGTTTTCTCTTTCTCTTTCTTTCTCTATTTCACATAACAAGAAGTCCTGAGGCTGCTGGTTAATGAAAGTGGTTCAGGACTCGATGATGCCAGGGTCAATGTCTCTGAGAGTATTTAAGCCTTTCCCCCAAGTCTTTCATGAGTTCCAAGTATCTTGACAGTTCTGCAAGAAGAATGAAGTTGGAGGTCACTGGCTTTATGTGACATGGCTTTTCTATTCAAAGGACTCTTAACACTGGGATTGGTAAAGGAGCCATTCCCAAAGTAGGGACAAGTGATCCCAAGACTATCAAGAAAGAAAAGTCACGAGTGGAACTTGAGATCCCTACTTGGAAAAGGTGGCAGCTTGGAGAGACAGAGCAGCTACAGGCTTCCCAGATCATGGACTGAGTAAAGCTGAGTATCTATGGGCAGGAGGCTGGCTTGTAGAATGTGGTCATTGGGCATTCACAGATTGACTGAAGGAGGTTTGTAACACTTGTTTGAATGGGCGAGAGGCCAAGGGCCACATGGCTGAAAGGCCGAAGACAAGAGCCAGCATGCCTGCAGAATTGGCAGAGAAGCTACCTTCCATTTCTTTAATTCTTAGATTCCATGAAAAGGAAACGCGGATCAAGAAAATATGAAATGTGTTTATGAAAAACACAAGTTGGTTAAATTAATGGTTAGTATGGAGTCTTGGTGTGGCACTGTGGGATAATGTGCTGGACTGCAAAGTCATTTGAACCACAAGGTCAGTGGTTCAAGCTCACCAGAAGCTCTTTGGAAACCCTATATGGGCTCCATATGGGTAGGAAACGACTGGATGGCACTTAACAACAACTACATCCATAAACGAGTTACAGTTAATACCAGATCTGATGTATACAGTAGTGACAAATTCTTGCCAGAAGTCCTGATTCTTTGTCTTTTCCCTTTACTTCACAGTGTGTACTCCATTTAATTAAGGCACATGTTCCAGAAAAACAGGAAGCTCAATGTCTAAGTGGTGAGGTCTGGCAGTGTTCTCTATGGTAACAATTAGAAACAGGAAACCCTATGTCAGGCCTGCGTGTTACATTTTAAATTATGATTAGATGACAGATTTAAAAATATGACTTTGGATTTCACTTGAAAAATATGACAACACAGAGTCTGCCCATTCTTTCATCCTTTCTCCTCAAAAGTCTGGCATTCGCATTTGCAACCCCTGATATTTGGGATCTTAGGCCTTAAGGATACACTTGATACAATGTCAAGGAAATGATACATTATAACTTTAAAATAATTTAAAAATGAATATAGGAAATACCCAACAGATGTCCCAGGTGCTGTGTAACGGTGGGTTGAATAAATTTGCAAAATAGATGAGATAATTTAGGAATATATCTAAGGGAAAGAAATCAATTCATACATTTTATGGGGGTCATTTGCAACACATCCCATTGTACCCAGTCCAATATTAGGACTCATTTCTACTAACATACCATGGGCTCGAGTCATTTACTTATATGTATGTTGGAATCCCACCACTCGTCTGTCAGTTTGTCATACTGTGGTGGCTTGTGGGTTGCTATGATTCTGGAAGCTATGCCACCAATATTTTAAATACCAGCAGGGTCACCCATGGTGGACAGGTTTCAGATGAGCTTCCAGACAAAGACAGACTAGGAAGAAGGAGTGACGAACTACTTCCAAATATTTAGTCATTAAAAACCTTATGATTAGCAGAGAAACACTGTCAGATATAGTGCCAGAAAATGAG
>NW_006408521.1:19476109-19481746 GCF_000296735.1 Chrysochloris asiatica
CCAAACTTCATCTCTCATACTTCGGACATATTGTCCGGTGGGACCAGTCACTAGAGAAGGATATCATGTTTGGTAAGGTGGAGGGTCAGAGAAAAAGAGGAAGACCCCCAGCGAGATGGATTGGCCAAGTGGCAGCATCAACAGGCTCAAGCATGGCAACAATTGTGAGGTTGGCCCAGGATCGGCAGTGTTTCGTTCTGCTGCGTATAACGTCCTTGATTTGGTATAGACTCGATGGCATGTAACAACTACAATATGTGGAATCCTGATGTGGCATTGTATGATAAGCACTGAACTGCTAACCACAAGGTTTGTGGTTCAAACCCAACAACTGCTCATTGGAAACCCTATACAGGATCGCCATGAGTCAGAACTGACTAGAAAGCACTTGATAACAACAACAACAACAACAACATCTGTATGTTGTACATAGCTATTGACCCTCAATAAACTTTGTTTTATTTTTTTTTTAATAATGGCTTGTGATAGCTTATTTTGTTTCTGTTTCACTAAAATATAAGTTCCTGTAGTGTAATTGATGATTTAATATAGCTCTTCTAGCCTTAGCCTTTGTAACTCCCATCAAACAATTCTTTTCCACTTGGGTCTGGGTAAGAGAAGGTAGGAGAAAATACTAAGACGATAACATGATTCAGCTATGGATGTTAAACAGTCATTGTCATTGTAAAAAGTTGAAACTCTAGCATGGATATAAAGTGAGCTGTCTCAGAAACAGGAGAAGAGGAATTTCATTACTAACAAAGAAGAGCTAAGAGGACAATGTCGCACTTGGATCATGAGATCCCTGCACATTCAACTTCCTCAACCCAGGGACAGAAAGCTATTACAGTGGAGTGGCAGAGTCGCAGCAGCATGGGACAGAACACAGCAAGAAAAGCTGAGTGACTTTGGGCACGTGTAGAGTGGTGTGACCTGAGGCATGAATTGGACAAACTCCACTTGCTGATCCCTGAAGTTAGAGCCAAGTGCCTTCAGGCTGAGGTTTATGACGGAGTGTACTTCCTGTGGACATTTATCAACAGCCTAAAAGAGCTTTGTAAAATTGTTGTTGTTGTTGTTAAGTGCCATTGAGTCAGTTCGGACCCATAGCGACCTTGTATAGGGTTTCCAAGGAGCAGCTGGTGAGCTTGAACTGCTGACCTTGCAGTTTAAATGGCTTTGCAGTCTTGCGTATTAACCCACAGCACCATGCCAGGGCAGAAAGAGGCCTGCCCATGGGCACAGTTGAGCACTGTGGAGATGCTGTCCTGACTGTAACAACTGTGCCCTGAGCATTTCTGACTCTGAATGGTAACCTTTTAATTTCCACAATAAGCACCATAACTGTGAAGTATGGTGTTTGAGGTCTGTGCGGCCATGGCAAGGAATTGTCAAATGCAGATGACAAGTAGTGGCACAATAAGATGGCTGTCATTTTTGCAGTTCCCCAAGAGAAGAATTTTTCCATCAATTTTATTTTGTAATATATCCCCAGAGAACAGTTGCTGGCACGTGGCAGATGTCCTATAAATATTTACTGAATAATGAATTAACTTATTGTGTACAAGGCACTACCGTGGTAGGTATTGTGGGGGGTGCAGGGATGCACAGGCTCTGCCCTTATATTCAGAACTTTCACCGTAATTGGATAAAAAGGACCTAAGGCAAAAGACAATAATAAAATATTTGCAGACAATTACAGATACAAAGAACTGGAAGAAACAACATATTCCAAGAGTCCAGGATGGGAAGAGATTGCTTTGACTTGGGATGGGGGCTCAGAAAAATCTCATAAAGGTTTGACTCAAAGGAAAGGGTGAGAGTCACACACACAGCAGACAGGAGACGTGCATTTAAAGCAGGGGGAAGCTTTGTGTTAGGAAAAAAACTGGCAAAATAATTTGTTGGCAGCTTGTGAAAGCTTTTCTTTATGAAAAGTTTTGGAGCAAGTAGCTTTTCCTAAGCAGTGTTTGGGGACATTCATTTCATGGTTGGGTAAAGGATGAATTCACCGAATATAGTGACTGATGGGACTTGCAGAGGCAAGCAAAAGAAATCCTGGGGGTTTCACACCTTGATAATTAGAAGTGTCATTAACAGGAATAAGAAGTTAGGGGAGGAGAGGCAGCTGGTCAGGATTTTGACTGAAGATGACAGAAATGCAATTTGAACTATTATGGGAAAAACAGAGATTCAATGACTCGTGACACCAAATTGCAGAAGAAGTAGAAATGATGTGATGTCTCAAAACATTTGGAACAATAGTAACTTAAAGAAGGGATCATTAGAGCTCCTTTGTGCCTTTGGGAGAAATGACAGTTTCATTGCAGCAGTGGGACTGTGCACATCAGTGTTTGTCACATTCCTAATGTAAGCTAAATTTTACCTTTCTTAAAGCCTTTGGCAAGGAGTCTTGGTAGTGTAGTGGATTACAAACTGTACTGATTAACTACAAGATCCATAGTTCAAATCTACCAGTCACTCAGCAGGAGAAAAAGGCTTTCTGCTCCTGTAAAGATGTACAGCCTTGGAAACCCTAGACAGGGTTACTGTGAGTCAGAATGGATTCCGTGGCACCTTTGGCTATTGCAAATAGGCTGAAGGATATAGTTTTATATGTTTTATTGCTATTATTTTATATACAATAAAATTCATTGATCTTAAAAAACAAAACAAACATTTGGAACCAGGAACTCTCTCTGCCTGCTACTCTCTGCTCCATTCATAATGTCAGAACTGCATGTGCCAGCATCTTCCAGACTCACATCCTCCCACTCTGACACCAGAGATGGTAGAATTTATCTCCTTACTTCCAATTAGGAAAAATCCCAGAGAAGCACTCTGATTAGTGTACTGTGGTCACATGTCTAGTTTAGATAGTGAGCAGGGGGTAGGGTAATTGGATTAGCAGTTCCCACTAAAATCACAGGGTTGACAAAACAGTTCCTCAAAACAAAGGCAGGATACATTTCCAGAAAGAAAATGAAAACAAAATACTGGGTAACTAAAGTAACTAAGGGCCACAACAAGAGTTAGGTTAGTAGTTTTCTGTTTGTTTTGATATATTAAACATTTGAGATTTTAGAATCACATAATTTCAGAGTCCATAAAAGTCATCTAATTCCACATGATATCTAATGTATTAAACATGTTTGCAATATTTCCAACAAGTAATCTGAAAGTTCAAGCCAGAATCAGACGAGGACATGGAATAAGGGATATTGTTACTGACATCAGATGGATCTGGCTGAAAGCAGAGAATACCAGAAAGATGTTTACCTCTGCTTAATTGACTATGCAAAGGCTTTCAACTGTGTGGATCATGACAAGATATAGATAAGAAGAACACTTCATTGTGTCCATGAGGAACCTGTACATAGAACAAGAGGTAGTTGTTTGTACAAAACAAGGGGACACTGTGTTGCAGACTGCAGGTATTGGGGTGTTGAGGACCAGTGTCATGGACGAAAATCCAGCACATGGCTGCACTCAGACTTGCTGGCCAGAGACCCTGAGGGCTCAAGGAAGTAACCTCCGGATGTCATGGGTTCATTGGCTTTTACGAACTCACTGTTGGGCTAGCTCTGTATAATTCTCTTTAGTCCTATTAATTCATGCTATGCTTCGAACTCCTGTAACTGTAGCCTCTGAGAAAATGGTTTCTTATGTGCCCTTCTTAATGTCTCCACTGTGTTGGCAGTGCTTAAAGTGTTCTGGTAACAAATCTCTCTGAGTAACAAACTCTGGCCACTGGGCAAGCTCGACCAAACTGTTCTTTATCAAATTATTCAGTTATGTTTGATATTAACTTAATACATGAGCCCTTGATACCCATGGACAAATATTAAACTGCTCCTAAAGCCGAGACTGTAAAAAGCTCCAAAAACAAGTTTGCTGGGAAGATCTGGAGACAAGTTTCCCCCAAGGAATTAACTCAGTAGATTGGCGTATTCGGGGCTTCTAAAGAATAATAATAGGTGGCTGCTGTCCCAGTTCGACCCCAGGTGCAAACCATTCAGCTAGGCGGCTTGCTTCTTCCTGCAGGCCTCGGCTAGCCAGCCGACACAGCGGGACACCTTTCAGTCCTTTTCACCTTTTTCCCATTCCCCATTCGAGATTAGGTGCTATAGGTACGTTAATTAGCCTGGAGAAACTGAGTTGCTGCCCTGGGATTTGAACCTAAAAAGTATCATATAACTATTTGCTTGAAGTTCTGGAAAATTAAGGATGCTAGATTATCAAGACAACTTGTGATGTATGTTTTAGAATTTGATTCCTGTAAATCATTGTGTCCTGTTTTGAACGATTAATCACATTTCACTTCTGTACCCCGTCTTAATAAACCCCGTCTTCCTTTGTGTAAAGCTCCTCCCTGAAATAAAATGGGGGCGCAGACCGAAGCCTCTATGTGTTACGGCTGGCATGTGAGGCATTACAGCTGGCAAGGCATGCGTTAAGGTTTGCAGGGCGGTGCTTTACTGCCTGCAGGGGCCACGATGCCCGTAGTCCAGGGTCTGCCCACCAATGTCACACCCACTCTGGTCTCGGGGTGTCTTCTTGTCTCTCTCTTTGCGTCTTTGTGTGTATTCTTTCTCTATCTCTGTTGCCGCCAGATCTCCCTCCTTCGTGAACCAAACTCTCGTGTCGAGGCTGGTTCTCGACAACATTGAATGGTTTAAAATCAGGAAAGGTATGAGCCAGCATTGTATTCTTTCACCATAGTTATTCAATCTGTATCTGAGCAAGCAATCTGAGAAACTGGATTATATGAAGAAGAACGTAGTATCAAGATTTCAGGAATACTCATTAGCAACCTTCAGATGAGGCAATCTTGCTTGCTGAAAGTAAAAGGGACTTAAAATATTTACTGATGAAGATCAAAGACCACAGCCTTCAGTATGGATTGCATCTTAATGTAAAGAAAACTAAAATCCTCACCACTGGACCAATAAATAACATCATGATAAATGGAGGAAAAAATGAAGTTGTCAAAGATTTCATTTTGCTTGGATCCACAATCAACATTCATGAAAGCAGCAATCAACAAATCAAATGACCTATTGCATTAGGCAAATCCACCACAAAAGGCCTCTTTAAAGTGTTCAAGAGCAAAGATATCAGTTTGAGGACTAAAACATGCCTGACCCAAGCCATGGTATTTTCAATAACCTCATATGCATGTGAAAATTGGACAATGGATAAGAAAGACTGTAGAAGAAATGATGCATTTGAGTTATGGTGTTGTAAAGGAATATTAAAAGTACCATGGACTACCAGAAAAACAAACAAAGCTGTGTTGGAGGAAGTACAGCTAGAAAGTTCCTTAGAAGCCAGGATGGTGAAGTTTTGTCTCTCATACTTTGGACATATTATCAGGAGGGCTAATCCCTGGAGAAGGACATCATGCTTGGAAAAATGGAGGGTCTGCAAAAAAGAGGTGAATTGGCACAGCAGCAGCAGCAGTGGGCTCAAGGGTAACCATGGGAAAGATAGTAGAGGACTGGGTAGTGTTTCGTTCCATTGTGCATAGAGTTGTCATGAGTTGGAACTGACTTGAGGACAACTATCTTCTAGAAGCCACTCTTGTTGTTGTTGTTAAGTGGCGTCGAGTTGGTTCTGACCCATAGTAACCCTGTA
>NW_006408521.1:19482821-19483330 GCF_000296735.1 Chrysochloris asiatica
TGACTGGGAAATGGGCCCTCCAGTCTCAATAGATCCACATCAGCTGTGGTCACATGAATGGAGCAGACACAAGTTTTCCCCATTGAGTCCCCTGCAAAGAAAATTATAAATGATAAATGGCTATGGTAAGCCTCTGTGTATTGGAGTAGTAGATTACACAACAATAGATAGCTGAAAATGAACAGTTAGAATAGGATTCAGATGTCATTCGCAACTGATGACAACCAGTCATGTAACCTTAGATAAATTGTAATATCTGCCTTTATTAGTTTCTTCAGCTATATTAGGGCTGTAGTTGACATTCAATATATATTTAGTTTTCTTCTAGTCATTGGGTTATTTTTAGAATTAAATGAAACAAAATATGCAAAAGTACATAATAGTGATAAGGGTTCAGTAAATCTTAACTGAATTAATTACAAAGAATACAGATTTGTGTATCTGGCTACTCTGTTCTCCTTCAATTTTAAGACAAATGATGACACATCTACAAATATAAGACAAATAAC
>NW_006408521.1:19485245-19486388 GCF_000296735.1 Chrysochloris asiatica
AACAACAACAAAGATACCATTAGAGCTTTCCTACAGATTCATGATGATCAATTAATCATATTTCTAGTATGTTTGTCTAAATATAAAATATCATTCATGTTGTATTTTTTTCTTCCTGTTCATATGCATATCGTGAGACAAAGCAGGAGTTGTTTTAGTTATTAATTTGACATTGTGCACTAGTTGAAAGTTTACAGAAGAAAATTAGTTTCCCACTCAGCAGTTTGTACATAAAGTGTTTCATGATGTTGATTACATTCCTCACAAAATGTGTCAGCCCTCCATCCTGATTTCCCCATTTCCTTTCATCCAAGTTTTCTACCCCTTTCCTGCCTTCTCATCTTTTCCTTTGTCCTTTTATCTAGTATAATTGGTTGTTGTAACAAACACATTACTCTTGGGTATTATTGCCTATTTTATGGGTATGTCTATTTTTGACTGAAAGGTGGTTTCCAGGAATGGCTTCAGTTCCAGGTCAGAAGGGTGTCTTAGGGTCTCCAATCACTGTCAGACCAGTAAGTCTAGCCTTTCTTTGTTCCACACATTCCCCCTGCTCTGCCCAGAACCCTGAGTGGTCAGTAGTAATAGCTGGGCACCATACAGTTCTGGTCGTGTGGGTCGTGTAGGCTGTGGTTCATATGGTCCATTAGTTCTGTGAACTAATTGCTCCCTTGAGTCTTAGGTTTTCTTCACTCTCCTTTGCTCCAGTGGGAAGAGACCAATCTTTGTTATCTTTGGTGACCTCTGAAAGCGTTTAGACCCTAGATGGTACTCACCAAAGTAGAATGCAGAATATTGTCTTTAGAAACTATGTTGTGGCAATTGACAAAGAGGTTCCCCAATCCCACTATCCTTCATCTTCAAGCATAAGAACTTCATCCTGCAAAGTGTTTGGTGATGTCTGAAAAAAATTTCATGACTGTGTTACTTATGTGTTCTGTTGTCTATATTAATATACATGCAGCACCTATAATTATGTATGTAGAAATATTCACAACCAAAGTTACATCTACAGGTGAGTGTGTTCCCTTAGAAACCACATACACACAGACTTCTTTACCATACCAATCACCTACACACCCATTTGTAAATTATTGTTGGTTAATACTGTTGTTGGAGTCCTGTGGGATAATGCATTGGACC
>NW_006408521.1:19487588-19489166 GCF_000296735.1 Chrysochloris asiatica
CAAACATTTTTTCTGAGTCTGTAGGCTCTCTTTTCACTCTTTTGTAGAAGTCTTTTGATGAGCATAAGTGGTTAATTATTCCAATTATCTAGTTGATCTTCCAGTGTTGAGACATTTTTAGTTAAGTCAGATATGTTATGCATGCAATGCATTATGGCCTCCAACATGTCCCTATTTTTCCTTTCATGATATTTATAGTTTTAGCTTTAATATTTAGATTTTGATCCATTTTGAGTTAGTTTTTGTGTAAGTTGTGAGGTTTGGGTCCGGTTTCATTTTTCTACAGATAGACATACAGTTTTGCCAGCATGATTTGTCAGAGACTGTCACTTCTCCATTTCACGGACTTTGGATTAAAGATTGAGAATAGTTTAATAAACTTAAGTAAAGTAATTTTCTTATTAGGCTCCGTCATAATTTAGTAACAGGATCTTGATAATATCCTGTCTTCTTTCATGTCTCAATCTCATTCACTTGGATATGATTGTGGGTATCAGACGGACTTTGGCTGAGAGCAGAGAATATCAGAAAGGTATTCACTTGTGATTTATTGACTACTCAAAGGCATTCAATTATGTGGATCCTAACAAACTATGGATAATAGCACAAAGAATGGGAATTCCAGGACACTTAACTGTGTTCAAGAGGAAACTGTATATAGACCAAGGAGACAGTTGTTCAAACAGAAGAAGGGGATACTGAATAGTTCAAAATCAGGAAAGGTGTGCATCAGAGTTGTATAGTTTCACCACATTATTCAATTTGTATGCTGTGAAAATGATCTGAGAAGCTGGATTATATGAAGATGAGCATGGCATCAGGATTGGAGAAATACTCATTAATAACTTGTGATATGCAAATGATACAGCCTTACTTGTTGAAAATGAAGAGAACTTGAAATATTTACTAGTGAATATCGAAGACTACAATCTTCAATATAATAGCACCTCAATGTAAAGAAAATAAAAACTCTCACAATTGGACCAGTATATAACATATACAATAATGTTTTGATATGCTTCACAAAGTAGTGCCAATTTGATATTAAAAGTCATTGTATGCCCCTCAAATTTTTGTTTTGCTATGTTTTTATTAATAGTGGTCTCATACAATATTTGTCCTTTTGTTACCAACTCAGGTTGGTTTGTAACTAAAAGTTGCATATAGGTTGAATATTCCTGATGCAGAGGTTGCCTGTGTTTACTGGATAGATAAAAGGTTCTTGTAAAGAAAAGATAAAACTGCTCACCAAGAGAATAGAAAAAGGCTAAGAATTTGGTTCTCTTTTGTCTTTCAAAATACCTAGGCGTCCTTAACATATGTAAATGAATTGGGACAAATTTAGTCTTTGACCCTAAGCCAAAAGATAGGGAGAGCAGAGACTGATCAGGCCTCCTTTACCCCAGCCTCTGAGGCCATGGAGTTCCATCAAAGCTTGAAGGACTCTTTCCAACTATGTGAAGACATTTTAGAACAAAATAATAATAATGATAATAAGACACTGTCTTACTATACTTATCAGGAATTGGATAGATCACCATCATAAAGAACTGTAAACATATCTTCTCTATTATAGAG
>NW_006408521.1:19490798-19501374 GCF_000296735.1 Chrysochloris asiatica
ATTTGGAAGACAACTATCTGGCCAACTGTTCCCATTCCAAAGAGAGATGACCCAACAACAAGACTAACTGACATCAGATATGATCCATAACTAACTGTTCCTACATATATACAAATTCAAGTTAAAGACACAGTTAGGAATGGAACTCATTCATAATCAGGAGGTTACTATACCAAAGCTCTGTAGTAGATTTATACATGAACCCATCAATTATTGACTTGTCAGTTTCCTGTAGGCTTGCCTTTTGTCTTCTCTTTTCCTTAAATAAACACATTTCATATAATATCTTGAAGAGATTTTGCTTTTACTACAGAACAGATATATATTTATCACATAAATTCACTTTCCTTAATTTCTGAAAATATTTGGACTATAAAATTTACACAAGTATTTATTTGTCATTAAACCAAACAGAGTAAGCTACTTGAAGAACTCTTAAAATACTATTTGGAGATCAGAAATTGTGTTTTTATAATCCTGTCTTTTGCATGATTTATAGGATCCTTTAGGGAAGTAATTTTATAATAATTTGTCCCCTTTAAGGTCTTATAAATCAATCAAAGTGAATGATCTATCTTTTTTCAGTGCACTTTTTAAATACACTTTCAAACATTTCTCAAAGAAGCTATTATAAGTTCAAATTATAAGACAGAATTAAGAGTAAATTTTTCTTAGAAAAGAACTAAAATTTAACATAGCCTCATGGGAAACAGTAACTGCCATCGATGACCTCTAACCTGATGTAAAACAGAAACTCAAACATAATGCTCTAGATCAGAAACAAGTTCTCAGAATAAAAATGAAACAGATAAAAATCATATGAACTAATGGTTCTGTCAGGCCAGCTTAAAACCAGACTTATGCAATACCATAAGAAGCTCTGGTAGCGAGCGTAGTGTTTACGAATCGGAATGCGAACCTCAAGGTCAGAAGTTCGAAACTACCAGCCATTCCACGGAAAAAATATAAGGCTTTCTGCTCCCGTAAAGATTTATAGCCTCGGAAACCCTGTGCAGGGTCCCTATGAGTCAGAACCGACTCCACGGTACGTAACAACAACAACATGCAATAATACCATACAGAACAAACAATTCAGCTTCTTAAAATGTTTACAGTAATTCCTTGGTGAGATTGAAACAACAGAAAATTGGGTCTTAAATGAACTCTGAGTTGGCAGAGTCTGAATTAAGGGTTTTATTCAGACTTTTTTAGTAAAATGGAACATGAAACAGAATTTCCTCAGAAGAGGAAAAAAAAGACAATACAAATGAGAACTCATTTCCCCAAAATGAAAGAAAAGAACAGAGTAAATGGGAACTGATTTTTTCCTGAACTGATCATTGAAATTTCAAACTACTCCTAATATATTCAGTGTATAATGTTTCAAACTGTGAATCCCAAGCAAGTATTCCAGTTGTGGGAATAGCCAGGCTCAGTTATCAAGGAAGTAAAGATTAAACTGAAACTTTCATATCATTCCTTCTGAATTATGAAAATCTTTCACAATGTTACCCAGTTTTTATTATGTCCTAGGGGTAAAGGGAATATGCGTAAAATCCTTCATATTGTGAGAAATAACTGTTCATTACCAAGGGAAGTCTCAGGCTTAGTAGGCTAGGATGATAACAAAAGGAGGTGAAGAACTAATTTGAACAGCTGGGAACTTTAAAATAAGAATACAACCATTAAGGAAACTGGGGAAGAGGGAAACTAACTTTAAATGAGAATGCTCCCAGGAAGGACTAGTAGGCAACCTGGGAAGGAGAATGTGATCTTGTAATATCCAGTGGAAAGAGAACTGGAGGAGATGCTTATTAGGGACAGGGAATGAAACTGTTTACAGGTCAGCCATGCTGTGTGTCTGTCCGTGTCTACTGGGTTGGGCGCCCGATTTTGAAAAATCGAACAAAGACCACCTCTCTCTCACTAAAATAAGTACAGATTGGATTACTTGAGTGTTTGTCAGGATGCACAGCTTTTCTCACAGCATCCATAATAGGATGGATGTTAAAAGGCATTTCAGGCATTGGCCAGTTTTGTTAGAAAGAAAAAGTATGATCAGAGGAATAAAAAGTCAAAGATGAATACAAAGGAGTAGCAGTCAGCAATGAAGCAGAGGATGCAGGGCTGAACGCTGATATTGTAGTGCCTTATTTTCTTTAGTTAGTTTGGAGACAGTAACCTGCAAGGAAACAATTTTTGCTATCATAATGTTTTTTGGAAGCTTCTATGTACCAATGGAAATAGGCATCTCATTGGAGTTGTTTTATCTGGGAGCCTTTCTTTTCTAACTTGATGCTCAGAAAAACTAATTTATCTGATTCAAAAGAGCTACAAGTAGCAACTGGCTTTCTAAACTGTCTTTAATAAAATCATGCCAGTGCCCAAACAAGCAGGCATGGGAGGGGCCATGTAAGCAGTTGGAGTGGATGAAGACAACACTCCCATTTTACTAAAACAGTGAACACTTGTGCTATTGAAACCAGAATGTGCACTGAGTCCTGAATGCATGCTGGAGCATGAATATGCACTGCAGAAGGAAAGGATGAGTTCCACTTGAATGGGTTGAAACCTTGACTCTCTCTATGTCCACAAGAGCCCAGTCCCAGGTATGCTACAGGGTGTGGACCAAGTTTTCAGCCCATGATTTTTTAAGTCTGAATTGTTGCAACAATCTCACAAAACTTAATTTGGTGATAAAATCACAAAATGTTTAGCATGTAAAATGACAGTGAGAATACAAAAGAAGTGCAACAATAAATCTCAAAGAGCATTCCTTGAAGAAGTGGAGCTCAATTCAAGAGGCTTTTTACCTGGGCTGGCTCCCAACAGTCCATGGTGATAGAGGTTCTCAAGGAGCCCCTGCTGGTACCATAGATAATGCACCATTGAATCCCATGTATCTGACCCCAGAAAATGTCAAAGATAAGAGCATACACTCTGCTAAATACAAATAAAAAGGTTTATTGAGGGACAAACTAATTAGAAAATTTGGCAGTTATCCGATGAAGAATACAAAGGTGCTCTGAAGTATGTTTTTATACTTTTATAAAAGGTGTACTTTTATAGTAAAAATGTTAAGGGCAGTATGTGGAGACAGTCACAAAGAGAGTATATCATCAGCAATTCTATTTTCAACTCCCTTCTTCCTAGAACTTTTTAGTATTTCCAATCACATTCCTGACCCCCTCCTTTATTTACTAAGAGTGATTTGGGGTAAGAACCAACCCAGGTAAGTAAGTTGACTCTCGAGGGCCAAGGTCTCTTGGTTCTACCCAGCCAGAGGCCCAAGGCCATATGCATATGAATGTGAAGAAGTCAAGTTGAATTCTTAGGAATGCAGAAGCAGGAGCTTGTAACAAATGGAGCTTTGATTCAGGCCTTATGTTTGTCTTTTAATGTATTATTGTGCCAAATGCTTCAGTTTTAGAGGTTTGCTAATGCAAATCCAAAGAAAGCAATGTTGTAAAATTCCCTGCTCAAAATGCATGTCTGTGACTCATCAGTTTCCTTCTTAAAGTTTCTGCAGAGTATTGGGTAAATCTCAGCAAACTGCTGCCCTTTGCTTCTTTCCCAGGTTAGGTTGTCCACTTCTGCATTCTTGCATTACTGGACTCCAAGGGTTCGCCACTAGTCCTCTAGTGAAGAATAACTTAGATTCACATGGATTTGAAGCACCAAACTAAATCCACGGTCACAGAGCTGATTCTGATTTATGGTGATCCTATCTGCCCCTTTGGGTTTCTGAGGCTATAAATCTTTACAGAAGCCGTGAGCCTCATTTTTCTACCACAGAGCAGCAGGTGAGTTCAACCTGCTGACCTTGTGGTTAGCAGCCCACCATGTAACCCACTATAACACCAGCGTTCATGTATTTATTTGAAGCACATCAAAGTTTATTACTTGACAACAAATAAGGAGACAAAGAAACTGCTCTAGAAGCACTGTCTCTTGAAACAAGAGGTTGGGAAGCTTTTATGCTTAGGTAAGAGTAAGGTAAGGGCTAATATGCATATTCATGAAGAATAGAGGAAGAATAGGCTCCTCCTGTTTCTCAAGATAGTGATTTGTGTCCTAATCCAACATGGCACCCTGTGCTTCAAACTGGGGTATAGCTGTTAGGAAAGTCCCCAGGTTCTGCTTGGTCTCATTACACCTGCACTGATGCCTACTCCACTCTGGCCTGGGTCAATTTTCTGAAAAACAATTAGAGAATAACCTTGGAGGGAGGGCTTCAGGGAGTTGGCTAAGCATTCCTACTTCACCTGGCTTCTATGGTTAATCTGTGAACGCTGTGTGATGAAGTTTGTTTCAAATGCAGCTTGCATCAGTCTGATATGCCTCTGGGCCAGTCCTATCTCACTCATATTAGTTTCTCAGGGCTCACACCGAGTGGTGAATGTGACAGACCAAGTTTCTTATCTCATCCCACCCCATCTCTAGAGCTTCTGCCTATTAGAGGATACAGATAATTAAACACAAAAATATAACTCTCTTTAAGTGTTGTTTTACCATGAGGATATAGACATGCCAGAGAGGCACACAACATGGGGTCCCTAACCCAGGAGGCCAGGTAGGGGTGAAAAGGAAGAGAGATTTAGTAAAAGGGAGCGCACAATATTCCCAAACAATGAAAGTCAATGCGTGCATAAGGATTCTTATGTACCAGGAACAGTTCTAAGCATTTTGCAGACATAAACTAATTTAATCCCCACAAACCTATATTGTAAATAATATTATTACCTGCATTTTATTCATAGTTCAAGTACAGCATAGAGAAATTAATTGATATGTCTATGAACACACAGCTAGTAGAGATGGGTCTGAAATTCAAGCCCAGGCCATTTGAGTTATGAAGCCAGTGACAGAATTCAGTGGTAGAATTTCCATCTTCCATATGGGAGATACAAGTTCAATTTCGGCCAGTTCACCTCCTGTAGTCACCACCTGTCTGTCAGTGGATGCTTGTGTATTCTTATGGTGCTGAATAAACTTCAGCACAGCTTTGAGACTAAGATGGGCTAGAAAGAAAGTCTTCTGAAAAATCAGCCATGGAAAACCCTATGGATCTCAACAGTCCAGTGGTGGTGTGCATGGAGTTGCCTTGAGTAAGGGGTCAACTCAACAACAGTTAATAGCAACATGGATTGATAAATAGCTACAACAATAATAATGCTTGTCTTCCTCCCTACCCATGTTGGCCATTTTTATTTATAAAATAGAAATAAATACTCTTAGACTTTGAAGTTGTGCTTCTAGTGTGGCCTGTATATACAGAGTCAATGTCAAGGTTTTTAAAAAGCAATTTGAGGCAATTCTGCCATGCCATTCACATACCAGAAAATAATGATTAGCTACCCAGTTATCATCAGTGATGGCCTCTCTACAGTAGGGAGCAGGTAACACAAACAAAGCCATTTCAAGTTTGCACCACCTTCCCATTAAGACAGCCCCATGACATGGTTGCTGGGTATCTTAGGCTGGGCTCTCTAGAGAAATAAAGCCAGTGGAACATATATATGTTGTTGGTAAGTGCTGTTTAGTCAGGTCTGACTCATAGTGGCCCTGTATAGGGTTTCCAAGAAGTGATTGGTGAATTTGAATCACCAACCTTGCAGTTCCAACAAACCTTGTGGTCAAGCACTTATTCTTGAACACCACACCAGGACTCCATGTATGTTGCTGGTATTGTTAAAGGCTGTCAAGTCGGTACTGACCCATAGGGACCGCTGTATAGGGTTTCCAAGGAGTGGCTGGTGAGCTTGAACTGCCAACCTTGCTGTTTGAACCGACTTTTCAGTTCAGCACATTAACCCACAGTACCACACAGAAGTTTGTTAAGTTGTTGTTGTTAAGTGCGTCGAGTCGGTTTCCACCCATAGCAACCCTGAACAGGGTTTCCGAGGCTGTAAATCTTTACGGGAGCAGATCGCCTCAGCTTTCTCCCGCAGAGCAGCTGGTAGTTTCGAACTGCTGACCTTGCAGTCCGATTCGTAACCACTATGCTACCAGAGCTCCTTACACAGAAGTTTAGATCAAGGAAATGGCTCCTACAGTTGTTGAGGTGGGCAAGTCCTGAGTCCATGGGAGCAGATGTCAGACTAGAGGCTTCTAACTCAGAGCTTCTGGAGCAGCAGCCCCTGAGATAAGTAAAGCTGAGTGCCTTTATTAGGCAGGAGGTTAACTTGTGGAGTGTAGGTTGCCTCCAGGCACAGGGCTAGAACTGAGTGTCTTTGGGTTGAGGCTTATAAAAGAATGGAGTGCTCTTTGAGCCTTTATCACATTGCTAAAAGAGTTTTGTAACATTGCCTGAGCAGGGCAGAGGCCAGGCCAAGGGGCTGAGGACCACAGGAATGGCTAACAAGAGGCTCTCCTGATAGAAAGAACTGTGCCCTGACTTGTAAACTGTTAACTTCCCTAATAAACTCTGTAACTTTTAATGTGATGTCTGAGTCCTGTGTGGCTGTTGCAGTGATTTTTTTTTAATCCAGCAGAGAAACAGAGAGTGTTGGGTGAAACTGTTGGTATTAGAATTGGAACAGGAGGCAAGAAGTGGAGTTATGTCTGACCTGTAGGAATTGGCTTTGGGATGTTGCTATTGGTAATTCTTGCCCCCTTATGAAGTAAGTACAAGGAGGTCAGACACGTCCTCCATACCCTTTTTTACAGTTGGTACCAGAAGTGGAGTTCATCGCAATAGTTCCTGACTCATGGAAGCATGGGATTTTGTAAGAAAAAGAATGACAGGACATAGACAGTAAAACTTTTTATCTGTAGAAGATAACTTCGGTGGTAGTTAACTTTATGGTTGAAAGGAATGTAAGGGATGTGCTACACAAAAGGGGGGAAAGCTGCTACTGGAGTCCTTAGATCAATATCCAGACTGGTTAAGCCAGATGACTGATAGGGGGCCAGGGTCTACTTGATCCACCTTACCACCCAGAGGTCCAAGGAATGATTACTGAGTATCTTGACTACAGAGAGCTTGTAAGTCTGCCTTCAGCCTATACTTTTATATGCTGAAAAAGGAGTTAGGAATTGTCAATAAACAGTCTTTTGTTTTTTGTTTTTGTTTTTTAAAAGAACTGTCTGGCTTTTTTCAATTTCAAGCAAGCCATTTGCCATTGGATGCATCAAGGTAGGAAAAGTCTGCCCATCAGGAGAAAAACCCTTGTAGCACTGAAAGTTAAAGGAAGCCTGTGAGCATGCAGCCTGCTCATTGTGGTAACCATTGGGTCCAACTTGATGTGTGGAAAGTGGGGAAAAGTGTAATGATAAAGAGACAGGTTGAGAGGACAGGAAGGGCTGGCTGGTCTAAAGTTTAGTTGTATGGACTCCTAGAGCTGAGAGAGAAGGGGCCTGCTGGTCTAAAGTGTAAAGAGGCATGTGTGGACTCCCAACTTGCAGCTGGCACCCATTTGACCTATTTTGGAAGGTTAGGGCTAAATTGACTGGACCCCAGCCAAATGAAGGGAGAGAGGTGTTTGACACTGAGCTGGTGTAAATTAATGTAGTTTGATGGCTTGCTCTGGACTGAACTTTGCTTATGATACAGATGCCCAAAGTTCCAACAGGAACAAAAGATTCTTCAAATCAAGAAACACTCTTGTCTTCTCAGAGGACTAGGTTGATAGGGATGGGCAATTTAGAAATTGGACCTCCAAAATGGGGGAAAGATAAGGACTTGAAGTGGCTGGCTTACAAGTTTTCATGGGTGTGCTTGATTGAAAGGAGGAAAGTTAATCCTTCAAGGATGAAAGAGCCAATGACTGGAAGAACCAGGGGTTTGGCTGCAGTGCAGTGAATTAGTTTATAGGGCTCTTCTACCCATAGTGTTTGTAGCTCCCACCAACAGCTTTTTATCCCTGATGGTAAGACAAAGTGAGAGAAGATACTGATAGAATTATATGATTCAGCTGTGAATGACTGACTGTTAACAGGATTAATTGTGATTGTAAAAACTTAGAGCTCTAACATGGATATAAAATTAGTTAGAAGCAGAAAGAGTGATATTAGTACCCTCAGGGAAAAAGAGCCAGAAGTGAAGTGTGTTCTTTGGATGCCAAGATCCCTGTGTGTTGAACCTCATCAATTTAGGAGACAAAGCTGTGACAGTAGAGGAGCTGCAGCAGTAGAACCAGGAGCCAGAGCATGAGACAGAACAGTCGACTTTCCAGGCCACAGAGGGAGTAAAGATGAGTGCTTTTGGGAAGGACACTCACTTGTGGAGGGTGGGTGGCTTTCAGGCACTTAATTAGGGAGCTATGTTTGCTGACTCAGCACTAGAGCTGAGTGTCTTTGGGCTGAAGCTTACAGCAGAATGGAATAACCTTTGGGCATTTATCAGCAGTTCTAAAACAGCTTTGTTGCCTGAGCAGAGGCCAGGCCTAGGGGCTGAGGGCAAAAGAGAGGCCTGTCCGTGGGCATGGCTGAGAAGAGGCTGTCCTGACTAGAAGAACTGTGCTCTGGGTTATTTCTGAACCTGAATTGAAACCTCTTAACTTCCCTAATAAACTCCATAGCATTCAGCATGGTGTCTGAGTTCCTTGTGGACATTGCAATGAAGTTAGGACTATGGCTAGATCTAGGGTAGTCCTAGAACGTTGATAATGTTGGGTTGATGATTAGTTTAGGTTAGGACTAGCAGTAAGGCATGGTCTAGTGTTTAGGATTACATTTAGGCTTATTTTATTTTATTTTTTTTTTCTTGAAACCTACTTGATTTTCTCTTCATTTTTTTCTCATTCTTGTAGCCAGTAATGTCTATAACTACATTATTCTCTGTATACTTTGTTTTTGTTGTTGCAACTGTAACTCTGGGTCTCTATTTTCAATCTTATTTGGTCTGTTTTACTTTAAATACTTGTTCAACCGGGTTGTTGTTATTGTTGCATCGAGGACATGTATATTGGTCTCAGGTTGTAGTCTGCTGTTGTTACTCAGTCCAAAGAGCTTCCTTTAGTACCTTTTGTAAGGTTGGTCAGGTTTTTACAAATTCTTTTAATTTCTCTTTACCTGAAAATGACCTAATTTTGCCATCATAGTTGATGGACAATTTTCTGAGCATGATTTTTTTTTTCCTTTCAGAGTTTTAGATATGTCATTCCATTGACTTCTTGACTGCATGCTGAGAAATCCAAATTTAGTCTTTAGTTCTCCTTTGCAGGAGTTGCTCTTAGGATTCTTTCCTTGTCATTGGTTCTGAAAAGTTTGTTATAATAGTTCTTGGTGTTTTTCTTTTGGGGTCTATCCTGTTTGGACTTCATTAAACTTCTTGAATGGCTATCTTCTCATTTTTCATGACACTAGAGAAGTTTTCTTCCAACAATTCTAAGGCAATATTCTCTATGATATTTGTTTGTTTGTTTCTTCCTGTTCTGGAATTCTAATCACAAGTAAGTTATTCCTCTTGACAGTGTCCCACATAAATCTTAGGCTTTCTTTGGATTTTTTGGCGTCAATTTTTTATTGTTCCTCTAGCAAATAAATATTAAGAAATTTTTCTTCAAGATCAATAATTCAGTCTTCCATTGATTCAATTCTACTTCTTTGCCCTCTCAGCATCATATTTATTACTAAAGTCTTAGTGTTAATCTTTTGGGGCTAACTACTGTTTTTGTATGGGTCACAAGTTTTCTTTATTCTATCAGTTTGTTTCCTGAATTCCCCTATAGTTCTGTCCGTGGTTTCTTTGATTCTGTCTGTAATTTTCTTGATCGTTCTCTCAATCCATTAAAGTGTCTAAATAGCAATTCAATGGATTAAAATTCTTGACAAGGTAGTTCCAATGCCATTGCTGGTATTATATTTTCTGACTCTGCATTTTGGTCACTTGTTTGAGGAACTCTGTCTTGTTTTTTTTTTGTGTAAGCTGAAATTCTTTTCTCTGAGACATTGTGGTACCATATTTACATTAATTGGTACTTACACATTGGTGTGTTCTCAGACACTCGCCATGTGTCACCTGGTGGATGTGGTAGAAACAGTTCTCTGTTCACTATTTATACAGTGTAATTTGGGAGGGAGTTCACGTATCTCTGGAAGCAGGGGTACTATGCCCAGCACCTAACCCCAGGCAGAGTAGAAGTTGTGCAGGATGAGGTGGCACTGGTTGCTGGGTTGGTAAGAGCAGGGATCAGCCACACTCCCAGCTATTAGGAAGGCATGGAAACACGGGAGAAGTGCAACCACTTGCTGCTAATCTGCAGCCACATCCTATGCCTGCAGGCTGCGGTATCAACAGCCACTTGCAAATGTTCAAGATGACCGTGCTCTAAATGGGACAGAGGTAAATAATGAACTAAGCACCAACGTGGAACAACAGGGCTCATGGATACAAAGATTGAGGCATGGTTTGAATGGGTAAATGATGTTAAGATTCTTGGCTGTTTGTTGAATCTTGGTTTCCCTTGCCTACTATTGTAAAACAGACACTTGAAGGGGAGAGAGAGGAATAGCCAGAAACAACACCAGAGAAAGCTTGTAAGTCCATCTTCAGCCTATAACTGCTTGGAATAACTAAAATGAGGCTAGAACTTGCCCAGTGAAGGAGGCTTCCTGCAGAACCTTTGCATTG
>NW_006408521.1:19502709-19504900 GCF_000296735.1 Chrysochloris asiatica
GATGAAAATAAAGATGATGTTTACCCATGTAAACTAACAATAACAACAACAACAAAAAAAGATGGCCATGCTCTCCACATCAGCCCACACGCCACGCATTTTTCTTCTCTCTCATTGCTCCTGTTTAGTTTCCTCCTCCAGTCAGCACTCAGTCCACCTCTGTCCTCTCCTCTGAAGCTCAGGTTCCAGAATCACCATCTGTATCTGTTTCACTCAGTCTCTCATGTTTTTGTTGTAGAGGGTCTGTTCAGTATGTCCGTCTACTCTGCCATCTTGCCCCCTAATTAGTATCATATGTTTAGAATTACATTGTAAAAGAAGTGTAGGAGCTTGCCAGCTAGAATAAAGAACTTCATTCCAAGTTGATGTAAGAGTTTGCCCTGTGTGCAATAGGCATGAAAGAATTTGGCACGGGTTAGGAAATAGCAATCATTAGATAATAAAATCTGAGGTGATGAGTACTGGAGAAGAGTCTAGATAAGTTGCCAAGGGTCTGGAGTTCGGACCTAATCTTGTAGCCAGTACTTTCCAATCTTGCCATTCAAGCCACACTTGGAAAATGAAAACATTTTTATGACACACTGGTAAAAAGTTGAGGCTTCTTATGACTAGCAACACATCTAGGCCTATTCTGGTCACACTCTCAAATCTTAATTTATTTGTGGCACAAAATGAGGGCACACCTTGTAGGAAAGTCTATAGGTAATAATTACTGAAGCACTGCTAACATTGAAATATTGCCAAGTGTAGAAATAATATTAAATTTGCAATCTAAGATTATTCTGTTGCTGGTTTGAAGAGATCAGTATAAAGAAAGATCCATGAAGAGGCAGTGGCAATAAATGAGAAAGAGATGACAAGAACCTGAATCAGAAATAGCAGAGAAACTCAAAATATAGTTACAAAGTAGAACTGACAAGTTTGAATGATTGATTGGATGTGCAGGAGAGTCTAGAAGGATTCTCAGACTGACAAATAGTGGTTTCACTGTGCTAAGGAAAAGAAACAGGGGAGGATTGTGAAGACAGCAGTCATTTGTTTATGGACTTGTTTAACTGATGTACCAGTGGGGGTATATGAAAGGAAATGAAATACCAAGGTAGTTAAATATAGGTTAGAGAAAGGATTGGTATAAAGACATGGGGTGTGTGGCTAGATACAATTGGTAGTTTTAAAAGACCAGGAATGGATAAACTGATTGAGGGAGGACATAAATAAAAAATGAAAAGGCTGAGGGCATTTAAGAGGCACACAGAGAAAGGAGAGTCTGTGGGAAATGCCATTAAGCATTTCTTTGATGCTTAGCGGGATCTTCTCAACTGAGTGAACATGGAGATATTTTGAAAAGAGAGACTCTATTTAATCTTTCTAAATCTGCCTAAATTATCTCTAAAGGCATCTCTGAGAATTCCAGAAGATTAATCCCCTAACATAGACTGAGGCCTTTTGAGAAAACTAAATGCTTAAAAAATTACAACATTTAAAGTACTATTAACAAAGTTACATTTTGGCTCTAACTCTGAGAAAGTATATTGTGATGATCTACTTAGATGTTTGTTTTTCCCTTTTTCCATTCTGGAGCATGATGGAGTAACTGGTACTGGACTAGCCCACCTGTCATAAATAAAATATGGACACAGTCTATAAAACATTTTTTTTTAAGTTTTTATTGTGAATTATGTGATAGTTTACATGGGAGAACATTAGCTTTACATTCGTTTTATTGCCATGGTTACAGTCCCCTCCATGTATCATCAACCAATCAAAGGGTATACTCCATAAGACTGCACACAGCCTCTCTCCCTTTCTGGGTCTAGAGTCCCCAGTTGCTCCATCTCTCCATGTCATCGTCTCTGCCTCCATCTCTGGCATCACTGTTTCTCTGGGTAGGGTCCCACACGCTGCTCTTCTCCCTTGATGTTCCCAGGGTCCTCCGCTTCAGGACTGCAAAGTCAACCACTCCCCTCCTTTTTTGTTTTTGTTTATGGCTATTTAATTAGTCATTTATTAGATTAAGGAGAGACATTTTTGTTGTTGTTGTTGTTTGTTGTTGAGTGCTGTCAAGTTAGATTTTGGTTTTTTTTAAGGTTCTTATTGTGCATTGAGTGAAAGTTTACAGGGCAGATCATCAGTTTTACATTCAACAAATCATATACCTTGTTTCATTACAATGATTATAATCCCCTCCATG
>NW_006408521.1:19505695-19507910 GCF_000296735.1 Chrysochloris asiatica
TCAGTTGGACTGCCATTATTGTTTTTTATTTTCCTGTTGGTCTTTCTTTCAAGAAGTCTCTTCTGTTCTTCTGGCCACTCCAGGCTGGTCTGTTTGTCCTTTCTAGTGGAGATTTCCCACCTCTGAAGATTCTGGATGGGGTTCAGGATTCCACCTATGATCTTATGCAATGCAAGGGCTATGCAGGAAGCCTCCTTTACTGGGCAAGTTGTTGCCCCATTTTAGGAATTCAAAACATTTGTCTTTAAACATTGAACAATAGGCTGTATAAGATTATGATCCCTGAGGGAGGAAAACAAATGAGGTAAGTCCTACAATTGCCTCTGGTGTAAGTCTAAAGGTACTCACCAGATTCTAGCACAGAGAAGAGGAACTCAGCCAGAGCACATCAGACTCGCAGAGTTGAGGAGACAGAAATTTTAGTGTGCTGAGGCTGAGACAGTTGAGATTTGCATACAAAGTACAAGAGGGGAAGCTCCAGAAAAATGCACTCATAGTAAAAGGCCCAGAAATTTGCATAGGGGTCCCTTTAGCTTTGGCTGGGTACTTAGCTATACTCATTATGTTGCTGTTGTGTGCCATTCCAACTTATAGCGGCCCTGAATAGGGTTTCCAAGGAGCCACTAGTTAGCAGTCCTACAGCTAGTTAGCTTATTATCCTACAGCACCATACCAGGACTCAATACTCAGTGTGTTGTTAAGTGCTGTTGAATCAGTATTCCAACTCATAATGACCCCGTATAGGGTTTCTGAGAGCAGCTGTTGTGTCTGAGCTTTTGACCTTATGGTTCAAAGTCCAGTGCTGATCCTACAGCACCACACCAGGAGTCCACATTCAGCATGTTGTTGTTAAGTGCCGTTTGAGTTGGTTCTGACCCATAGCAACCTATATAGCATTTCCGAGGAGCAGCTGGTGAGCTTGTGGTTCAAAACAACTTTGCAGTCCAGCTTATTAACCCACAGTGCCACACCAGGACTCTACATTCAGCATAAAGTGAGACAAAAAAATAACTATTGGGGAATACCAACTTCTTAGTTGCTATAAATTCAACAACTGTGCCAATCACAAAGGGTTGGGAAACTTCTCAGTTCTGTCTGGCTAACCAGAATGGAGACGTCACTGAACACTCAGGATATTCATTAGAGACTCAAAGGCCAGGTGTTTTGAATAAGAATCACTTATTCTAGTCACATCCTGGCAGAGATTAAAAGCAAGTTTAGAAAGGATCAAGCTGATCTGCAAGTAACTTAACTGTCAATCAGAACAAAACTCAACAGTCCTTAACAAATGAAAAAAAAAGTGCAGACTGTTTGGCATCCAATAAAAAATTACTAGACATGTAAAGAAGACTGAACATGTGACCTAAAGTAAACAGAAAAATTAGTAGAAAGATATCTAGAAGTTACAAATTAGCCGACAAGAACTATAAAACCGTAGATATGTGTCCCATGTTTCAAAGGAAAACACAATGAAGAAAGAAATAAAAAACTATTTAAAAGACCCAAATGGAACTTCTAGTGTTGAAAAATATATCTGAAAAGTTAGAAAATTCATTATATGGGATTGATAGCAAATTAAATACTACTGAAGAAACTATCAGTGAGCTTGAAGACAGGAAACAGAAGCTATCCAAACTGAAGCTCAGAGAAAAGGATGAAAAAAATTAGCAGAATCTCAGTGACCTGTGCACCAAAATCAACCAGTCTACACTTCTATTACTGGAGTCTCAGAAATTGTATAGGGGAGTGGAGGGAGAAGCAGAGAAAATATTTGAAGAAATATTTAAGGAAATGGATGTCAATACTCAATGAAACAAATCAACTAAAAGATCCAGGAAGCACCAGGAACTTCAAGATTAAAAAAGAAAACTCTGAATTGATGAAATAATAAAAACATTAAAAGTGGCCAGATACAGGGAGTAGGGAATGGCAGCTTATACACACACACACACACACACACACACACAGAGTGCTGAGAAAAAAAAAATTTGTGATGAAGATTTAGTTACTTGAAAAGTTGTTTGTGATGCACTTTTGAGTTAGAAATTGTTTTTTGTTGTTAAGTGCAGTCGAGTCAGCTCCAATCCATAGCAACCCTATATAGGGTTTCTGAGGAACAGCTGGTGAACTTGAACTGCCGACCTCGCGGTTCAAACTGACGTTGCAGTGCAACACATCACTTTATCGCACAGTGCCACACCAGGACTCCAAGTTA
>NW_006408521.1:19508385-19511235 GCF_000296735.1 Chrysochloris asiatica
TGGCCTTCAGTCAGATATTTTCAAATTAGCCTTATTAGTATGCAAGGTCTCCAGGTGCTTGATGGGAGAAAAAAGTTGCCAGAGAAGTCAGGGGAACAGAGATAAGAATTAGCATAGACTTTTCATGAGCGAACTATCAATCCAGAAGAAAACAGAGCAGCAAGATCTTTATAAAGTGTTGAAAGAAAAAACCCTCAACCTATAATTCTATATCCAGAAAAATATCTCTCAAAAACAAAAGGGAAATGAAGACATTTTTCAGACAAACAAAAGTTGAGAGAATTAATTGCCAACAGATCTGCTCTACAAAAAATATTTTAAAATGTTCCTCAGTGTTTTAGATACCTAGTGCTACTATAACAGAAATACAAGTGGGTGACTTTAACTAACAAATTCATTCTCAGTTTAAGAGGCTAGAAGTCCAAATTCAGAGTGCCGGCCCTGAGAAAGGCTTTCTTTCTTTGTCAGCTCTGGAGAAAGGTCCCTTTCTCCTATCAGCATCTATCTGTAGGCCCAACAATCCTTGGAGATCTCCATGGCATCAATATTCCTGTAGATGTAAGAGCTTCACAGTGTAGGGATACCAGGTCCAAAGGACACTCCATTCCTGGTTCTTCTTTCTTGGTGTAGAAGGTCCCTCTGAGTTCTGCTTGTTTGTTTAATCTCTTTTCTATCTCAAAAGAGATTAGCTGTAGTACAACCTAACCCTGTAGATTGCACCCAGCCTCAATAACACAGAAGTGAGCATTTATAACACCTAGGATAGTGATATAAAATCAGGGATGACCACATCAGATCACATCTTAGGTGATGGGGCATGATTACAGCATCACATAATGGCAAAACTACTAAGAATCATAGCCTGAACCAACTGACACACATTCTGAGGGATACAATTTAATCCATGATACTCAGGATGTAAGAAAATGATACTATATAAAAGCTCCACAAAGAAAGCGTGCCAGAAATGGTAAATATTTGAGTATATGCAAAATATTTTTCCCATAATGTTTTAATCTCTTTAAAATAAAATAGATTGTTTGAAATAAAAATAATAGCAATGTACTATGGGATTAATAATATGTGTAGAAATGAAGTATCTCACAGTTAAGATAAAATAGCACAAAGCATGGGAGAATAGAAATGGGAGGTTATAAGGTTCTTTTAAAAAAGCAATAAAACCTTCTTAAAGAGATGGAAAAATTAATCACCAGCTTTATATGGAAAGGAAGGTGACTCCAGATAAGTAAAGCAATACTAAAGAAGACTTACTGAAGAAAAGAGGCACACTTCCTGATCTCAGAACCTACTATATAATCACAGTAGTCACAAGAGCCTGGAATGACAGACACAGTGGAACAGAATTGAGTATCCGGATTATCTTTCACAGAGGACTAAAACTCATTAAATTGGAAAGAGATAGTCTCTTTAAAAAATGATGTTGACAAAGTTGGATATCTATTTGCAGAAAATTGAAACAGGACCCACATCTTACAATATATAAAAAACAAACCCAAGATAGATAAAAAATCTAAACGTAAACCCTAAAATTATAAATGCCATCAATGAAAAACTAGGGATAATTAAAGGGCCATAATACATGGCACAAACACACTATCAAATATAAGGGAAAACATACAATTGTAAAAGACAAACAATGACTGGAACCTCCTAAAAACTGGAAACTTAAATCAAAATATTTCACCAAAAAAATCAAAGAATCTACAGATGGGGACATTTGTCAACAACATATTAGACAAGGGACTAATCTTTAATATTTATTTTTAAGACTTTACTACTTTGATAAGAAAAAGATAAATAATTCAATAAAAAAATGAACAGAGGGCAAAACCAGAAACTACTCCAAAGAAGTCATTCATGAACAAGCATGAAGAAATGCTCTCAGTTATTAGCCATTGTTATTGTTAGGTGCCTTCAAGTTGGTTCCAACTCATATTGACCCTACGCACAACAGAATGAAACACTGTCCACTCCTGTGTCATCCTCACAATTGTTAAGTTTGAGCCTGTTGTTGCTGCCATTGTTTCAATCTATCTTGTTGGGAGGTCTTCTGGCCCTCCATTTTATCAAGCATGATGTCCTTCTCCAGAGACTGGTCCCTCCTCATAACATATCCGAAGCAGGAGAAATGAAGACTGGCCTTCCTGGATTCCAAAGAATATTCTGGTTGCACTTCTTCCAAAACACATTTGTTTGTTCTTCTGGCAGTCCATTATACTTTCAATATTCTTCTCCAACACCATAATTCAAATACATCAATTCTTCGTTGGTCTTCCTTATTCACTGTCCAACTTTCACATGCATATGAGGTAATGGGAAATAACCATGGCTTGTGTTAGGCACACTTTGCCCTTAAACACTTCATAGAGGTCTTTGGCAGCATATTTTCCTAATGCAAAATACATCATTTGATTTCTTGACTGCTGCTCCATGAATGTTGTTTGTGGAACCAAGCAAAATGAAGTCTTTGACAACTTCAATCTTTTCTCCAATCATTTATTATGATGTTATTTATTGGTCCAGTTGTGACAATTTTCATCTTCTTTACACTTAGGTGCTATCCATACTGAAGGCTGTGGTCTTTGATCAGTAAATATTTTAAGTCCTTTTCACTTCCAGCAAGCAAGGTTGTGTCATTTGCATATTGCAAACTGTTAATGAGTCTTCCTTCAATCCTGATGCTATGTTCTTCTTTATATAATCCAGCTTTTCAGATTATTTGCTTAGCATACAGACAAATTGTTGTTGTTGCTGTTATGTGCCGTGGAGTCGGTTCCAACTCATAGCAACTCTGTACAGGGTTTCCGAGGCTGTAAATCTTTACGGGAG
>NW_006408521.1:19515266-19517256 GCF_000296735.1 Chrysochloris asiatica
CAATCACTGTAGAGAACAGTACAGCACTTCCTCAAAAAGTTGGGACTAGAAAAACCATAAGATCCAGCAATCCCTCTACTTGGTATATGTCCTTGGTATATGTCCATCGATGGAAGAATGGATAAACAAACTATGGTACATGCACACAGTGGAATAAATACTTTGTAACATTAAAGAATACTGGTGAATCTGCTAAACACCTCATGCCATGAATTAACCTGGAATACATTATATTTAGTGAAACAAATAAATCACAGAAGGACAAATATTATATGAGACCACTACTATAAAAAAGTCAACAAAGGTTTTCACATTTAAAGAAATATAATGGTTACCAAGATTGGAGAGGAAGGCAGAGTAATTACTAACTAGAGGGTAGAGATAAGAACTTGAGTGAAGGGGAAGGCCACATACATTAAAAGGAAGGTCAGCAAAAAATGATGGAAGCAGGGAAGATACCGGGAAGAATTAAAGACAACACGTTATATACATAATTTTGCATAACAGTGATCTACGATTCGATGGCACTTAACAACAGCAACACAAGTCTATGTATGGATAGACATGCAGGCTAAATGGATTTGGGATGGAGAATAGCACTATACTATATGTATATATATGATTTGACAGAGGATTTTCTACATATGTATTTACCTATACTGCAAATATATTCATGAATATGGTGAAGTATATAGGGGGCAAAGTTATGAAAACTCCTTAGACATAATCAAACACCTAAGGGAATGAGTCATGGGGAATGGAGGCTCAAGACCATGGTCTCAGGAGGCACCAAGTACAGTTGGCAAAATATAGTCCACATACACACAATGGAATATTATGCTACCTTAAAGAATAACAAGGAAGCTGCAAGCCACCGCATAACATGGATGAACCTTGAGGATACTATGTTGAATGAAATAAGTCACAAAAGGAAAAATACTGCATAGAACCCATGCTAAAGGAGTGGGGGGATTCTTTGCTGGTTACCAGGATGCAGGGGAGGGGTGAGGGAAGAGAGGGGGAAGGTGGAGCACAGTATAGGGATTACAGACACAGTATAGTTTTGGTGCTAGGGAGGAAGGCAATACACAAGAAGGGGGAGGGGAATGGAAGAACAAAGAAGAACAAAGCAGATGGAGAAACAATTAGGCAGGTTTGAATGGGCTAAGTGGGTCAGAGATAAATAATGATGTATGCACAACCTTGGAACAGCAGGGCTCTGGGATAAAGGGATTGAGACATGGTTGGAATGGGCCAAAGGGAGGAAATAATGTTAAGATGCTTGGTTATCTTTTGAATCTTGGTTTCCCTGGCATACCATTATAAAATAGACACTTGAGGGAGAGAGAAAGGAATAGCAAGAAATATCACCATAGAAAGCTTGTAAGTCCTTCTTCTGCCTATAACTGATTGTAATACCTAAAATGGAGCTACAACGTGACCAGTGAAGGAGGCTTCCTTCGGAGCCTCTGCATTACATAAGACCATAGGGGGAATCCTGAACCCCATCCAGAATCTTCTGAGATGGGAAACTTCTACTTGAAAGGACAAGTAGAGCAGCCTGGAGCAGGCTAGAAGAACAGAAGATACTTCTTGAAAGAAAGACTGACAGGAAAAATACAAGACAATAACATCAGTCTGATTACTACAAGAACAAGCAAGTTGTTCACCCAGGAGACATCAAGGCAAGTGGTCTGCTCCCCTCAGGACAAACCCCCTTCCAAGACTAAGACTCAATGGGAATACATGCTCTTATTGTTGACAATGTTTGTCACCAATAAGGGGAAAACAGCAATGAAGCTGCAAGCTAAGCCCTACAACATTTAATAGATTCTTGTGAACCTGGCTGGAAGCCTGGTTGGCCAACAGTGTGGCAAGACCAGGAAATTTTGGGTCCAGAGTCAGTGACATAGCCACAGAGGACTAGAGTGGAGAGTGAAGCATCCAGCTGATAAGAAGAGAGGGCATATGCACAAGAACACCCACACTT
>NW_006408521.1:19517356-19518328 GCF_000296735.1 Chrysochloris asiatica
TATAAGACTTCATTTTTTTTTAAATGTTTTATTGTGAATTATGTGATAGTTTACATGGGAGAACATTAGCTTTACATTAATTTTATTGTATATCGTCTCATTGCCATGCTTACAATCCCCTCCATGCAATCCTTCCCCCGTACCCCCTAGCACACAGTCGCTCTCCCTCTCTGGATCTAAAGTCTCCAGCTGCTCCATCGCTCTTCGTCATCATCTCTGGCTCCATTTCAGGCATCACTGCTTCTCTGGGTAGGGTCACGCTCTCTGCGCTTCTCCCTTGATGGTCCTAGGGACCTCCGCTCCTAGACTGAAAAGTTAATCACTCCCCTATAATACTTCATTTTGTATTTTCAAGCTGCCCTTTGAAATTTATGCTTAGCTCATTTGCTTCATAATTTAATTTAATTTAGTTTAGTTTAAATATCATTTAAACTCCCTTTTAATTTCACAAGTTTCAGAGTGTCTTCTTTTTCTTTCTTTCCTGTCTTTTTAATGACATTTTGCTTTTTTCATGTATGATGTTCTTGATGTCATTCCACAACTCTTCTGCTCTTTCATCATTAGTTTCATTAGAACATAATGAAATGGTTGACATGGTCTCTAAATTCAGGTGAGATCTAGTCAAGGTCATATGTTGGCTCTTGTGGACTTGTTTTAATTTTCTTCATCTTTAGCCTGAATTTGCATATGAGTAACTGATGGTCTGTTTCACAATCTGCCCGTGGCTTTGTTTTGGCTGATGAAATTGAGCTTCTCCATCATTCTCTTCCCAAAGATGTCAATTTGATTCCTGTGCCTTCCATCTGGTTAGGTTCATGTGTATAGCCACCCGTTATGTTGTTTAAAAAAGGTGTTTACAATGAATAAGTTGTTGGTCTTGCAACATTCTAGCATGCAATTTCCAGTATCATTTCTATATCAAGATCATATTTTCCAACTAGGGATCATTCATCTTTGTTTCCAACTTTCACA
>NW_006408521.1:19519403-19522161 GCF_000296735.1 Chrysochloris asiatica
GGGAGAGGGGCTGTGTGCTGACGACTGGGGAGTAGGCTTGCAGGGTATAATCTTTGGTTGGTTGATGATTCATGGAGGGGATTTTAACCATGGCAATGAAACGATATATGATAGGATGAATGTAAAGCTAATGTTCTCCCATGTAAACTATCACATAATTCACAATAAAACATTTAAAAAAAAACCCACACAAAAACATAGTCCACAAAGGGGAGTACTGTGGTTCTGAAGAATAAGCACTGGACTGCTAACCACAAGGTCAGCAGTTTGAGTCCACCAGCTGCTCTATGGGAGAAAGATGAGGCTTTCTGCTCTCACAAAGATTTACAGCCTCAGAAACTCTTAACAGGGTTGCTATGAGTCAGACTGACTTAACGGCACTTAACAACAATCTACTTAGAAAATGTTTTACGTTCTACTCGGCTGAGTAGTGACTTGTGTCTTAAGAGCACAGGATGGGCCACTTAAGTTACATTTATTGGTCTCTCGTCATCCAGAGGAAAGAAGAGTGAAGAAAATCAGACACAAGGAAACAATTGGTCCAATGAACTAATGAACCATTTGAACATCAGCCTCCACAACCCTGAGACAATAAGAACTAGACATTGCCTGGCTACCTCTACCAACTACTCTGAAAAGTATCACAGTAGGACATCCTGGATACAGTGGGAGAAAAATGTGTAATCAAACCCAAAATCGTACAGACCAGGCTTACTTACCAGCTAGAGACTGGTGTCACCCTTGAGATTAAGGCCCCTCAGGTCCGAAAATGAAGTTTTCCCCATGGCTCAATTTTCAGTGCAACAATAAACAGATCTATAAAAGGAACAATAACACTAGGGAGGTACATACATCTTAGAATAACCATCCACTTAAGATCAAAAGGGTAGCATGTATTATCCCAGGACAAAGTTCAGACGGGTTAGGAAAGCAGGAGGAATGGAATCAGAAACACAGGAAGTGGGATAAATGATGTTACATTGTGTGATGAAACAAAATGGTTATGAATTGTTGACTGGAAAACTGAGTTTCTCTGTAAACCTTCACCCAATTCACATTAAAAAGTTAAAAACCCAAACCATTGCTGTCAAGTCAATTCCAGCTCCTAGAAATCCTATAGAGTTTCCAAGGCTGTAAGCTTTATGGAAACAGACTACCACATCTTTCTCCTGCAAACTGGTGGGTTTGAACCACTGACTTTTCAGTTAGTAGCCTAGTGCTTAACCACTGAGCAACCAGGGCTTCTAACTAGATTATTATACACAAATATCCCTATATACTGACACATACCTATATGTTGTTGTCATTAAGTGCCATCAAGAAAGAAACAGTGCCATCCTCACAGTCATTGCTATATTAGAATCCTGCAGCCACTATGTCAATCCATCTTATTGAGGGTCTTCCTCCTTTTCATTGACTCTGTACTTTTACCAGTCATGACTTCCTTCTCCTGAGATTGGTCCAAAGTATGTGAGACAGATAACATTGCTCCATCCTTGCTTCTAAGAACATTCTGGATGTATGTTTTCAACTCAAATTTGTCTGTTCTTCTGGTTTTTGTTAAGTGCTGTTGAGTTGGTTCTGATTCACAATGGCCCTGTATAGGGTTTCCAAGGCTTTTAAAATCTTTGCAGAAGCAGAAAGCCTCATTTTTCTCCTGTGGGCTCGATGTGTGGACCTTCTTTGCAGTCCAGTGTTTATCGTATGGAGCCACCTAACCCTCTTGTTCTTCTCATAGATAATGTCATAATTAACATTCTTTGTCAATGTCATAATTCAAATGAATCAGTTCTTCTTTGGTCTTCCTCATTCATTGTCCAGCTTTCACATGCATATAGGGTGATTGAAAATACCATGAGTTGGGTCAGGCAGGCCTTAATCTTCAAGGTGATATCTGCATATTGCAATTTGTTTATGAGTCTTCTCCAATCCTGATGACTCATTCTTCTTCAGATAGTTCATCTTCTGAGATTATTTGCTCAGTTTATAGAGTTAATAAATCTGATGAAGGGACAATCTTTCCCGAGTTTAAAACACACAGTATTCCCTTGTTCTGTTTGAACAGCTGCCTCTTTGTTTTTGTACAGTTTACACACGAGCACAATTAAGTGTTCTGGAATTCCCATTCTTCACAATGTTATTTGCAATTTGGTATGATCCATACAATCAAATGTCCTTGCTTACCCAATAAAGCACAAGTAAACATCTTTCTGGTATTCTCTGCTTTTAGCCAAGATCCATCCATCTGATGTCAGCAATGATATTCCTCATTCCATGTCCTCTTCTGAATCTGGCTGGAATTTCTAGCAGTTCCCTGTCTATGTATAGTTGTAACTGTTTTTGAATTGTCTTCAGCAAAATTTTATTTGCATGTGATATTAATTATATAGTTTGATAATTTAAACATTCTGTTGGATCATCTTTCTTTGGAATGGGCATGAATAGGATCTCTTAACAAGTTAGTTGGCCTTCCAAATTTCCACATCTTACAACTTTCTTGGCACGTATTGCATCTATTTGCTGAAACATCTCAATTGGTATTTTATCATTTCCTGGAGCCTGCTTTTTTGCCAATGTTTTCAGAGCAGCTTTTATTTCTTGATCATGTGCTACCTCCTGAAATGATTGTATGCTGACAAATCTTTTCCAGTACAATGAGGATGTATATTCCTTCCATCTACTTTTCTCACTTCGTGTGCCATTTAGTATTTTGCCCACAGATTCCTTCAATATTTCTACTTGAGGATTTAATTTTTTT
>NW_006408521.1:19522616-19527420 GCF_000296735.1 Chrysochloris asiatica
CCTGTAAAGATGTACAGCCTTGGAAACCCTGTGCAGGGTGGCTATGGGTCGGAATCAACTTGACAGCACTTAATGACAATAACATACTCAAGGTTGCATTTTGGTAATCCTGGACTAGTTTTAATTTTCTTCAGCTTCAGCCTGTATGAGCAATTGAAGGCCTTTTCAACAGTCAGAATCAAGCCTTGTTAGACTGATGATTTTGAGCTTCTCCATCCTCTCTTTCCACAGATGTGATCAATTTGATTCCTATGTACTCCAGCCAGCGAGATCCATTTGTATAGTCACTGTATTGTTGAAAAATGGTGTTTCCAATGAACCAATCCTTGGTTTTGCAAAATGCTATCATGTGAGCTTTGGTGCCATTTCTATCACCAAAACCATATTTTTCAGCTACCAAGCCTCCTTTTTTGTTTTCAACTTTAGCATTCTAATCACCTGTCATTATCAATGTGTCTTGATTCCATGTTTTACCTATTTCAGACTGCAGAAGTTGGTAAAAATCTTCAACTTATTCATCTTTGCCATTAGTGGTTGATGCATAAATTTTAATAAAAATTTTATGAATTGATCTTCCTTATAGGTATACAGATATCCCATAACTGATAGCATTTTACTTCAGGAGACATATTGAAATGTCCTTTGTGACAACTAATGTGATGTTCTTCCTCTTCAATCTTTCATTCCTTGCCTAGTAGACCATATGTTTGTCTGATTCAGATTAGCTAATACCTGTCCATTTCAGTTCACTAATACCCAGGATATCAATCTTTATGTGCTCCACTTAGTTTTTTATGACTTGCAAGTTTCCGAGATTCACACTTCATACATTCCACATTTCAATTATTAATGGATGTTTGCAGATGTTTTCTTCTCATTTTGCACCATGACCCTGATGGGGTCCTGAAAGATTTATTCCATCCATGTATTCAGGTAGACTCTACTTTGAGGAGACAGCTCTCCCGCAGTTGTATTTTGAGTGCCCTCCAACCTGAAGGGCTCACCTGGCATTGTATCAGACTGCTCTTCATAAGGTTGTCACTAGCCAATGTCTTCAGTAGTAGGTTTCCCGCTCCACCTTTCTAGTCTGTTATAGCAATATGCAAGCTACCACGGTACAAGAAACTGAAAGAACAGATGAGAGGTGGATAGAAACATTTCTATTTCTATATCTATATGGCATTCTGGTGTGGTGCTGTAGGAAAAGCACACGAGGTCAGTGATTCAAACCCACCAGACGCTCCTTGGAAACCATATACAGGGTTGCTACAACATATATTTATAGATACATATACGCCATTGTTGTTAAATGCTATCAGTAAGTTCTGACTCATAGTAAACCTGTATAGTGTTTCTGAGGAGTGGCTGGTGGGTTTGAACCACTATGTAGTTCAAACCAACCTTGCAGTCCAATGCTTATCCTACAGCACTATACTAGGACTCCATGCATACTTGAGAGGGCTTCAAAAATTTTGTGGAAACATTTCATTTTAATTCATTTTCCACAAATGTTTTGAGGACCCCTCATATGCATGTAAACAATTTAGAGGTTGAAGAAAAATACTGACCTTGGCAGAATTAGACTGATCTTAAGGCCCTTGTCTTCAGGTTGTAATTGTTCAGTACTTGGGCCTGGGTGCCAGAGTCCTGGTTGAGACTAGTACTGCAAGTTATTAACTATAGAACTCTGAGAAGTTACATAATTGGCCCAAACCTCAAGTTCCTCATCTATAAAATGTGAGTAGTGCGTATTAACTAGTTTGGGTTTGAAGACGCACTGAATGATCATATAATGACAAGGGTAACTATCACTATCTGAATGTCAAACATTGCTAGATATCAACATGGCTAGATATCAAATGATCACAAAGATATGACAGGTACAAGGGAAAGAGGAGGCGTAGAAGACACTAAAATTCTTCATCTTCCAAATCAGAATCCAAAGATACCATCTAAACTTGTTAATCAATAATTAGAGTCCCAACAATATTTACAAGTAAAAGGCTACCACCAGAGGAATGAAAAGCAGAAAAGTGTTTCTAGTGATTGTCTCTGAAGAGTAGAACTGGGGAGGAAGAGAGAAACAATTTCATTAATATCTTTGGTACTCTTTTTTTAAGTGTATTGTATAAGTATTGTTGTGTAACTCTTAAAAATATTTAATTTCATAATTTAAAAAGCATACGTGAGGGAAAAAAAAAAAAGGATACGTGGGTGATTCTGAAGCATAGTGGCATAAACACAACATCATTTTTTACCCGGCCTCGCAAATACAATAAGAAATACTAGGAAATGGTGCTCTGCTTTGAAAGACTGAATTAGAGAACAGAGCAATGCTGCAGGGAACTGCAATAGGAAAGAATTAATGAATCAACAAGTTATATATGGTGGGATAATCATTCCCACTGCCCCTGTCTCTCCTGCCAGCAATGTGGGCCACTGGCTGTTGTTGTGAACTAAGGAAGTGACTCCAGAAAAAGAGCCTGCTTCCATAGCACCGAGCCTCCCCTGCCTGTACAGAGAGGACCCAAAGCTTCTGTTCTAAAATCATCAAGGCAGACCTCTAGGGGGCTCTGTTTGGCTTCAAGCCTACATCAAATTGCTATAGAAGGCCTGTACGGTGGAGTCCAATCTCATAATAAACACCTACCCTGTGTACCCCATAGCTCAGGCCTTTGAAACCAATAGGACAGAACTCCCAGGGAGTCAGGCCAGGTCTGTCTGTTCCCCCTTTTGGTCAGTGCTGTGCTGAGGAATGCTGGCTGAGGCTGCTGTGTGCTAGAACACAGTCATCTTTAGTGGAAACTATACCCACAGACTCTGGTGTGGCACTCTAGGATCAGCACTGGACTGCAAACTTCAAGGTCGGCAGTTCAAATCTACCAGCTGCTCCTCAGAAACCCTATACAGGGTTGTTATGAGTTGGAACCAACTTAACAAAAGCAACAACCACATATCCACAGTCAACGTAATACAGGGAGGGGTTTGATAGCAACAAAGCAGATCTCCCCTAAGGCCCATTTGGGCTGTGTCGGCACCTCCCCACCCTGGACACTGTTGGTGCAAGCTTGCTGCAAATTACTACAGAAGGCCTCTGCAATGGAGTCTGCTCCCATAGTCAGCACTCTACATGCCTCCCTCTGCACCCCACAGCTCTAAACTCTAAAACCACCAAGGCAAACCTTCCTGTGCTCAGACAGGGTTACTTTGGTCTGCCCTCACTTCTGTTTGGTGCTGAGGACTGCTGAATGAGGCTTCTGTGTGCTAAGAAACAGGAGAGTATTGAGTCAAGACTAAGCCCAACACTTACAGTCAATATCTACTAAGAGAACTCTGACAGCAACAAGGCAGAACTCCATGGGCTCTGACCAAAGTATGACCCCCCGCCCCCAACCTGGTTAGTTGCCAAGCTGTTATAAACTGCTATAGAGGGGCCTCACTATAGAGTTTGCTTCCTTATGCACCCCACAGCTAAGGTCTCTTAAACCAGAGAGACGGTCTTCCTGGAGATCAGCTTGGACCTGTCTACATCCTCTTCCAGTTGGTACTGAGGACTATTTACTGAAACTGCTGTATGCTAGGAGTCAGGCATCTTTAGTGGAGGGCACATCCAATGGTCATCATCCTACAGGGGCAGGTGAGGGAAGAGGGGAGCAGTGTATGTTAGCAACAGGACCTCATCAGTGGTCTGTTCTCAATGTGACAACCATTCCCACAACAGGTAACTGACAGGTGCTGGACTAATGTGAGTTCCTATAGAAGGTTCCTACAGTGGAGTCAGGAGGTAGCCCCATAAAACCCACAGAACCACAAAACCAGCATTTAACCAGTCATCCTGCCCCCAGCAGCCCCATGGTCCTAACAGACTCTGAAGCTAGATCCACCAAGGGCCTCCATGAACTACTTCTGGATCGAATGCCCTGAACATAAATAACATCAAGGTCAATAGAAATTCTGCTCATAACCACTTCATGAGCTTCTTTAATTGTAGGAGCTCACAGAGATTTCTCCTCTCTGGATCCAACAACTGGACTGTTTAGTTTTACAAATATGACAACTCCACAGTGCCCCAAAGACAACACACAATTTTAGCTCACACGAAGAAACGAGAGAATGACTCAAACAAATGACTAAGATGCAGAGACAGAAAATCTTTCTGAGGGATCAAAGGTAATGGAACTAACTGAAAAAGAATTCAAAAGAATATTTAGGCACCTTCAACAGATTGACAGAAAGATCTAAGAAAGCAAGGAGAAAACAGAAAAAAAAAAAAAAGCTTTAAAAGAATTCAGGAAAATGCTACAAGAACAAACAGACAAAATAAATACAAATTGTGAAACAATACAAAACCTGCAATTAGAAATCCAGAAGATTAATACTAAAATTTCCAAAATGAACAATACCTTAAAAGGGCAAAGGAAAAGATTTGAAGCAAGGGAAGCCTGAATTAGTGAGCTTGAAGATAAACCTCTCAATTCTACAATGCTAGAAGAACAATCAGAAAAAAGAATGGAAAAATCCAAAGAAAGTCTAAGAGTCCCTAAGTGGGACACCATGAAAAGGAACATCTTATAGGTGTTAAGAATTCCAGGACCCAAAAGAGACAATAAAAAGCACAGAAAAAATTGTTGAAGAGTTGTTGGAAGAAAATTTCCCTAACATTATGAAAGACCATTTAAACTAGATGTTATTGTTGTTGTTGCCAGGTGCCATCAAGTCGGAACCGACTCATAGCGACCCCATGCACAGCAGAACGAAACAATGTCTGATCCTGGGCCAACCTCACTACCGCTGCCACACTTGA
>NW_006408521.1:19528905-19537200 GCF_000296735.1 Chrysochloris asiatica
AAAAAAAAAAAAAAGAAAGAAAGAGCAGGCATACCTTGGTCCTCAAAGTGACATCTTTCTTTACTCATTAGTAATACTTTAAAGAGGTCTTTTGCAGCAGATTTGCCTAATACAATATCATATTTGATTTCTTGACTGCTGCTTCCAAGAGCACTGATTGGCAATCCAAGGAAAATGAAGTCTTTAACAACTTCAGTTTTTTTCTCTGTTTACTGTGAAATTATTTATTAGTTCAGTTGTGAGAATTTCACTTTCTTTATGTTGAGGTGTGATCCATACTGAAGGCTGTAGTCTTTGATATTCATCAGTAAATATTTCAAGTCTTCTTGGCTTCCAGCAAGCAAGGTTCTGTCATATGCATAATGAAGGTTCTTAAGAGTCTTTTTCTAAACATGATGACACATTCTTCTTCATATAATATAGTTTCTGAGATTATTTGCTAAGTGTACAGATTGAATAAGTGTGGTGAAAGGATACAACCCTGGCACACAGCTTTCCTGATTTTAAACATTCAGTATCCGTTCTAACTACTACGTCTTGGTTATGTACACAGTCCTCATATAGCATAATTACATGTTCTAGAACTGCCATTCTATGCAATGTAATCAATAGTTTGTTACTGTCTACACAGTTGAATGTCTTTGTGTATTCAATAAAACACAAACTTCTTTCTGGTATTCTCTGCTTTCAACCAAGATCCATCTGATGTTAGCAATGAGAGCCCTCATTCCACATCTTCTGAATCCAGCTTAAATTTCTGGCCGCTCTTTGTCAATGTACTACTGCTGCAACCATTTTTTAATTATCTTAAGCAAATTTTTACTTGCATGTGATATTAATGATATTGTTTGATGATTTCTGTGTTCTGTTGTGTGGGAACAAGTATGAATTTTCCCAATGGGTTGGCCAACTAGCTGTCTTCCAAATTTCTTTACATTTTCAAGTAAGTGCCTTCAGCTCTGTGTTAGTTTGTTGAGAGCTTTCAGTTTGTATCCCATCAATTCCTAAAGCTTTGTTTTACACTACTGCCTTCACTGTACTTTGAATTTTTCCTTCAATACCATCAGTTATTGAGCATATGATACCTCCTGAAATGGCTGAACACTGGCCAATTCTTTTTGATACGGTAACTCTGTATCCTTCTGTCTTTTGACGCTTCTTGTGACATTCAATATTTTGCCCATGTTGTTGTTCTTAAGTGCAATTGAGTTGGTTCCAACTCATATTGGCTCTGACTAGGGTTTCCAAGGAGTGGCTGGTGAGACTGAATCAGGAACCTTTTGGTTAGCAGTCAAGTGTATATCCTACAGCACTATACCAAGACTCATTTCATATTTCAACTCAAGGATTGAATTTTTTCTTCATTTCTTTTAACTCAAAGAATGTTGAACATGTTCTTCCATTTTGGTTCTCTAACTCCAGATTTTTGCACATTTCATTATAATATTTGATTTTCTCTTCACAACCTGCCTTTTGAAAATTTATGTTAAGCTCCATGACTTTCTTCTATGTTCCATTTACTGTAGCTTCTCTATGTTCGATAGCAAATTTCAGAGTCTCTTCTGACATCCATTTTGGTCTTCTGTTTTTTCCTGTCTTTTTAATGAGCTTTTGCTTTCTTCATGTATAATGCTCTTGATGTCATTCCATAGATCTCTGGTCTTTGGTCAGTAATGCTTAATATAACAAATCTGTTATTGAGATAGTCTCTAAAATCATGTGAGATATACTCAAATGCATATTTGACTCTCATGGACTTGTTTTAAATTTCTCCAGCTTCAGTCTGAAGTTGCATATTATCAAGTGATGATCTGTTTCACAGTAGGCCTCTGGCCTTGTTTTAGATGATGAGATTGAGTTTTTTTTATCATCTCTTTTCATAGATGAAATTAATTTGATTCCTGTTCCATCTGGTGGGGTGCATGTATACAGCCACCACTTCTGTTGTTTAAAAACAGTATTTGCAATAAAATATTCATTGGTCTTGCAAAACTCTATCATGTGATCTCCAACACCATTTCTATCACCAAGACCATACTTTGCAATTAGGTATCCCTCATCTTTGTTTCGGATTTTCACATTCCAATCTCCAATAACTATTTTTTTTTTAATGTTTTATTGTGAATTATGTGATAGTTTACATGTGAGAACATTAGTTTTACATTCATTCTATCGTATATCATCTCATTGCCATGGTTACAATCCCCTCCATGCAATCCTTCCCCCATACCCCTTAGGTCTTCAGCACATAGTCCCAATCTCCAATAACTATTAATACATCTTGATTATACGTTTGATCAATTTTAGACTGAAGAATTTGGTAGAATCCTTTAATTTCTTTATCATTGGCCAAATGGTTGATGCATAAGTTTGAAAAACAGTAGTAAAATAACTGGTCTTCCTGATGGGCATTTGTTTTTCCATCACAAACAGCCCTGTACTTCAAGACAGATCTTGAAATATTCTTTTTGATGATGAATGCAGCCACCATTCCTCTTCAATTTTTCATTCCCAGCATAATAAACCATATGATTGTCCAATTCAAAATGATCAATAGCAGTCCATTTCAGCTCGCTAATGCCCAGGATATCAATCTATGCATCTGAAGATTTTCAATTTTCCTAGAGTCACACTTAGTCCATGCCATCTTCGGATTATTGATGGATGTTTGTAACTGTTTCTTCTCATTTTGAGTTGTGTTCCATCAACAACATCATTAAAATTAACTCTGCTTTGAGGAGGCAGCTATTCCCCACTTACACTTTGAATTCCTTCCAACCTGAGGGCCTCATTTTCCATCACTATGTCAAACAATGTTTCACTGCTATTCATAATGTTTTCAGTGGCTAACGTCTCAGATCCATAGACTGCCAGAAGAACAAACAAATTTGTGTTGGAAGAAGTATAGTCAAAGTGATCCTTAGAAGCCACGATGGCCACACAACGTATCTCATACTTTGGACATATTACCAGGAGGGACCAGACCAGTCCCTGGAAAAGGACATCATGCTTGGTAAAGTTGAGGTCAGAGAAAAAATGAAGACCCCCAACAAGATGGATTGGCACAATGGTAGCAGCACCGGACTCAAACATAACAATTATGAGGATGGCATAGGACAGGCAGTGTTTCGTTCTGTTATGCACAGGGTTGCTATGAATAGGAAACAACTCAACAGCATCTAACAACAACAACAACTTCTGAGAAGTGGTCCATATCCTTTCTATTCTGTCTTAGTCTGGAAGCTCCACTGAAACTTGTTCACCAGGATGACCTTTCTGGTATTTAAACTATCAGTGGCTTAGTTTCCAGTATTACAGCAACACCACAGTATTGATGCAAGTCGAGGTAAAGGTAGATGTTGAACTTTAATGTGATAAACTACAACTGGGATAGACCAACATTTCTTTAGATAATATCTATAGCCCATCTTACCTTTATATGAACTTTATTTTTACTTACAGCTGGAGAAAAACTAATATTCCAAATAAAAATCTTGTTTTAAGCATGTGTGGAATACATAGAATGTTAAATAAATACCTGATTTGTATAAAAATGGGATTTCTTCAGTGTTTTTGATCCTTGTTGTTGTTGTTAGGTGCCATCGAGTCGGTACCAACTCACAGCAACCCTATGCACAACAGAACAAAACACTGCCCGATCCTGGGACAACTCACAATTGTTGCCACGCTTGAGCCCATTTTGATCCTTAGCAGCACTGAAAGTGAAAGCAATGCTGCTTCACACAGCAAGAACTAGCCTTAGTGACTGGGTGATGGAGTCCAAAAAGCATATTTGTGTGATGAGCATGTAGAAGCATGTATGCATACGTTTGTGAAACAAGGAATACTCTGGGGTTTAACATTGGAGTTTTCTGTTCATTGACATTATGGTTTAAGCCATTTGCAGTTATGGGAAAAGAGAAATAGAGCAGGTGACAAGACAGATGGAGGAATGGTAGGTGCCTGAGGATTCAGGAGGACTAAAATCAGGTCTGAGTTATTTACGGATGTCTATTGGGTCAATGTGGAGCTCTGGTATGGTGCTATAGGATAAGCACTGGGTTGTTAACTGCAAGGTTGGTGGTTCAAACCCACCAGCCACTCCTTGGAAACCCTACATAGGGTTGCTGTGAGTCAGAACCAACTCGATGACACATCACAACAACAACAATTGGGCCATTGGAGTGCTGGTGTGGCACTGTAGAATAAGCACTGGACTGCTAAGCACAAGGCCAGCAGTTCAAACCCACCAACCACTCCACGGGAGAAAGATGAAGCTGTTTTCCTCTGGTAAAGATATATAGACTTGGAAACCCTACACAGAGTCACTGGGAGTCAGAATCAACTTGATGACAGTGGGTTTGTGGGTTTTTTTGTTGTTTTTGTTGTGGTTTATTGGGTCACTTACTCAGTGCCCTGGTCACTGCCTCAGTACCCTGATGGCACTGAGATAAGCACTGGGGTTCTAACCTCAAGGCTGGAAGTTCAAACTCACCAGTCACTCCACAGGATAAAGATGAGGCTGGCTGCTGCCATAAAGCTTGACAATCTTGGGAACCCTAACAAGCAGTTCAACCCTGTCCTACAGGGTCAACAGGAATTGGTGTGTTCGATTGCTGTCAGAACCAACTCAACAGCAGTGCGTTTGGGTATTTTGTTTGTTTAGTTAGGGTCTACATGAGTCGGAATTGACCTGATGGCAGTGGGTTTGGTTTTGATTTATTATGAAAGAAATACTGGTGGCACAGCAGTTAAAGCATTCAAACCCACCAGGCATTCCAAGGAAGAAAGATGTGGCCATCAGCTTCTGTAAAGATCTACAGACTTGGAACCCCTATAGGGCAGTTCTATTTTATACTATAAGGTCACTCTGAGTCACAATTGACTCCATGGCAGTGGGTTTGGTTTGGGTTATTGTTGTGAAACCCATGGCTAGCAAGTCAATTTCAACTCACAGTGACCTCGTCGGGTAGGGTACACCTGCCCCACAGTGTTTCAAAGCTGGAATCTTTTTGGAAGCAGATGGCCACAGCTTTCTCTTGTGGAGGGGCTGATTGGCTTGAACCACTAACTTTTTCTATTAGGATCTGAGCCCTTAGCCTTTTGGGATAACCAGGGACTATCCCATCTCCTGCTGTTGTTGCTGTAAGGTTGAATCCTCTCTGACTCATAGTGGCCCTATGTAAAACAGAACGTATTACTGCCCATTCCTGTGCCATCCTCACAATTATCACTATGTTTTGAGTCCATTGTTGCAACCATTGGATCAATCCATCTCATGGAAGATCTTCTTCTTTTTCATTGACCCTCTACTTTACCAAGCATGATGTCCTTCTTCAAAGACTGGTGTGCCCTGATAACAGTCCAAAGTAAATGAGACAAAGTCTCGCCATCCTTGTTTCTAATTGTATTTCCTCCAAGACAGACCTATTCATTCTTCTGGAAGTCCATGGTACAATCAATAGTCTTGGTCAATGCCACAACATCAATTCTTTGATGTCCCTTATTCATTGTCCAGCTTTCACATGCTTATGTGGTGACTGAAAATAACATAGCTTGAGTTTGGCACACTTTAGTCCTTGAAATGATGGTAATGTAGTGGTTACGAATTGGGCTGCTAACCTCAGGATCAGCAGTTCGAAACTACCAGCTGTTCTGCGGGGGAAAGAGGAGGCTTTCTGCTCCCGTAAAGATTTACAGCCTCGGAAACCCTGTACAGGGTTGCTATGAATCGGAACTGACTCTACAGCACATTAACAACAGCAACTGTTTAGAGGAGTCCTGGTGTGGCACTGTAGGGTAGGCACTGGACTGCAAGGTCGTTTTGAACCACAAGATTGGGGATTCAAACTCACCAGCAACTCCTTGGAAACCCTAATCAGGGTTGCTATGAGTTGAAACTGAGTCGATGGCACTTAACAACAACACTTTAATGAGATCTTTTGCAGCAGTTTTATCCAATGCAATATATCATTTAATTTCCTAACTGCTGCTTCTATGGGTGTTGATTGTGGATCCAAGTAAAATGAAATCCTTAACAACTTCAAGCTTTCCTCCTTTTATCATGATGTTGTTTATTGGTCCCATTAGGAAGATTTTTGTTTTTGGTGAGGTGCAATCTATCAGTAAGTACTTCAAGTCCTTCATTTTCAGCAAGCAAAGATGTATCATCTGCATTTCGCAGGCAGTTAAAGAGTCTTCCTCCAATCCTGATGTGATATTCTTTTTCACTTAGTCCAGCTTCTCAGAACCTTTGTTCAGCATACAGATTAAATAAGTATGGCGAAAAGATACAACCCTGATGCACACATTTCCTGATTATAAACCATGCAATAGCCCCTTTTTGTGTTTGCACAGGTTCTGCATGAGCACAACTAAGTGTTCTGGAATTCCTAATCTTTGCAATGTTATCCATAATTTCCTATGGCTCACACAATCAAACGCCTTTGCACAGTCAATAAAGCACAGGTAAACATATTCTGGTTTTCTCTGTGTTAGATGAAAAGCTATATGATGTCAGCAATGACATCTGTTGTTTCACATTCTTTTCTGAATCTGATTTGAATTCTGGAAGCTCCCTATGGATGTACTGCTGCAACCTTTTTTGAATTAGCTTCAGAATTTTCCTTGTGTGTGATATTAATGATGTTGTTAGGTTGGTTCTAGGTACCCTCAAGTCAGTACTGACTCATAGAGATCTCATACACAACAGAATAAAAAATTGCCTAGTCCTGGGCCAACATCACAATCATTGTTACAATTGAATCCATTGATGCTGCCACAGTGCCAATCCATCTCATTGGGAGTCTTCCTCTTTATAGCTGACTCTCCAGTTTACAAAGCATGATGTCCTTCTCCAGGGACTGGTCCCTCCTGATGATACATCTGAAATATGAGAAACCAAGTCTTGCCATCCTGGTTTCTAAGGAGCATACTGGCTGTACTTTTTCCAACACAGATTTATTTTTTCTTTTGGTAATCTCCTCCAACATCATAATTCAAATGCAACAATTCTTCTTAGACGTCAACCTGACATCTTGCTCTTGAACACTTCAAAGAGGTCTTGTGTAGCAGATTTGCCTAAGGCAATATATCATTTGGTTTCTTGACTGCTGCTTCCTGAAGTGTGGATGATTGATCTAAGCAAAATGATGTCATTGACAACTTCAATCTTTTCTCTATTTATCTTGATGTTATTTATTGGGCCAGTGGTGAGGATTTTTGATTTCTTTACATTGAGGTGCAACCCATACCAGAGACAATGGTTTTTTATCTTCATCAGTAATATTTTAAGTCCTCTTCACTTGCAGCAAGCAAGGGTGCATCATCTGCATATTGCAGATTGTTAATGAGTCTTCTTCCAACCCTGATGCCATGTTTTTCTTCATATAATCCAGCTTCTCCAATCATTTGTTCAGTGTACAGATTGAATATGTACGGTGAAAGAATACAACCCTGGTACACACCTTTCCTAAACTCAAACCATTCGGTGTCCTCTTGTTCTGTTAGAACAATTGCCTTTTGGTCTATGTACAGGTTCCTCATGAGCACAATTAAGTGTTCCAGAGTACTCATTCTCCACAATATTGTCCATAGCTTGTTATGATCCACACAATCCAAAGCCTTTGCATAGTCAATAAAGCCCAGGTAAACATCTTTCTCTGTATTTTACAGGTTTTCTCAGCTTCCAGTCAAGATTCATCTGGCGTCAGCAATTAACCCCCTCACTCCATGTCCTTGTCTGAATCTGGCCTGAACCTCTGACAGTTTCCTGTCAATGTACTGTTGCAGTCATTTAAAAATAATCTTTAGTAAAATTTTACTTGCAGGTGATATTAGTGATGTTATCTGAGGATTTCCACAGTCTGTTGGGTCACCTTCTTTGGAATAGACATAATTATGGATCTCTTCCCATCAGTTGGCCAGGTAACTGTCTTCCAAATTTCTTGGCATAGATGAGTGAATGACTCTAGTGCTGCATCTCAGTTTGTTGAAAGATTTCAGTCTGTATTCCATCAATTCCGGAGCTTTGTCCTTTGCCAATGCCTTCAGTGCACCTTGGACTTCTTCCTTTGGTACCACTGGCTCTTGGTAATATATGCTATCTCTTGAAATGGTTGAACATTGTCCATTTCTTTCTTCTTCTTTTTTTAAATTAAATAAATGTTTTATTGTGAATTGTGTGATAGTCTACATGGGAGAACATTAGTTTTACATTCATTCTATCATCTATCGTTTCATTGGCATAGTTACCATCCTGTCCATGCATCCTCACCCAATCAAAGGGTGTACCCT
>NW_006408521.1:19537682-19561754 GCF_000296735.1 Chrysochloris asiatica
GTGGGAATAGTTCTTGCAGCAGGGATTTGTTTCCTCTTTTGAGCTACTGCATTTATAGGTGTAGGTAGGTCATGTTTATCGAATTTTATCAGATGACGCTTTTTTCCTCTTCTTTCTTCTTCGGGCTGAGCTCTGTTTATCCAATCATTGAAGCCAGTTCAAGTGGGTATCATCTGTCCATTTCTTTTTGGTACAGTGATTCTGTGTATTTATTCCATCTTCTTTGAAGCTTTCTGCATCATTCAATACTTTGCCCAGAGAGTCATTCATTCTTGCAAGTTGAGGTTTGAATTTTTTCTTCAGTTCTTTCAGGTTGAGAAATCCTGAGCATGTTCTTCCCTTTTGGTTTTCTAACTCCAGGTCTTTGCACATTTCATAATAATACTTTGTCTAGTCAAGCTTCCTTTTGAAATTTTCTTTTCAGTTTACTACCTCATTTCTTCCATTTGCTGTAGCATCGATATGTTGGGGAGCAAGTTTCAGAGTCTCTTCTGACATCCATTTTTGCCTTGTTTTTCTCTCCTATCTTTTCAATGGCCTTTGCCTCTGTCAGTATAATATTCTTGATGTCATCCCACATCCCACATTCTGGTCTTCGATCATTAGTGTAGTGTCTAATGCATCAAATCTGTTCTTGAGATGATCTCTAAACTCCAGGTGGGCACGTTCAAGATCATATTTACGCACTCATGGACTTGTTTTAATTTTCTTCAGCTTCAGACTTATATATGAGCAATTGATGGTCTGTTCCACAGTATGTCCCTAGCCTTGTTTTGATTGATGATATGAAGGTTTTCTACCATCTCTTTCCATAGATGTAGTCAATTTGATTTCTGTGTATTCCATCTGATGAAATCTATTTGTATAATTGTCTTCTATGTTGTTCAAAATGGTATTTGCAATGAAGAAGTCATTGGCCTTGCAAAATTGTATCATATGATATCTAGCATTATTTCTATCACCAAGGCCATGTTTTCCAACTAATGATCCTTCTTCTTTGTTTTCAACCATTGCATTCCAATTACCAGTAATTACCAATACATCTTGATTGCATGTTTAATCAATTGCAGACTGAAGAAATTGGTACAATTCTCTAGTTTCATCATCACTAGCTTTAGTGGTTGGTGTGTAAGTTTGAATAATTGTGGTGTTAAGTGGTCTTCCTTGTGGGTATATTGATATTATCCTATCCTAGGCAGCATTATACTTCAAGATAGAGCTTGAAATGTTCTTTCTGTTGATGAATGTGATGCCATTCCTCTTTAATTTGTAATTCCTGACATAATAAACCATTTGATTGTCAGATTCAGAATGGTCAATATGAGTCCATTTCAGCTCACTAATGCCTAGGATATCAATCTTTATGTGTTCCATTTCATTTTTCACAACTTCCAATTTTCCTACATTCTTACTTTGTACAACCCATGTACTGATGATTAATGGATTTTACAGTTGTGGCACTGTTGGTTAATGTGCTGGACTGCAAAGTCAACTTGAACCACAAGGTTGGCAGTTCAAATTCACCAGCCGCTCCTAGACAGGCTCCCTACACAAGGTCACTATGGGTCGGAACCAACTCAAAGGCACTTAACAACAACAACAACAACAGCTGTTTCTCCTCATTTTTAGCTGTGCCCCATCAGCAAACATAGAATCTGAAAGCTTTACTCCAATTGTGTTATCATAATCAACTCTACATTGAGGGGGAAGCTGTTCCCAGTCATATTTTGCATGCCTTCTAACCTAAGGGGTTCATCTTCCAGCACTACATCTGACAATAATCTAGTGCTATTTATAACATTTCAAAGGAGGGAACAGTCGCTGGAGAAGGATGTCATGCTGGGTAAGATGGAAGGTCGGAGAAGAAGAGGAAGACCCCCAGCGAGATGGATCAGCCAGGTGGCATCATTGATGGCGTCAAGTGTGGCAGCGGTAGTGAGGTTGGCCCAGGATCGGACATTGTTTTGTTCTACTGTGCATGGGGTCACTATGAGTCGGTTCCGACTCGATGGCACCTGACAACAACAACAATAAATCTGACAGTATTCCACTGCTATTCATAAGGTTTCCAATGGGTAAACATTCAGAAGTCATCTGCCTCTCCTTTTTTTCCAATCTTAGTCTGGAAGCTCAGCTGAACCCTTTCCACCATCGGTGACCCTGCTGGTATTTAAAAAACTGGTGGCATAGCTTCCAGCATCACAGCAGCACACAAGGTACCACAGTAGGACAAACTGACATTTTGTGGGAATAGGTCATTGGTCTTGCAAAATTCTATCATGCAACCCTGCATCATTTCTGTCACCAAGACTGTATTTTCCTGATACTGGTGCTTCTCTTTCCAACTTTTTGCATCCCAAATCACCAGTTATCAGTGCATCTTGATTGTATGTTTTATCTATTTCAGACTGCAGAAAATGGTAAAAACAAAACAAAACAAAAAACCCCCTCAATTTCTTCATTTTTATGGTATTAGCGATATATATTTGAATATAAGTGCATATATTTGAATATAAGTGGTCTTCCGTATAGTTACATGGATATTATCCTATCACTGACAGCATTGTACTTCAGGAGAGATATAAAATGTTCATTTTGTCCTTCCTGACTGTGTTGTAGTGAATTATTTTATGTCTCCTCTACCTATAGTATGTAACCAAACAACGTTTCTGCCTTGCTGGGTCTGGGTAAGAAAAGGTGGAAGGAGATACTGACACGATGACATGATTCAGCTGTGGATGTTATGTTAGCAGAGTTCATTGTAATTGTAGAAACTTGAAAACTTTAGCATGGGTTTAAAATGAGCCACCTCAGAAATAGGAGGCAGACTCCCACTACCATCAAAGAAGATCTGGAAGTGGAGCGCATCCTTTGGACCCTAATGTCTCAGTGTATTGAACCTCCTCAATCTTGGGACACACAGGAGGAGGAGGGGAAGAGGAGAGCAGCAGCAGCTGAACAAGAACTAGAGCAGGAGGCAAAGCGATGGGCTTCCCTGCCCACAGAACAAGTGAAGCTGAGTGACTTCGGGCAGGAAGCTTGCTTGTAGAGTCGGGTGTCTCCAAGCCCTTGAGTGTGTCAGCGGTGGGACTAGGTTTTCTGACCCACGGAACTAGAACCAAGTGCCTTCGGGCTGAGCCTGATAGTGGAGTAGTGTGTCCTATAGGTATTTATCATCCAGTGACTGAAACAACCGTGTCCTGAGCATTTCTGATCCTGAATTACAAGCTGTTAACTTCCCTAATAAACTCCATAACTGTGAGTACGGTGTCTGAGTTGTATGTGACCATTACAGTGGATTATTGAACCCAGATGAGAAGTAGAGAGTGTTGTGGGAAGGATTGTTTGTTGTCATATTTTTGCACTGGCATAGAAAACTATGTGATTGTCCAATTCAAAATGGCCAATACAGGTCCATTTCAATTCACTAATTAATACTTAGGGTATCTATCTTCTAGCATTAAATTTTATTTTTGACAACTTTCAATTTTCCTAGACTCATACTTCAAATACTTTATGTTTCAATTAAGGAGCTCTGGTAGTGTAGTGGTTATGAATCGGGCTGCAAACCACAAGGTCAGCAGTTCGAAACTACCAGCTGTTCCACAGAAGAAAGATGAGGCTTTCTGCTCCCTTAAAGATTTACAGCCTTGGAAACCTTGTACAGGGTCACTATGAGTCGGAACCGACTCCACGGCACATAACAACAACAACAAATGTTTCAATTACTAATAGATATTTGCAGTTTGTTCTCAGTTTGAGCGCCTCCCAACCTGATGTACTTATCTTCTGTCTGTAACTATATCAGACAATGTTCCACTGCTAGCCATAAGGCTTTCAGTGGGCAACATTTTCCAAAGTAGATCACCAGGCACTTCTACTTAATCTGTCTTCATCTGAAAGCGCTGCTGAAACTGAAACCTGTCCACCATGGGTGACCCTGCGGGTATTTGAAATTTTGGTGATATAATGTTCAGTATCAAAACAACACACAAGCCACTACAGTATAAAAGAATTTTCCATCTCACAACACTGCAAAATCAATTCTTCCTCTTTCCCATCTCTTTCTTGGTTTGGATCTCCTTGAACCTCACCTGGACAACTGCCATGGTCTCTAAGCAGGTCTGCACACCCCCAGCGAGGGTTTCTGCATAATTCTTAAAAGAGCTTCCACTTCTACCCCAAAAAGGAGCTCTAATTTGAAGGATAAATTATGTGATCAGTGTAGTTAAAAACACACCTTTCTTTACCAGTAAAGTGCATTCCATGAACTTTCTCTTCATGGCACTTAAATTACATGACAATCCTGTGAAGTTGAAAGGGACACATTTAATCTCTATTAAAACAAGTAACCAAGGCTTCAAGGGTTTCAGTTGTGAAACACTGAGAATAAGTAGAGGCAAACTTCCTTGTTTAGCAGTCTACTTGGTGCTTGGACCCAGAACAGTTTAAACAGGTACACTCTGACCCATAGACTGCCCTGTCACATTTGGTGCAAGCAACTAGATGAAAGAGGAATTACATAAACCAAAAAACTATTAGTGAATCCTGGTTATAACTTGGATTTTCTGAATCAAATATGGACAAAGTAAATGTCTCAGTTAACAAAAAACAGGGAAATCAGAGAAGATCAACAATTAATGCCTATTGTAAATACATGTGGTCTCCATGAGTATGGGCCAGCTGGAGCGCAGATAACAACCTTGTTGTATAGAACACATAGAAGGATTCCGATCCTTGTGATTACATACTGATGATTTTTTTCTTTGCTTTTTTTAACCTTATAAAACCAGCAAAACTCTATCCCCTGTAAGCTAAGAGTAGGAAGAGCCTTGATCATTTAACGACAGGCAAAAAGTACTTTGCCAGCTCTCCAGGGTAGCCCAGTAAGTTCTAAATGCAACTGCACACCAATAAATATTTACATTCTCACAGTCTGATGAGCTGCCCCAAAAGAAGACCACAGAATGTCAGGGCACCAGGTTTGGACACCCTGTGTACCTCCCCGTCACTGGTATGACAGAGACAGTCACAGGCAGAGAGCGGTACACTATGTCCTGAGAAGGCTGACTCTAAGCCACCGGCATATCTGACCTGACCACATATGAGGGATGGACACCTTCGGGCCAGCTGTGCACACAGCAGGCTGGGGTAAATCTTTTCCAGACAGGAGGCGCGAGAGCTGAAGGTAAGAGGGCAGAGGAGGACGAGGGCGCGATTCCCCGGAGGGAGGGGAGGGGGACGCGCATGCGCGCCGCGCTGGCTGGCCGGAAGAGCCTAGCAGCCGAACGGCTGCTGTGGGCGCCACACTCCTCGACGGCGGCGAGGAGAACGTTGGCCCCGAGATGCGGTCCCTGGACAGCACCGGTGCCACGGAGCTGCAAGAGCCCGGGCCGTCTCAGCTACTGCCGGACGATGTGCTCCCGGACCCACATGAGGAGCCGGCAGCTGCGGAGGTAGCTGGGGCGCCCGGCCCCGGCCGGTGCAGCCTCTGCAGGTCCCTGCCGTGCGGCTGGTGCTCCGAGCGGGGTGAGTGCGGGGATGGGGGCCAGGGACCACTGGGTGGGGGACCTCTGGGGAACGCCGGTGGAAAGCTGGGGTCCCTGCCGCTGTGGGCGGGCGCAGAGCGGACTGTGCACCTAATCTCTCCCTGCCTGGTGTTGGGAGGAGGGGGACCCTCGAATTGTCACCTGAGGGGCTGCAAGGCAGATGCCCTGTGCATCCCCTCACCGGCAAGGAGGCACAAGAAAGTTTCTGATTGTGTGGTGAACCTTTTTTGCATTCTAAGGCTGCGCCTATAATTAAAGTGTTGCGGGCAGGACCATGGAATCAGATTGCCGGGTCGGTTTGCCCTGCCCGAGGTCGGGGGTCAGCGACAGAGGCCATTCCGTGGCCACCAAGGTTGAGAGGAAGCTGATTGTGAAGACTGTTCTAGTAAACGGTGTTCCCAGAAGAAGAGGTTGGAGTATGTTTGTCCCACAGTCTTAAAACCTTGGGAAGACGGAGTTGAGTGGTACCACTGATTCTTAACCTTTTTGGAATATGAGGACTTTTTAGCAACTGATACAAACCAAGACAGAGGCGCAGTCTTGTGGTACGTTTTAAGGAATTCACGGATCCATCCCCCAAACCATCGATCCCGCATGGAAATCCTTTGGTATTGTTCGAGACCTCTCCATCAACAGTTGAGGAAAGTGAGGAGGGTTTTGTTTTCACCCAGTATGGCGTGGAGGGGGTTGTGAAGGGGTATTTGAAGGCTAAGCTTGAACAGCATTGTGGTTAGGATCCCAGCCATTCTACTGCCCACTAAAACTGCTTTAAACACTATGTGCAACAGCTTCCTGGGATACAGATCTGTCCTGTGAGAAGAGGGAATTAGGGAAATCTCTGGATCTCCTCCTATGTGCTTCCCCCAGTTTAGAGAGGCAAGCTAAGATGAGTCTTCTTCCATTTCTGTCCAAAAAGTGAGCAGAAATTGTCAGACTTCTGATCATTTATTCATGGGCTACCACCAATCAGAGCAAGGGGTCAACCCAAAGTGGGTTGACCCAGATGTGTGACGTTTGAAGAGGTTAGTTTCTCAGCATAGCCCCTCTGGCTGAATGCCATTATGGTAGAAATCTGAGTCAGCCCTTGCAACTAAACATTTCCCATTTGTAAACCAAAAAGGGATACTATACAGTCAGGCACCACATGGCAAATGACAAACTTATGTAAGTGATTGCACTTTAGAACATTGTGGGGTCTGCTAACTTCTAAGAATGTAGCTAACAGAAGAGTTTATAATATAGTTCTTTTAAAGTGATCAGGTCCCCAACAGAATTGCCATAGAAATCCTTTTCAACAATTGTACTGTTGTCATTGAACTTTGGGACAGTGTTGTTTTAGCCCCTTGATCCAATTGCTTATCATCTCAACAATGCTTATGTTCAAAGTCAGGTTGAAGATGTTTCCCCTATTTCTTGTTTTCTGGGATGTCCTTAACTGGCAGTGTACAACTGTCCTTAAGATACTTTCTTAAGGAACAATGTAGATCTTAGATTAAGCAAGAGCAAGAATTGGGTTTGGGGCCAGTGCCTCAGCCTCCCAAGTTCTCTAAAATAAGCAGTGGCTTACAAACTAGTAGAGCTTTTTTTTTTTCTTTTTCCTTTCCCTCTCAGGCTTTTTTAAAAAAAAAACAACAACAAAAAAAACACCCAAAACTTGTGGAGTTTGGGTGAAAGTTTACAGAACAAATTGATTTTCCACTCTACAGTTTAGACACATTTGATTTCATTACATTAGTTGTAATTTACTCAAATGCAATGACTGTCTCCTATTCCTGCCCTTTCCTTCCTTCTGAGCATGCTTTGGGGACAAATGCTGTCCTTTTGATTTCATGTGGTTAATTGTCCTGAGGAGTAAGGGTCCTCAGGGAGTGTTAGTGTTTACTTTATAGGCCTCTCTGTGTTTGGCTGAAAGATGACCCCCCAGGAGTGTGTTCAGTTCCAGGTTTGAAGGGCCAGTGAAGTTTTTTTTGTTTGTTTGTTTTTTACAGTGACAGAAATTCCATTTAATGTGCCTGATAGGGCTTGGGAATTGAATTTTTTAAAGTTGCTCAAGTGATTCTAATTCCCACAGGGTTATGAATCAACTAGTTTCAAAGCAGAGGATAGAAAAGGTAAGCACCATTTCAGTTTTCTTCTAGGTCAGGAAATTACACTGTGACCGCCTGTTTAATTTGAGTTGTTCAGAGTTGCCAAATTATTAGATATACTTGTAGTGGCATGTGAACATGGAAGCACATTCTCTAAGCAAGTACCACATAATTATTCTATTGTCTTGCTCATCTACATTGACATGGAGAATTGAAATATACTTATTCAGTAAAAGAGTGAGGATTGTCTAAGTAAAATCAGTCCTCACTCTCATTAATAAGCAGTCAAGATCAACTAGGCCTTTTAGCATCTAGCCCAGGGGTGGGGACCATCCAGGCTGAGGCCAGTAAAATCATTTGGTGTAGCCCTGCCAAGGCAACTGGAGTTCCAGCCATCACGCTGGTGTTCTTGTTGTTAAGTGCCATCAAGTCAGTTCTGACTCATAGCGACTCTGTGTAGGGTTTCCTTGGAGCCGCTGGTGAGTTTGAACCATCGACCTTGCAGTTCAAACCAACCTTGGAATCCAGTGCATTAACTCAGAGACACAAATATTTGACCAACTATGTTGTTGTTACGTGCCATGGAGTCAGTTCCGACTCATAGCGACCTTGTACAGCTATAGCAGGCTAATTTTTAAGTTGATGATTTTGTATGGCTCATGAATGATATTATAAATTTTGGCAGAAAAAAGGTTCCCACCCTTGACAGCCTGTCTCAGTTATAAGGCAAAGACCTTACATCTTTACAAGCAATAAAATAGATATTTTCAGGAAGAAGATAATCAGTGCCAAAGGTATAAAAGCAAGTTTTAAAAGGTTAAAGCATATAGTGTTAGGTGAAAATATTCTTAGAGGAAAATGAGCATGTTTAGACTGGAGAAGATCCTTGAAATACAGACCAGAGAGATGTTTTCTGTTCCTGATCTTCTCACCATTCTGTCTGAGGGTGCAGCTTCTTATATATGGGTTGGATTTCTTTCAGGAAAATCTGTTTTATTTGGACCTGAATTCCAAAATTTCAGAAGCTAAACTCTAAGGCTGACCACAGCAAAGACATGTATTTTGTGGTGTATAAATTGTTAGTCATTTGAAGCTTTCTTCTCCTGGGCTGAGATGGTATGTGTAGCTGGTTTATGCAGTATCTGAACACTCTGGTTTATAACAGAACGTGGGGATCCTGGGTACCTATGACAGATAAACTATCATATGGAGACTGCTAGCTCCACATCTGTCTCTTCAAATGTATCCCTAGAACTGGTGGAGGAGGAGATCTCTGCAAAGACTGGGCTGTAGAATGTCCTGGAAACACTGTATTGTCATATTTTCATGATTTGCAAAGTATCACATGTGGGCAAAAGGTATCCAGCTATTGTGATTATGTTGAAATGTACTAGGAGGTGTTTGCATTTATCCAAAAAGGACATTTTTTAAGAAACTTACTATGCTGTACTGTTCCCAACTTGATCACAGTGTATTTAGTTTGCCTTTTTTGTTTGTTTCTGTTCTATAGCTGAGTAACATACTGTAAATTCCTAGGTAGGTACAGTAATCCTGCCTTACTGCATACACACCACACACCCACACCATTCTTCAGCTCCACTCGTGCCCTTAACTGATGAGGGCCAGTTGTATTGCCTTTTTTCTTTTCTTCTTGTTTTTGTGTTAGTTTCCAAGAAGGTTAAACAGATACGTATTTCTCAGTGCGTGGTCTCTCTTTTAGGGAGTTGTTTGCTTTCCCTCTTCTTTGTATGATAATGGAGTAAGATTAGTAAAGCGTTTTACTCCTCCTATCATAGGAAACTAAGACATAAGAAGGCTAGTGACTAAAACAGAGTTTAAAGCTCACATAAATGGTCATTAATGGGTTGGATACTTGAGACCCTAGAGAAGAGAGTCTCTTGGTTCAGATCAAGCCAAAAAAGAAACCAGTTACCATCCTGTAAATTTTTATTTCTACCTAACCCCGTGTGTGTCAAAGTAGACTGTAGCCTTTCAGGAGTAGATCACCAGGCCTTTCTTCCAAGGAGCCTGTACCTATGAGGGTGAGTCAAAATTTATCCGCACTCTGGTTCTACTACAACTTCTGCTGGCTGCACTGTCTTATCAGCGCTCTCCGTTCAAGGCCACTGCTGTGCAGGTGTGAACGTGGACATCTGCAAACAAAATTTGAACTGATAACTTGAAGGAAGGTAAAAGTTTCTTAAAAAAAAAAAAAACATTATTGGTGACCAGACATGAATTAATCACTAGGAGCCTGAGAGTAAATGGCAGCGTAAGTAATAGAAACATCCTCAATTGCTCACCAAGAAAAAGTTCAAAAGTCAACCATAGCTGGAAAATTGATGCATACAGTTTTCTCGGTCTCAAGGGCCAGTACTGGAACACACTATCAGGAAAAAAAAGGTTTAACAATAAACAGTGTTCATTATAGTGAGGTCTTCACTGAAGAGCTGAAGCCTAAACTTCAGATTAAACTCAGAGGACTGCTATCCAAGGGTGTGGTGATCTTGCATGACAATGCATGGCTGCACACGTCTGGCCACACTGTTGACACTCTGCAAAAACTTCATTTTGAGGTGTTAAAGCATCCTCCCTGTAAACCTGATCTTGCTTCATTGGACTTTCACCTGTTTGGTCCCCTGAAAACAGCCCTTCAAAGACAAAGATTCACCTCTGATGAAGAAGTAAAGACAGCAGTGCATTCATGGTTCCCAGCTCAGCCTAAAACATTTTTTAATAAGGGAATATGAAAGCTTGTTGACAGATGGACAAAGTATATTGAGAAAAAAAGGAGATTATGTAAAAAAATTGATGTATTTATCTTTTTAAAAAGTTGATTAAAATGCATTCTACAGCCAGAGTGTGGATAATTTTTGACTCACCCTCAGATTCAAACTGCCAACCTTTCTGTTAGTAGCCGCCGAGCATTTGTGCCACCCATGGACATACCAGATCAAGCCAAGAAGTAGATACTAGATGCCAGTTTTGTGCTAATCACCTTGGAGTCAAGGGAGTGAAGACCAGGCCCCTGCCCTGGAAGAGTTTATTCCCTAAGTGGGGAAATAAGTCTCAAACCATGGAAAGTTAAAGAAGGATTTGATTAACAGGTCAAAATAAGAACGTGCAGAACATAATCATGGATTATGTGGTTTCCAGTATTATTAAGAGTCTGAATCTTCTCAAGAAGATTCTCATATTCAGCAAATATTTATTAAGGGTCGGCTACAAGCCAAACATAAGTAAGACCATTGAAGTCCCAGCCCTGGGGGAACTCACAACCTGTAGGGGAAGTCAAGTCAGCAAATAACACAGTTTCAAACTGTTTTTCCAGAAAAGAAATTCGGCATTCAAGCCAAATTCACCACTGAGGTGGTATAAAATATTATCATTGGGAAGCATTTTCACATGTCATCTTGACAAGCTTCTTAAGTATCACTCTTGCTCTCTTGGCAAGTTTTCTACTTCTTGAAGAAGGGCTTTAAAAAGTTTGTGGAAATATTCCATTATCTTCTTGTTCTATTTTTCCACAAAATTTTTGAAGCCCTCCTCATATAAATAAGGGATGATCCTTCTATGAGCCAAAGAAAATCCGTGTTATAGGGCCAAACTACCACTTATGGTCCTTTGTAATTGTTGGTGGAAATAGTATAGGTCAAGAATGGGTATGTTTCAAAGGTAGCATTTGTAGACTCTTAGCCATTAGTACTGTTCCGTTTTTCCCTCCATTTTTAAGTGACAGTGATAACACGTATACTTGAGAGCAAGAACTAACCAGAATTTATCTTTTTCAGAAGCCAAGAAGAAAGCACCCTGTCCTGGACTTGGCTTGTTTTACACATTGCTGTCTGCCTTCCTTTTCTCAGTGGGCTCTATGTTTGTTAAAAAAGTACAAGACATCCATGCTGTAGAAATTAGTGCGTTTCGATGCGTGTTCCAAATGCTAGTCATTATCCCTTGCTTAATATACAGAAAGTAAGTATTTCTTAATGGCAAAGGAGAAGATGTTAATACTAAGTGTTTATAGTTCTTTTGTTCCACAGTGTCTGCTTTATTTTGCTCATAGACATCCCAGTTCTTAGACCTCTTGACTCTGATTAGCAAAAAGTCACCAGGATCCACCAACAGAAGGTGGTCTCACAAGCACAAACCCGTGCCCAACAAAGGGGGAGAAAAAATTAACCACCCTTTATTTTGAAGACAGTGCTTTGCTTTTGTCCTGCCCTCCATCTTGTACCACACCCCCTTTTTTTCCCTTGGCATAACTAATATTTGGAGGAAACTCAGTAAGTGAAGGGAAGTAGTAGTGTCTCTGAGTGTCAGTGGTTTCTGTAGAAGTGCAAGCTGGTCTCTTAGCAAAGCAGTAACAGCATTCAGGTCATCGCAAGAGGGTGATGTGAGGAAGGAAGAGGTCATCTTAAGAAGGCCTTTGGAGCTGCTTTGATATTCCATTTCCTCACCTAAACTAGAGAGAATTAGACTTCTCTACCCTGCAACGTTGTTGCAGTGGTCAAATAACGATGAATTATATGTGAAATGATTTAGTGTAGAATGTAAAGATATATGAAATACTCCTTGGTCCTCACTGCATTCTCCCCACCCAATCCCTCTGTCCCTTTCATATGAACTCCCACCCTTCCAGGGTAAAATGACACCTCCCACACAATACAGATAACCTTTTCACACACACAGTATTTAGAACGCTGGGAAAAGGGACCAGCTGCGTCCCTAGTCTGTGTGGTTCTTTTCTTTGGGCAAAGATGCTGACACCCCAAATTAGAAGCTAGAAAGAGAATTAGAAAAGCAAATATTCCTTTTCAGTCACTCACCACTGAATCTCTTTTTGTCTCATCATGTGGTATCGATTCACTTAGAACAGCCTTACTCTGTAGCCTAAGGATTTGGTGGAAAAGGTGAAAGTCTGCTAAGATTAAATATGATCAGGTAGACAAGTCACACTAAAAAGGATGACAAGGCTTGAGAAATTTCTTATGGTGGCAGCAGAACTGATGCTAACTGACAGAATCTTTGTGTTAGAAGAAAATAGTATTGTTAAGGGAGTGACCTATTTTATTTCACTGTATCATCTAAGAACATTAGCCCCTAAGTAGGTGCCAACCAAGACCATGCTTACATTTGTAACTCCAGATACCTGGGGGTTTCCATGGCAGGTGTAGATGCTTCCCTAATCAGTGAATTGCACAAAGCCAGGAATTAATACAGAATTGATTTGTAGTAAATATTTCATTGAAAAATAAAATACAGTAGCATTATTTATACTCCTCCAAACACTGCATGTTCTTTTTCAGTGTATTTTAACTCATTTTTCATGATTTTTGTTAAGTGTTGTTGAGTCATTTCTGACTCATAGCAACCCTGTACAGAGTTTCTGAGGAGCAGCTGGTGGGTTTGAACCTCTGAGCTTCTGGTTTGAAGCCTAGTGCTTACCCTATAGTGCCACACCAGGAGTCTCTTTTCTCATTATTCCAGTGAAAAATTGTCTCACATTCAGTAACTAAAATAAATTGTACCATGGCTTCAGCATTCATAGATTGGGAGGACCAACTAGATGGGACCAAGTTGCCTTACACAAGGCAACTAAATCTTAAAATTTCACTTAGTATTTTTTAAAAAGAGCACATTTTCATTGTAGAAATGTAGAAGGAAAACTGTCTGTGTTGCTACCTATGAGATATAATCATTACTAATTGTTCAGCTTATTTTCCTTTAGTCATTTCTGCAAGCCTATGCACGTACGTATGTGCATATGTACGCATGTACGTATGTATGCACATATATATGTACGTATGCATGTATGTATGGTGTAGCACTGTAGGAAAAGCACTCGACCTGAAAGTTTATTTCAACCACAAGATGGCAGTTCAAATCCACCAGTTGCTCCTCAGAAATCCTATATAGAGTCTCTATGAGTCAGAACTGACTCGACGGAACTTAACAACAAATGTATGACTTTGTGGGAGAAACAGCTAGAAAGCTGCTTCTATAAAGATTGTAGCCAAGAAAACCATGTGGACAAATTATACTCTGTCTTATAGGGTTATAGTAAGCTGGCATTGGCTCAGTGGTACCTAACAACATCAGCAGTGTGTATACATCATAAATATGAGGGTGCTTTACAAAGTCCTTGAAATAAATAAATTTTAAGATAATGGAATCTTTACATGAACTTTTGAAGCCTCCTGGTATATGGGGAAAATGATACCTATATTTACTGAATCATAATGATATAGTATTGATACAATTCTCTGTTGTACTATTTGTACGTATACTGTGAACACTTTCATGTCAGTAGCTGTACTTAGAAAACATTAATTTTAAAAGGTGTATGGTGGATATTACCATAATTTATCATTCCTTTATTTTTTATAGTTAGGATTTTAAAAATTATTTTCAATTAATGTAATGTAAAGATAATTACCAAGTTTATTTAATATGCATTTCTTCATTTCAATTTACAGAACTGGGTTTATAGGCCCCAAAGGTCAACGAATGTTCCTCATTCTGAGAGGAACCCTTGGTTCTGCTGCCATGATCCTTTTATACTATGCTTTCCAGGCAACATCCCTCGCAGATGCCACTGTTATCACGTTTAGCAGTCCAGTGTTTACATCTCTATTTGCTTGGATATTTCTCAAAGAAAAATACAGCCTTTGGGATGCGCTCTTCACCCTATTCACAATTACTGGAGTGATCCTTATTGTACGACCACCATTTTTATTTGGTTCCAACCCTGAGAGGATGGAAGGAAGCTATTCAGTCCACCTTAAGGGAACATTCGCAGCAATTGGACATGCTGTACTTGCTGCATTGACTTTAGTTATCCTAAAGAAAATGGGCAAATCTGTGGACTACTTTTTGAGCATCTGGTATTATGTAATACTTGGCCTCGTGGAATGTGTCATCATCCTCTCTATATTAGGAGAATGGAGTCTGCCTTTCTGTGGATTAGACAGGCTATTTCTCATACTCATTGGGCTGTTTGGTTTGGGGGGTCAAGTATTTCTCACAAAAGCAATTCAAATTGAAAAAGCAGGGCTAGTAGCAATAATGAAAACTATGGATGTGGTGTTTGCTTTTATCTTTCAGATTATTTTCTTTAACGATGTGCCAACATGGTGGACAGTGGGCGGGGCACTCTGTGTAGTAGCCAGTAGTATTGGCGCAGCCATTCGTAAATGGTGCCAGAGTTCCAAGTGAAGCATAATTGTTGGCATACATTTGGTCAAGCACACCGTCATCATGTTGAAACACGCCACACATACCTCTGCAAAACATGCATTTACTTCATTGGTTATATTTAATAAATTTTATAATAAAAGTACCATTTTTTAATATGGTACCTCTTTAATTAAGAATAGCCAGTCCATTTGGACTAGCAGATTTTATTTTGTATAACTCTGGTTTGGGTTTGTTGATGGGGTGGCATTGATCAAAGGAGAGCTCATCATTTAAGGGAAAAAACTGCAAAAATATTTTATGATTCATATATAACTATATGAAGTATTTTTTATGCATAGTGTATTTTTGGTACTGATGAGATATGAGTGGGAGGAAATTTTAGATGCTCTTTTAGCAGTGAAATTCACTGATAATAATGCTGCTGTAATTAGTATTATGTTGATTAATTTCCAATATAATTCTGTTTAGGAGGCCAAAGTGGAAACTGAGAATAACTGTCTATTTAATATTTTAATGATAAAAGTGAATTCACCCGATTTTCAAGAGTTTTATAAGTGATTATCATTTTCTTAATTCATATGTGTGCCTTTTCATTTTAATGCTGGAATTTTTATATGCAACTTTATAAAAGCCTATAAATTGCCAACATTGGCAAATGGTTTCGTTTCAGTGACATTAATAACTGTAGTCATCATTCTATAATTTTTAATTGTCCTCTGTGTTTTTGAAACTGCATTAAATTTTTCTTAACATTCAAAGATTTTGGGTTTTAAAATAGCAAGAGAAACATTGGCATGGTCACGTGTGCATTTACATCCTAAAGTGTTTTCTCCTTAATAGAAATATAGTTTTCTATGAATTCATTTTGAATTTATAGTATGATGCCAAATAAAAATTTCTCAGGCTTTTATTAGGATTAGCCATATGAAATTGCCAACATTTGACTATTTTTAAGTGATCAAAACTCCAGTTTCATATGGTTCACCCTAATAGATACCTCTCTTATATTCTAGACCAAATACATACAGGATTTTGAAATATATGTCTATATGTATATTTATATGTAACTTTTTAATCCATGATAATGCTGTTAAATATATTTTTATAGTCTTTTTTCCCTTATAGAATGGTATGTGAAAATGCTTCCTGTTATATGTTAGATGTAAAAGCCTGTGAATCCGTGGTTGAATGACTTGTAATTTCTTAAATAGGGAGAAATAAGTCACTGTTCAATTCTAGTACACCAGTGTGATGTTCAATGTCAATGCTGCACTGTGATACTAACATCATGAATTCAAACAGCATGTTTTCTATGTGGAACTTCTTCAGGCTGATAGTCAGCAGCAGAGAGGAGCATTATGTCCAGAAAAAGCTAGGTGGTTCATCAGGAAGTGGGGAGTACATATAAATGATTCTTTCCTTTGTCACAATGAAGCCTTTGTTGGTGAAGCTATCATGACCTCCAACTTTCATTGTGACAGGCATAGCATCTGTTACTGTTTTAAGCCTCTAAAGCTGAGAGATGATAGGCTCTTCCCCACCTTTTCATCACAGTCCTCCCAAAGTAAGGAGAAATTTGACTTCCAGAATTTTTGCCTTGGTGAAAATGGAGCATTTCCAGTAGTTCCAAAGAAGGAGTTTTTGACTTGTTATGCTTCTGAAACCCTTCCCAGCTCTTTAGGGGTATTATTTTTATCATTGTAACTTTAGCCTAACCTATGGTACTAGAATTTAGAGTCACAAAAGGATTGTTTTGCAATAATTGCAATTTTGGATAATTATAGAATTGAAGCATTTTCGAGGTCAAAGTTCTCTCTCAGAACCCTTGTGGGAGCCACACTCCACAGATAGATCCTAGAGAGGAGGCATGCCCAAATGGGTTTCCACACCTTCTCCCTCTCCTAGTCCCTTGATAAAGTATGGAAATTAAATGACTACTTGAGCTACCTAAGGTTACTTCTCAGGGAACCGTCTCCCAGTCCTTTACCTTGCACAATAAAAGTGCCTCTGGGTCCTTGAAAGTTCAGTTCCTTTGGTCCTGTATGCTAGCTACATGCTTTATTTCAACAGGATGGTTTAAATACTTGAATATCACAATATATGACCATGTTTGGAGAAACTGTTTCTTTTCCCTACTTTTGCAGTATGTGATTCTTAAACACTTTTATTATGTCCAAGGTGTGTGTATATGGATGTATTATAATAATTTAGGGTGTTGATACTTTGCAAAGATTATAGTTTAACTTGGAAAATAATTTCAAAAATCGTTTTTATTTTATAAACACTAATAAATTAATATAAAAAGCTGTGTTTGGGTTTTTATGATGAATATAGCAAATGTTGAATCTAATATAACTTACTTCCTTTCTCATCAATGGATTTCAAAATCTATTTTCCATTGGAGATTGACCTCCTAACCATTTAGCTGTGATGCTGTTTCAAGTTTTAAATTGCTTCTAATTTGAATTGCTTCACTTAGAATCCAACACATATCTAAACAAATGCACTACTCTTTTGTTCCAGTGAGGCCTTCATTCTTCTAGACCTCTAGAATGTGGAGCAGCTTTGTGTTCTGTATCCTCCCCACAATTGATCTGTTACAAAGTCCTGCAATGTCATCTTATTGTCTTGTGGATTCACTCTCTCCTTGCCATTTCCACTGCTAACCCTTTTTAGTCCCAAGATTTATCACCTCACACCGAAATTGCCATGACAGTATCCTAATTGGGTTATATGTTTCTGGATTCTTTCTTCCACCCTGATCCCTGCCCCGGTGTCAGACTAATCTTTCCAAAATTCTGCTTTGTACTCTGGTTCTCATGTATCCACAATGATGCCTTATTACACACCACTTCACATCCAAATTACTCATGATCTGCTCCTATTCTTATTTGCTACCCTGATTTCCCATGCCCTTACACAAATTCAATACTCGAATTCATCTTCCCATAAACTCCCACATTTGCCAAGGAAATCCCTCCCTCCGTTTCCCTTCTTTTCTTTAAATGCCTTCTTTTCTTTGCACTCTAAAGCTTCTTAGCCTCCAGTGGTTCAGCTTGAGGTTTTCTTTCATCCATGATAGCTCATATGTCTCCCACCCACACTAACCAACCTTGGAAGAGTAGTTAGAGCACAGACTTAGGAGCCTGGAGATCTGAGTGTGTTTTTATCACTTTGCAGCTGGGCAAGCCACTTAATTTATCTGGGATCATTTTCCTTGTTAAATAGAGTATTACCTACCCAACCCAATGGACAAAAAATGGGTTATAAACAAGCAGGACTTATAAAGGAGGATAAAAGAGTGTTGAGTTGTGGTTAAAATTCTAGAGTTGAGCATTCACTCTACTCTCCAAAATGCTGCTTACCCCAGGGTCATTACTCCGAGCAGATGTACCAAAATGTAAATCCCACTTGGTCCCATCCTGAGAGCACAGTATTCTGGCAGACTCCTCTCCTTTCCTTGCTAACCTCCTTCAAGATATTCATGGAAAAGAGGAATTTCCCCATGAATGTTGTGAAGCATCTGCATATAGGACTGCCAATCCTTTTTTGGGCTGCATTGGTCCTTTCATGGTCGGCATAGATGTTGCCGTTTTCCAATTCTAGTTCTGGTCTTCAGGGCATTGCACTTCCATCTGACCGTAGAAATGAGTCTGATTTTCTGTGTGTTTCTGAAACACAATTTCCTCTACTTAGCTTTACTCTTCTAGCCTCTTTATCTGTTCACCCAATAAGCATGGTGGCACCCTGTCCTCTGATCTCGGTATGGAGCCCACAGTCAGTAGTAGGCATTTGAATTTGGTTATTAAGGTATAGGTTAGGCATGTGAAGACTGAGCACTACCCTAAGGATATCATCATATGGCTCCTTGGTTTCTTGCATCAGATCTAATTTAGCCACCACGTTCACCTAGAATTCTGCAAGATGCCCCAAGAAAGATCCATTTCAAGTTTTAGTTAACTTGAACACTAGGTTTGGAACTGGATTTGGAAATCCAATTCACAGCCCAGGAATCTTGGTATTGCCCCTCTGGAAATTTGGGGCTGGACATTTATAGCAGGAAAGTAAGGAGCAGACATCTGGTGTCAAGCAGGGAAGGAAATGATTGCATCAGAGAAGTCCAGTCCACAGGAAATGGGGGAAGAGCCTGGGTCTTTTATTTCTTTCACTAAATGTTGTGATCTTGGAACCATAATCCAAAATTAAACCCAGCTAACCTAATTGTTGAAGGAGCTCTGGTAGTGTAGTGGTTACGAATCGGGCTATGAACTGCAAGGTCTACAGTTTGAAACTACCAGCTGCTCCACGGGAGAAAGATGAGACGTTCTGTTCCTGTGGAGAAAGATGAGACTTCCTGTTCCTGTAAAGATTTACAGCCTCGTAAACCCTGTACAGGGTCACTATGAGTCGGAACCGACTCCACAGCACACAGCCACCACAGCCTAATTGTTGAGTGAAGGAAATAACCTAGATTTGCAATTAGTTGCCAGGCAGGGATCAGGAAAGCACAGATCCACATTTGAGTGGAGGAAGAGTTGGGTGTGGTGCAGTGGGCTAATGCTCTGGACTGCAAGGTCGGTTTGAACCGCAGGATTGGTGGTTGAGGCTCCCAGCCACTCAGAAACCCTGTACAGGGGTCGCTATGGGTCAGAACCGACGCAAAAGCACTTAATAATAACAAGAGTTGGGTAGCAGAGAATGAGTTCAGGTCGAGAGAACAGCATCAAAGTACTACGCCAAGGTCAGGAACAGCGTGGTGCCGCAGAAGTAGAGTGGAAGAAGAGGTATTACAGCCATAAGGCCATATTAAATGTCTGGCCATTTTTACAGGTTTTCTTAATATACTTGACCATGACTTGAAGGTTAAACTTCATCAGGGAGATCAGGGAGATGGCAGCTAACAAAACTACATTTGGGACTTTATATTATAGCAGGTTTGGCCATGTTCATATTAGAATTGAATTCAAAGTAGAAAGTTCTAACTCAGAAAAAGGAATACTTTATGATAAAATTTGTGCCACCACCACCCCCCCAAAATGATACCAACCATTGCTTCCACAACACTCCCTATTCATTTGGGTCCCATAATTCATTGCAATGGCCACACAGAACTCAGACACCTTATTCACAGTTAGAGGGTTTATTAGGGAAGAGAAGAGGTTACAATGCTGGGTCGGAAATGTTCAGGACACAATTCTTCCAGTCAGGACAGCCTCTCCTCTACCATGGCCAGAGGCAGGTCTTGCTCTGACCTACAGTCCTTGACCTGGCCCCTGCCCTGCTCTAGCGGTGTTACAGACCTCTTAGGGCTGCTGATAAACACACACAGGGCACACCACTCCACCATAAACCTCAGTCTAAAGGCATTCAGCTCTAGCCCCAGGTGTCATCAAACCTAGCTCCCCTAATTAAGTGTCTGGAGACACCCCACTCCACAAACAAGCCTCCTGTCCAAAGTCACTCAGCTTTCTTTGTTCTGTGGGCTGGGAAGCGCCCTCTCTGTCTCGTATTCTGGCTGTTGGTTCTATTACTACTGCTTCTCTGCCATTTCTCTGCTACCCTCGAGTGTCACAGCTTTCTGTCCTGGGGTTGAGAAGGTTCAATGTGCAGAGGTCTTGGGGTCCAAAGATCTTGGGGCCCACTCCTGGCTCTTCCTCCTTGTTAATAGTGAAAGCCCCTTCTTCCTACTTCTGAAATAGTTCCTTTTAAACCTAGCAAAAAGGTAACACTGAACATTCTCTTCTTTAGATTTCCAAATGTTTACAATCACAATCCTGTTACCATTCACTCACAAATGAATCATATAATCCTGTCAGCATCTTCTCCCACCTTCTCTTACCCAGACCCATCAAGAAAAAGGAAGTTGTTTAGTGGAAGTTATCACAAAGACTAGGGCAAGAAGAACCTATTAAATAACTCACTGCAGTGCAAATCACCAGCCATTATTGACAGACTTTCTCTGTCTTGATTGTCTCCTTGGAACAATACTTAAAGAAACCTGGGCCATGTTAAAGGGCTCAGTTTGGAGACAAACTGAAGTCCCCAGCCTTCAGCCCTAGCTGCTTTCCCAACTGACAGCCAGCACCAATTTGCCACCCATGTAAATATGCACGTTGGAAGTGGAGCCTTCAGCTGGCAGGTGAGTTGCCCCCACTGATGCTACATGGAGCAGAGATGAGTTTCCTCGCTTCTCATGGCCACCCCACCCCCGCTTATCTTCATCCCTGTGAGGGGAAAAAATCTGCAGATTTCTGAGGGGAAAAAGAAGATTGTTGTCTTACCATAAAAAAATTAATAAGAATACAAAAAAAAAGGTGTTTTCAATCTTATATACATCTAATAATACAGTAGCAAAACACCCCAGGAAGTACAAGAGAAAAAGAAAAAATCAACCCAAGTAGAAGACTGATTTGCCTCACAACCATGGCAGAAAAAGGTGACAAAAAGTAAATATATAGTGGATAAGACTAATAAAATAGACTAATAAGGTTGATCTAAGAGCCAACTTGTTATCAAAATATAGTCTGAGGATCTCTGGGAGTCCCCAAGACTCTTGTTGCTGTTGTTAAGTGCCATCAAATTGGTTTTGACTCATAGCGACCCTTTATAGGGTTTCCAAGGAGCAGCATCTGGTGAGTCTGAACTGCTGACCTTGTGGTTCAAATCGACCTTATGGTTGAGTGCTTATCCTACAGTGCCACAGGATCTGTGAACTATTTTAATAATAAGACTAAGAATGTTGTTAGTCGGTTTCATTGTCATTCTCTTGAGAGTTCAGTGGAGTTTTCCATAGGCTACAAGACTTGTAATATTGCAACAGCTTGAATGCTGAAGTAGTTATGAGAATGCAGCTGCCATCTATGAATTCAAATTGGCAAAAATAAACAATGTCACTCATCTCACTAAATTTATCAAAAATAGTATTTTTATAAAATGTCTTTTATTATGTATCAGAATATATAATAATTTATTATTTTCAATAAGTAAATTTATAATTTAAAATTTTTTGCTTTTGAACATGGTAAATATCTATAGATATAAACTACATAAACAGAAGATTTTTGGGGTCCTTAACAAAGCTTGAGAGGATAAAAGGGGTGCAAGACCAAAAAGTTTGAGTCCTTCAGATTTAATTGTTGTTAAGTGCTGTCGAACTGGTTCCAACCCATAGTAACTCTGTATAGGGTTTCTGAGGAACAGCTGGTGAGCTTGAACCACCAACCTTGTGGTTCCAACTGACTTTGCAGTCTAGCACATTAACCAGCAGCGCCATACTGGCACTCCATCAGATTTAATATATTTATTGAATTTCAGATCCTGAACAACAGAGATTAAACTTACCACCAAATCTACTTATATCTTCATGAGGTTTTGACAGTCTGAAACCTCGCTAAATAATGGTTTAGACACTGAAAACATCATTAATGTGACATTCCACTTTAGAATTGCAAAATGAAGCAACTCTGAATCTCTGTAATATCAAAATAGTTAGAGAAAGGGAGCATCAGGAAATCCAGTTGACTTATGTTACACAGGTGTACAGAGCTTTCTGTGTTACCTTCTGTTTATGTATTTGAATTTCTTTGTATGTGCACTTTAGAAAAGTCTTAAAAACTTTGGTATTTTGCAGAGTGTGCATTAATACAACTTCTATGAAGAACAGTTTGGCAAATTCTATCAAATTTACAAATGTATGTACCTATTCACTTGGAAATTCTATTTCAGGAATTTATCTTACACAGATACTTGCTTATGTGCAAAATGATATGTATAGGAGAATTCACTGCACTTCCGCCCCTGCAATGTAACATCATGGATCCCACTTTTCTGTTTCCCTTTTCCATTCCGCCTTCTTTCCCAGTCCTTCTGAACTTTGTCTTTCGGTAAATGCTGCTCTTTTCATTTCAAATGGTTGAACATTCTATGGTGTGCCTACCTCACTAGTGATGTCCCCCTATATACATTACCTATCTATTACTTGCCTAAAAATAAAGCCACAGGGGTGAGTTCAGTTGCAGACCTAAAGTGTGGCCAATGCCTTTCATCTCAGGGTTTTACCAGTTTCTATCTGACCAGTAAACCTGGTCTTTTTTTTTTTTTTTTTTAAATGAGTTTGAGTTTTATTCCACATTTTCTCCCCCTCTATCCAGAACCTTCTAGTGTGATTCCTTCAGAGCAGCTGGCCATGGTAGCAGGGTACCATGTAGTTCTTCTGGTCTCAGGGTCATGGAGACTGATGCCTTCAGATGGTTCACTAGTCAACTAGACTTCCAAGTGTCTTCAATTTTCATCACTCTTCTTTCTTCCAGACAGGAGAGAACACTATACTTGCATCTTAGATGGCTGTTCCTGAGCTTTTAAGATCCCAATAGCTAATCATGAAAGCAGGATGTAGAATATTGTCTTTGTGGACTATGTTATGGCAGTTGGCCCTTGTGTCCCCTAAGACTATGGCCCTGAGTCCCCAAGCCCAACAACTCATGTCCTCAAAGTGTTTGGTAATGTCAAAGAAGTTTCCATCATTTTGTGTCCTGTATGCTGCACTAGTCACAGATACATTTGTAGCAAAGGTAAATACCCATGTACAAATATCCTCTGTCAAAAGTTTATATATTTGTGGATTTACTCCTACTCTCCCTTCCACACCCATTCAGCCTATGTATCTATGTATGCATCTACCCATATATCACTGTCATTGCAGAATTGTTCATATAACAGTACTTACCTCTGTTCCCTTTAACACGTGCATTCCTCTCAGAATCTTTGACTACCTTCAGTGTTCTCCTGCCTGTTGTTGTTCACTGCTGTCTCATCACCCAAATTAATGTGTCTATCCTCTAATCAGTGAATTATGGCCCTTTCCTCTCACCCCTGGTAACCATCAAAGAATGGGTAGTGTGAAAACTTTTTCTTGACTTTTTGCAATAGTGGTTTCATACAATATTTGCCCTTTTATAACTGACTAATTTCACTCAGCATAATGTCTTCCATATTCTTCGATGTTATGAGGTGTTTCAAAGAGTCCTTATTATTCATTAATGTTGCATAGTATTCTATTGTGTGTATGTATCATTCTTCCATTGAGGGACATTTAGGTTGTCTCCACCTTTTTGTTATTTTGAATAATGCTCCAATGAGCCTTGATGTGCATGTTTTTATTCGTGTCACAGCTTTAATTCTCTAGGATATATACCAAGTAGAGGGATTGTTGAGTCATGTGGTATTTCTATTTGCATTGG
>NW_006408521.1:19563169-19574196 GCF_000296735.1 Chrysochloris asiatica
TCTCACCACACTTTGGACCAACCAGCCCTTCCTCTTCTCTCTCTTATCTCCTGGTCAACAGGAGTCTATATAAAGTGGTTGAACTCAGCCCATTTCTTCATTGCTGCCTTTCCCCCTCTTCCATTCACCAGTAGACCAATGTGGTTGCTAGCAAGCTTAGGTGCCTACTCATGTGTTCCCTTTGAGTTTCAGTCTTAGAGGGGTATTTGCATTTTTTTGAGGACATTCCATACTGCTTTCCATAGTGGTGGCACCAATTTACAATCCCACCAGCAGTGTATGAGAGTTCCAGTCTCTTTACTCTCTTGTCACCATTTGTTATTTTCTGTTTTTGAACTTTACTACTAATGCTGGAGTGAGATGATATCTCACTGTTGTTTTGATTTGTATCTCTTTAATGGGGTCCTGGTGTAGGATAAGCAATGGACTGCTAACTGCAGAGTCAGCAGTTCAAACCCACCAGTCACTCCTCAGAAACCCTATTTAGGGTTGCTATATGTTGGAACCAACTTTACAGCACTCAACAACAATAGGTAAACATTTGTAAATACGTTTCTTGGCCACCTGAATGTCTTCTTTGGTTAAGTATCTGTTCATGTCCTCTGCCCATTTTTAAATTGGATTATTTCTTTTTTTGTTGAGATGTTGAAGTTGTCTGTAAATTTTACAGATTAGTCCCTTGTCTGATATTTCATTTGCGAAAAAAATTGTTTTTCAGTCTGTGGGTTCTCTTTTGGTAAAATATTTAGATGTACACAAGTAACTAATTTTTAGGATGACCCAGTCCTCTAGCTTGTCTTCTGTTGTTTGTATGTTTTCAGTTATATTTTATAGTGCATTTATGCCATGTATCAGTGCTCCTGTTTCTCCTCATTTTTTCATTGATGATCTTTCTAGTTCTAGGTTTTATATTTAAGTCTTTGATCCATCTTGAGTTCATTTTTTGTATATGGTGTGATATATGGGTCTTGTTTCATTTTCTGCAAATAGATATCCATTTTTGCCAGCACCATTTGTTAGACTATCTTTTCCCTCATTTAATGTGTTTTGGCTCTTTGCCAAAGATCAGCTGACATTAGGTGGATGGATTTACTACTGGGCTCTCAATTCTGTTCCATTGATGTATGTATCTTTCATTGTACCAGTACAATGAAAGGCTTTTTTTGACTACTGTATCTTTGTAGTAGCTGTGTGGATGAGAAGATGAGAAGCCTCCTACTTTTTACTTCTTCTTTAGTAATGCTTTGTTTATCCATGGTCTGTTTCCATTCCATATAAAGATGGTGATTAATTTTTCCATTGAATGATGTGGAACTCTGGATTGGGATTACTTTATATAAGTAGATAGATTTGGGGAATATGAAAATTTTCACAGTGTTGTTTTCTTATCCATTGTTGTTGTTGCGAAGTACCATCAAGTTGGTTCCGACCAATAGTGAGCCTGTATATGGTTTCCAAGGAGCAGCTGGTGAGCTTGAACCGCTGACCTTGCAGTTCTTATCCATATGCATGGTATATTCTTCCATTTATGCAGGTCTCTTGCATTGCTGAAGTAGTATTTTGTAGTTTCATTTAGGTCTTTTGTTTCTCTGGTTAGATGTATTCCTAAGTCTTTCATCTTTGGGGTGAGTATTGTAAATGGTGTTATTTTCCTGATTTCCTTTTTAGAGCTCCCTTTATTGGTGTAAAATAACCTGAATGATTTTGTTATGTTGATCTTTTCAAGAGACAGAGTAGCAGAATGGATAAGAAAACAGGGTCCTTCAGTATGCTGTCTACAAGAGAAACACTTTACACACAAAGATAAAAATAGTCTAAAAATCAAAGAGAGGAAAAAACTTACCAAGGAATTAAAAATAAGCAGGAGTGATGATATTAATTTCTGATAATAGATTTTAAGGCAAAAAATCCCCCCAAAAAACAAAAAACCATAAGGGACAAAGAAAGACATTATATAATGGTTAAAGGGTCATTTGAACAAGAGGACATAACCATAATAAATATCTATACCCCCAATGAAAGAGCCTCAACATACACAAACCAAACTTGAACAGAATTTAAGAAAGAAGTAGACAACTCTGCAATAGCAGTTGTTGTTAAGTATCGTGGAGTTTGTTCTGACTCATAGTGACCCTACACAGGGTTTCTGAGGCTGTAAATCTTTATGGGAGCAGAAAGCCTCATGTTTCTCCCGCGGAACCGCTGGTAGTTTCGAACTGTCGACCTTAAGGTTTGCAGCTCGATTCATAACCACTATGCTACCAGAGGAATTTAATATACTTTCACTGAAGGGTAGAACTAGAAAGAAACTCAAAATCTTTTCTAGATGGCACTTCTCTCTGTCTCTTTACCTGCAATCTTTGCTCTTCTGTGAACATGAAAAAAGCAATTAGCAATACAAAACATATATTTAAGATCAAATCAGTGGTAAAGATAACAGGACAGCTTCAGCAGGGATGTTAAGTGGGCAATAAATCATACTGGGAAGTGATATCTAAAGATCCCAGATAGCAATGTGTTAACTTTGTCTATTTCCCAGACAAAAATCAAAATTCTATAAGAGTATTGCTCAGCAGAAATACCCTGCAAGCCATACGACACAATGCAATAAGAATTAGACAAAATGAATTTTAATAATATCTTTTATTTAACCCAAAATCTAGAATATTATACAAGGTGGCTTCTAAAAGTTCATGGAGAAATAAATTCTATTGTCTTTTAATTCCATTTTTCAAATACCTTGAAGCCTCCTCATGATGTTAAGATGGAATCAGTATATTACAAAAAAGACTTAGTGAGACCTTTTATAGTGTTTTTTTTTTTGCCATATTAAACCCTCAAAGCCTGTTGTGTGTTTACACTTATTGCACATCTCCATTTGGTCCAGCCATATTTCAAGTGTTCAATAATCCTGTGTAGTTAGTGACTAACATATGGGACAGTGAAATTGAATAAACCTCTGGGGAAAAAAAAAGAGAGTTATAATAGCAGCCACCATCTCTTGAGTTCTGTTACATGTCTGCACCTATTAAAGCTCCTTACATTAATCTCATTTGATCTTATGGGTTGATGTGCTTTTCCCTACTTAAAAAAACAAAAACAAAAAAAGAAAAGAGAGTTTAAGAGACTTTCATGGCAAAGGATAGAGCTGACCATACATGAGTCTGTTTGACCCAAAGTACTTTGTTGACATGTGCTTTCTATATGCAGATAGGAGGAGACAAATTGCTCTGGACTTCACCCCAAAGACCTTGGAGAAGGGGAAGTGAAAGGCGTATCTAAGGTCTGGCAGGTCTGGCACGTTCCCTGGGTGCTACCTGAAGGGCAGTTTCTATAAACCATCACAGACTGCATCAGCAGCTATGAGACACCATTCAGCAAATTAAAACTAAGACTTTTCATACTTGAGAGTCTCCACAGATCAAGGCAGACTGCGCTTTTACTCTGCTTGAGTGTAGAAAGAGAAGAAACAGGAAAAAAAATGACTTTGAGCCTATCATAGATGAATTTTCTTCTGTGAAAGCAGACGTGACTTGATTATAATTTCCATATAGTGTCATAATGTGTTAAACAAAAGATCGATGAGCTTGATTTGTATTTTTGAGCTGATTTTACAGTAGAATCATCTAAGAGATGAGTGTCAGATGTTTGGTCAGGGGCACAATTTTAGCACTTGCCATATGTACTGTTTTCCATAGATACATCCGTCTGCAGAAAGGCCTAAACAAAGTTCACAGGAACGGCGCTAGTCCTGTAAGTATAGCAGGCAGCCAAATAAGCCCTTCCCTGTGAAAGCAAAAGGTACCTAATGCACTAACTACTGAAGCAGAGACCAAGTGCTAATGAATTTCCCCAGCTTTAAAAAAAATCAACAAAACAATTATATGAGAAGCAATGATGAGGTGATAAACAAGGTGAAACAAAAGACAAGTGGACACTAACTGGAAAAAAATTAAGTGTGTTAGAACATTAACAAAGGTCAGAGTAGGTGAGATAAAAAGTAATCATAAACTTGGCAGATAAACATACAATCATACACTTTCAATAACATGAGCAGATGTGGGTGCCACCGATCCTACCTGTGAGATTGTTCTGAGGAGGAGGAGCCGGAATCTGAATCCAGCTCAGGGGTTACTGGGATGGACTATGGAAACAGAGAAACCAGTCTGGAAGAGCCAAGGTCTCCATGAAGGAGACAAGGATGGGCCAGCAGACAGTGGACATGTGAGGACAGTCCTTTCTGAAGTGTTCAACATGAGTTTGCAAGGGAGACACTTGTGCTTATATGTGCTCAGCTAAGACTAAGCCAAAGAGCCCCGGTGCTTAGTGGTTAAGAGCTTGGCTGCTAACAAAATATTAGCAATTTGAATCCAAGAGAGAAAAATGTGACAGAAAAATATGCCCTTGACTGCTAACTCAAGTGAATCTCTAGGAGAAAGACGAGGTGATCCGCTCCCATAAAGATCACAGTCCAGAAAACCCAATGGAGCAGTTCTATTCAAATGGACTCAACAGTAAAAGGCATGATGCAAAACCTGTTAGATGTGTGCATTATAGTATGCTTTTTACAGGTTTAGTTGTTTTAAATCTCTATGAAACAAACACCTCTTGGTGTATAGCTCAATTTCACCAGTAGATGTCGCTACAGTCATCTGTTGTGAAAGTGCTGTCAGTCAGCTTTGACAGCGACCTTTGTGTTTCCAAGGAGCGGCTGGAACCGCTGACCTTATGGTTAGCAGACCAGTGCTTATCGTACATACAGCGCCATAACTCCATAAACCAGGACTCCATAAACCCAGGAACCAAGCCCACTACCATCGAGTCGATTCCTACTCATAGTAACACTCCAGGACAGAATAGAACTGCCCTTTGAGGTTTCTGAGACTAACGTAAGTAAACCTCATCTTTCTCCCAGCTCAGCTGCTGGTGGATTTCAACTGCTGACCCACTGTACCATCTGAGTTCTAGGTTTTAGAAAATCAAAGAAAACAGTGACCTTATTTGTGTTTAAAGGATACGGAACTGGGGACAGAGCAGTCACTGGCCAGAGTTGTGACTTCTAAATTTGTCTATTCATATGTTTGTTGTTGCTACATCTTATTGACCCTGTACAGAGTTTCTGAGATTTTAAATCTTTAAGGGAGCAGAAAGCCTTATCTTTCTCATGCGGAGTGGCTGGTGGGCTCGAACCACGACCTTGTCCAAAGCTTATCCTACTGAGCCATCATGCTCCTCGCTTATATCTTTAGAGATCCTTTTTATGGTAATAATGGGTAATTGTTTGGGTGGTGGCTTTTCTTTTTAATGTGATGAATATAAAAGTTGTCAACCTTATATTGATCCTCCAGTTTTATTATTTTCTAAAATGTTGTTTGCCACTGAGTCAGTTCTGATTCATAGCAACCCTGTATAGGGTTTCTGAGGAAGGGCTTGTGGGTTTGAACTGCTGACTTGAACTGCTGACTGGACCTTGTGGTCCAGTGCTTGTCCTATAGCACCACACTAGGCCTCCTTCTAAAATGTTAGTAGTATTCAAAAACCACCACCACCAGTCATTTCTTAATCTCTCATCCTTTCTCAGATATATTGAATTTTGTTTCTCTCTGGTGTGGCACTGTAGAATAAGCACCTGACCACAAGGTTGGTTCCAGCCACTCCTCAGAAACCCTAGACAGGATCGTTATGAGTTGGACCCAACTTGGCACTTAGCAACAACAACATAATTTCAACTACTTCTTCTACCCCAGCTCCATCCACTCAGCATACGAAAAGGCTCAAATTTCTTCCAATCGAACCAAATGAATTCCAAGTTTCCACAAACTCTTCTCCCTTCCTTCTGAGGTACACTAAGTTTTTCCTTCTTTAACTAAAATTCTTTTTCTTCCCAATTTTTCAAAGCATGATTGATTTTTAGATAACTGTGCAATAGATTCTCCACACCAAAGCAAAGATTAATGATAATCTATTATTCAACTTTTATCCTTTCCACTCTGAGCAAATCACTAGTATTAAAACAGTATTGCTTTCTTCCATTTTCATCCTCTTGAAAGGACAGGGTTAACAACATCAGGTGTTACCTAGGTATTTGTTGACTATCTTGGGAACGTAACCAAAAACCCACTGCCATTGAGTCGATTCTGACTCATAGTGACCCTGCATAAGGTTTCCAAAAGGGTAAATCTTTACGGGAACAGACAGCCTCATTCTTCTCCCATGGAGCGGTTGGTGGGTTTGAACTGTCAACCTTGCGGTTAGCAGCCCAATGCTTAACCCACAGTGATATGCTTGTATACAAGAGGAAAGCCATGTTCTAAACTGGCTTTCAAGTAAACTTTGTTTTTCTTTCCATTTTCATTTTATCATAGTTTTAGAAACCCAGAAACTCTGCATAAATAATACAGAGAATTTTCACTTCCTTTCCCCTAGATTCCTTAATGGTGCTGCCTGCAGCACTGGACTGCTAACCACAAGGTCGGCATTTCAAGCCCACGTGCAGCTCCTCAGGGACAAAGATGAGGCTGTCTGTTCCTGTAAAGATTTACAGTCTCAGTCGCTAGGAGTTGGAACTGACTCAGTGGTAGTGGCTTTGCTTTGTTGTTGTTGTTGCTCCTGTTTAGATTCTCTAAAGGAACCCTGGTGGCATAATGGTTAAGTGCTTAGCTGCAAACCCAAAGGTTGGCAGTTTGATCCCACTTTTCTGCTCAGCAGAAAACAGAGCCGGCCGTCTGTGTCTATATAGAACAGCTTTTAAGACTGAGAAATCATTAACAGGAAGGTGATTTAAATGAAGTGGTTTAGGAGTTCTCACTGCCAAAGAATGTTGGCCATGTGCCTGGACGACTCTTTCATGAAAGAAGAATTGTCAAAAGAACTCCTGGTGTGGCGCTATAGGATAAAGTGCTGGACCGAAAGGTCGCCTTGAACCGTAAAGTCAACTGTTGATACTCACTTGCAGCTCCTCAGACACAGTCCACAGGGTCAGACTCACAGAACTTAACAACAATATGTGCTTACAAAGGACTCCTAGTGTGGCGCTATAGGATCAGCACTGCACTGAGAACCACAAGGTCCGCAGTTCCAACCTATCTGTAGTTCCTTGGAAACCCTATACAGGGTGGCTATGACTCAGCCCTGACTTGATGGCACTGGTGTGGTGCTGGATGGTTAACCTCAAGGATGGTGGCTCAAACTAACCAGTTGACCCTCGAAGCCCCTATACAGGGTTGCTATGAGTTGGAACCCACTCAATGGCACTTAACAACAACGTTGTTGTTGTTGTTAAGTACCGTGGAGTCGGTTCCGACTCATAGTGACTCTGCACAGGGATTTTAGACATTCAAAGAAAACAGTGACATTATCAGTGTTTAAAGAGTATGGCTGAGGGGGGCGGGGAGTGACTAGGTTCTTAGCCAGAGCTGTGTCTTCTAAACTTGTCTGCTCTATCTTTAGGGATCATTTTACCTTGCAAACACGTTTCCTCTGATAGTCCTTTAAGAATAGAATTTAATCACAAAGATTCCAAATCTTAATATTATACCAATTATTGATGCCTATTGTGTTAGTGGTTACGAATCGGGCTGCGAACCTTAAGGTCAGCTGTTCGAAACTACCAGCCGCTCCGCGGGAGAAAGATGAGGCTTTCTACTCCCGTAAGGATTTACACCCTCGGAAACCCTGTACAGGGTCGCTATGGGTCGGAACCGACTCGATGGCACTTAACAACAACAACAATTGTGTTTTCTTTAAAGGAACAGCGCAGTGTTTAGACATATAGAAATGGTGCTTGTTTGAATCTGTTCACCAGAAGAGCCATGAGAATCCAAGCAATTGAAGTGTCTTAGATATTAAATGCTTTCTGCCCAAGGCCAGGCACTAAGCACCATCTTCACAACCCAACGTTGTGGCTACTGTGTATTTCGAGTGCCTTCTGACCTAAGGGACTCGTCTTCTAGCGTGATACTGGACACTATTCTGTTGTGATCTATAAGGTTGTCAGGGCTAATTTTAGGAAGTAGATCACCAGGCTGCTCTTGTTAGTCTATCTTAGTCTGGAAACTCCATGTCCAACATGAGGACAGCGCTGGTATTTGAAATACCAGTGGCCTAGCCTACAGCATCACAACCATGTGCAAGCCATCACATCACAGTATGACAAATTGGGAGACAGGTGGTGGCGATACTTGATACTAATCCTATACGACAACTTTTAGGTTACTGGAGGCTTCTGTATACTGTTGAGCTCTGAACTAAGTGGTACACTGTGCCAAGTCCCTTATCTTAGTTAACCCTCCCAAGAATTCTATGAGGTAGGATTTTTTTCTTCTTCTTTTTTTTTAATGGCAAAACTATATATAACAAACCATTTGCCACTTGACCATTTTTTACATGGACAGTTCATTTGGGGATTTTATTATGCTCATTTTAGAGATGAGGCATCTGAGGAGGTCTGAGACGTTAAACAGCTTGTCCAAGATCATCCACCTACTGAGTGGTAGAACCAGGCTATCTAAATACTCTGTTGTACGCCTTTCTTAGCTCAGGATTCCACGGCTACGGGCTTTGGTCAGGAACTCACCACAGATAAATTCTGGAAGTTCTTGATATTTAAGTTGATTTTACCCCAGTCATTTTGAAAATATTAAGTACTGATCCAGTCTTATGTACAAATTCATATTGTGTAAGAGAAGGAAATAGAAAAGAAAGAGAGCTGGCCGGCCACCCTCTAAAAACTCATTATTGAGGTAGGGTAGAGATGGAGTCCCTGGGTGGCCAAACGCTTGAGTGCTCTGCTGTTCACTGAGAGGTGTTATGGTTGGAGTCCACCCAGAAGTGCCTTGGAAGAAAGACCAGACATCTGCTTCGGAACAACCAGCCAATGGAACCCTATGGAGCACAATTCTTCTTTGACACACACAGGGTCACCATGAATGGGAATCGACTTGACAGCAACTGGGAAAAAAAGAGATGAGGCTATTTTGAGATGAAGAGGCACTTGGGTAGGATGGTCACCCAGTCTTGGTCTCCTCTGTACAGCTTAAGAGGGCCTGGGGAAAGTGGAGAAGATTTGGAACAGCTGCTGCCAGCAATGTACTAGGTGAAATAATATGTCTGGAGAACCAAGGGGGTATTTCAGGATCCTCCTTTCCACTCTGCAAACTTAGCTGAGCTTATTCTCTCAGATTTTCCAAAACAAAGTTCACCTCTGGCTAAAACTCAAGACGAAAGAATTTTTGTATCAAATTTAGATTGGTCCCTTAAGAAAACTGTTTATCGTGAAAATGGATATATGATAACACTGCAGTATAAGAAGAGGCGGGTTGACTTTCAGTTCTGATAATCTGTTCCATTTCATGTTTATAAAGGTCACCTGACTTCTGAAGAGGAATGCCTGGACTATTCACCAGAAGGATAAAAGACCTGGTAATCTACCCCCGAAAGACCACAGCCTGTGGAGGACTGTTCTCTGAAACACACTGGGTCACCATGAGTCAGAATCAATGACATGGCCACTGAGTTTGCTGGAGGTTTTTTGTTTTTGTTTTCAGTTTTTTAAACACACTTCTCAAGTAAGGAAACAACTAAGTGAGCATTTTTTAAAACCATGCGTTCAAATTGTAAGACAAACTTAACATTCAGGACATCTGCATTTGTTAATACCTCCGAGGTACACAAGATGGATTACCCTAATCTCTGTTTTTTGAACAACGCCATCTGCCTGCTTTGGCTTTCTTCAAAATGTGTACATATTTTCTTGCTCCACCAGGTTGTTTTCATTTCTGCCTCCACCCCACTTAAAATATTTTTTTTTAATTATCTCATTGAATTTTGTGTTTAGAAATCCTCTCTTCGAGACATTCCATTTTACCTCTGGCAAGGGAGGTAAATCTGGTTGAGTGTTAATTACTAATGGAATTTCTTCAGACTCAAATCTTCCCCCATACACAGGAAACAAGGAGAAAACATTGCTCAGGAGATATCATAAGACAAATAGCTCTAGCTCAAGGACTTAATAACAAATCCATAGTTAATAGATTTGGGTTCTGGTGTGGTACTGCAAGATTATGCTCTGGATCGCAAGGTTGGTTGGAACTGCAAGGTCAGTGATTCAAACTCACCAGCCGCTCATCAGAAACCCTCTACAGGGTCACTATGAGTTGGAATTGACTCGATGGCATTTAACAACAGCAGTAGATTATAATTTTCCAGAGTAGCCTTCAGAACAGTATAAATCATTTCTACAGTTGTAAACCAAGAAGGAAAACTCACAAAACAGGAGACACAAATATCTAACAAATGTATTTTTAAACTTCAATATTACTACAAATAAAGGTAAATTAGTGGAGGAATAATTTCTCCATTTCATTTTAAATTAGGGTTTGTTTCGATGTGTTTTAATGACAATACTTAATATTTGCAAGATGTTTCATATTGTTGGTGGAACTATGTATGTTTAGGTACATAAATTGCTAAAACCATTTTGAAAAAAACATTTGCGATATGTATATCTTGTGACCTATATAACTCCTTTGCGAAGAAAATAATCTGAAAAACAACAGACAACCTTTACATAAGGATTTTCTTTTTTGTAATCTGTAATAGTAAAAATGTAAATAATTGTTCGCCTATTCACATATATTAAAAGGGGGAAGCTATTTTCATAGATTAGAATCTTGTGAGTCTTTCCAGAATTATGTTTATAAAAAGAAAATAAAAATTAATTAGAAAATTAGGGGAAGAAATATATATATAATCACAAACACCAGAATTAATATCACATACAGGTAAAATCCACTGAGTGCCGGGGTCTGACCTTGACATAGTTGTGTTGTTCACGAGTGTTTGGTTCACGAGGAGGGGAGATCCAGCGGCAATAGAGATAGCGAAAGAATACAGACAGACAGAAGGAGGGGGACAATAAGGCACCCCAAAGCCAGGGTGGATACATCACTGGTGGGCAGACTTGGGAGTACAGGCATCATGGCCTCTACAGGCAGCAACTCACTGCCCTGCAATCTTTACTGCATGCC
>NW_006408521.1:19574777-19598259 GCF_000296735.1 Chrysochloris asiatica
GACTGCCAGTGGCCTCATTTGTTACACTCAGGCCTATAGGGCCTCGAACCTCTGACCAGGCAAACACAGTCTGCAACAACTGAGAATAATTAAAAAACAAAAACCAAAAACCATTGCAGCTGCACATGGACAGGGAGCTGCTAGAAATTCAAGTCAGACTCAGAGTGAACATGGAACCAGGGATATCATTGCTGATGTAAGCTGGATCTTAGCTGAAAGCAGAGCATACCAGAAAAATGTTTACTTGTGTCTTATTGATTATGCACAGGTATTTGACTGTGCAGATTATAACAAACTACGGACAGCATTGCAAAGAATGGGAATTCCAGAACACTCAATGTGTTCATGCATACCATAATGTGTACACAGACCAAGAAGCAGTTGTTGCAACAGAACAACGAGATACTGTGTGGTTTAAGATCAGGAAAGGTGTGCGCCAGTAGGTATCATGTCAATACATTTATTCAGTCTGTATGCTGAACAAATAACCCAAGAAGCTGCATTATATGAATTGTATCATGACAATGTCCATCTTTTCTCCCTTGATTAGCATAAAAGGGGAAAACAGCAAAGTTGTCAAAGATTTCATTTTACTAGGATTCACAGTCAATGTTCATGGAAGTAGCAGTTAAGAAATCTAACGACGTATTGTATTGGACAAATCTGCTGCTCAAGACCTCTTTAAAGTGTTCAAGAACAAAGATGTCAATATGAGGACTAAGGTGCACTTGACCCAAGCCATGGCATTTTCAGTAGCCTCATATGCATGTGAAAGTCGGACAGCGAATAAGGAAGACCACAGAAGAATTAATGCATTTGAGTTAAGGTGTTGGTGAAAATATTGAAAGTACCATGGTCTGCCAGAAGAACAAGTGATCTATCTTGGAAGTATAGCCAGAGTGCCCCTCTTAAACTTTAGACATATTATCAGGAAGGACCAGTCCCTGGAGAAGGACATTTATACTTGGTAAAGTGGGGAGTCAGTGAAAAGAGGAAGACCCCCAACAAGAAGGACTAGCCCAGTGGCAGCAGCAATGGGCTCATAGGGAAAACAATTGTGAGGATGGCACAGGACCAGTCAGTGTTTCGTTGTGTTGTGCGTTAGGTCGCTATTAGTCTGAACCAATTTGATGGCACATAACAACAACAAAGAATAACGAAAGTACCATGAACTACCAGAAGAACAAACAAATCTGTCTTGGAAGAAATGCAGCCAGAGTGCTCCTTACAATTGAAGATGGTGAGTGTACATGTCTCGTACATTGGACATATTGTCAGGAGGGACCAGGCCCTGAGAAAGAACATCATGCTTAATAAAGTAGAGTGTCATCAAAAAAAGGTAGACTTTAAACAAGATGTTCTTAGTTTGTGGGTTGACACAGTCACTGCAACAATAAACTCAAACATAAGAATAACTTTTAGGATGGCACAGAACAGAGCAGTGTTTCATTCTGTTATGTATAGGGTTGCTATGGGTCAGAGCTGACTTGATGGGACCTAACAGCAATATATATATACATAATCTTACAATGGGTGTGTGTAATTGACCAGGGTCACTATGTGACAGTAGGACTTTAGGTAAGTCGCTTCTCTCTGAGACTCTATAAAATGACTAACTGATCTATGAACCCCTGTTGACTCTATAAAGTGAAAAGAGTTGTTAGATATCTTACCAGTGCATCGTCATCTTGTAAGTTTTTCTTTTCTGGAAACTATAAAATGATACCAGTGACACTTACCACTTATGTTGAGTTAGGGTCCTATAGAAGCAGAGCTTGAGATAAGGATTCAGATGTGTGTGATTTACGGAGGATCTGCTCTTTGGAAAAATCCTGTGAGACTCTAATAGAAGCATGCTAGGAAGGGGGAAGAGTTGACCAAGGACATGATTTCAGGTAAACTTTTAGTCCTAACTGGGGGATGAGGGCCTACGCTCTAGACTCCTAAGTCATAGCACTGAATTGTAATGGTTCCCACTCCCTGAGGGAACTGCTTAGCTGGGGATGGGGATAGGGATATGGAGGAATCTATGAGCCATTAATTACCAATGCTCACAGCAGCTGTGCAAAGTTCTGAGCTGGCCCTATCATGTCTACCAAAACCACCGAGGGCCATTTTGAGGATTAAATGAGGTCACGGTTATAAAGGGTACCTGACTCCCTAAGAACCACCAATGGACAGCAGTTTTTATGACTCCTAATGTTAATTAACTACTGATTTTTAAAGATGATATGGATTGAACTATGTCCCCAGAAAAATATGTATTGTAAATCCTAACCTCTCTGTCTGTGGCCACCACTTGTCTGTCAGTTTGTTGTACTGCCTATTGCCATGAGCCTGGAAGCTATGCAACCAGTATTTAAAACCCAGCAGCGTCACCCATGGTGGACAGGTTTCAGTGGAAATTCCAGACTGAGATAGATAAGGAAGAAGGAGAGACAGACTACTTCTGAATGTTTAGCCATTAAAAACCATATGAATAACACTGTCAGACAGTACTAGAATGTTTACTATTGAAACATTATGAAGAACACCAGAATATTGTGAGATATAATGCCAGAAGATAAGCCCCTCAGGTTTTAGGCACTCAAAATGTGACTGGGGAAGAGCTCCCTCCTCAAAGCAGAGCTGATTGTGATGGCGTGAGTGGAGGAAAGCTTTCAGACCTTCATTTTCTGACGGGACACAACACAAAATGAGAGGAAACAGCTGTAAACATCCATTAATAATTGGAATATATGACGCATGAATCTAGGAAAGTTGGCAGTTGTCAAAAATGAAATTGAACACATAAAGATCGATATCCTAGGCATTGTTGTTGTTAAGTGCAGTCAAGTCGATTCCGACCCATAGCGACCCTGTATAGGGTTTCCGAGGAGCAGCTGGTGAGCTTGAACACCAACCTTGCAGTTCAAACGGCTTTGCAGTCTGGCGCATTAACCCACAGCGCCACACCAGGACTCCATCCTAGGCATTAGTGAGCTGAAATGGACTGGTATCAGCCATTTTGAATCTGACAATCATATGGCTTACTAAGCCAGGCATGAAAAATTGAAGAGGATGGTGCCTCATTTATCATAAAAAATAACTTTTAAAGATCTATCTTGAAGTATAATGCTGTCTGTGATAGGATAATATCCATATGCCTACAAGGAAGACCAGTTAATACAACTAAAACCAGTGATGATGAAACTGAAGAATTTTACCAGTTTCTTCAGTCTGCAATTGATCAAACATGCAATCAAGATGTATTGATAGTTACTGGTGATTGGAATGCAAAGGTTGGAAACAACACGGATAGGTCAGTAGTTGGAAAATACGACCTTGGTGATAGAAATGATGCTGGAGATTGCATGATAGAATTTTGCAAGACTACTGACGTCTTCATTTCAAATACCTTTTTTAAACAACATGAAAGATGACTAAACACCTGGACCTCACCAGATGGCATACACAGAAATCAAACTGGTTACATCTGTGGGAAGGCACAATGGAAAAACTCAATATCAGCAGCCAAAACAAGGCCAGGCCCAGACTGTGAACAGAAAATAAATTTCTCATATGCAAGATCAGGCTGAAGCTGAAGAAAATTAAAACAAGTCGACAAGAGTCAAAGTATGACTTTGAGTATCCCACTTGAATTTAGAGATATCAAGAAGAGATTTAATGCATTAGACACTAATGATCAAAGACCAGAAAGATGACACCAAGAACTTCAGGAAGAAAACAAAAGGTCACTAAAAAAACAAGAGAGAAGGAAAAAAACCAAAATGGATTTTAGAAGAGACTCTGAAACTTGCTCTCCAAGGTAAGATGCTAAAGGAAATGAAAGAATCCTCATGGTTAAAGAGATGACAGAAAATTTCAAAGGGCAGCATGAGAAGACAAAGCCAACTATTAAAACGGAGTTAGAAAGCCAAAAGGGAAGAATATGCTCAGCATTTTTTAAACTAAGGGAACTGAAGAAAAAATTCAAGCATCGACTTTTAATAATGAAGGATGTTATGGGCAAAATATCGAATGATGCAGAAAGCACCAAAAGAAGATGGAAGGAATGCACAGAATCACAGTACCAAAAAGAAATGGTCGATGTTCAACCATTTCAAGAGCTAGTACATGATCAAGAGCCAATGGCACTGAAGGAAGAAATCCAAGGTGCATTGACAAAGAACAAGGCACTGGGAACTGATGGACTACAAATTGAAATCTGTCAACAAACTGATGCAGCACTGGAGGCTCCTACTCATCTCTGCCAAGAAATCCGGAAGACAGCTACCTGGCCAACTAACTGGAAGAGATCCATATTTGTGCCCGTTCCAAAGAGAGGTGACCCAACAGAATGTGCAAATAATTGGACAATATCATTAATATCACATGCAAGTAAAAGTTTATTAAGGATCATTTAAAACCAGCTGCAAAGTACATTGACAGGGAACTGCCAAAGGTTCAAGCCAGATTCAGAAGAGGAACTGAAACGAGGGACTGCTGACGTCAAATGGATTTTGGCTGAAAGCAGAGATTACCAGAAAGATGTTTGCCGGGCTTTATTAACTATGCAAAGGTTTTCAGTTGTGTGGATCATAACAAGCTATGGACAACATTGTGGAAAAGGGTATTCCAAAACACTTAATTGTGCTCATGGGGAACCTGTACATAGACCAAGAGGCAGTCATTCAAACGGAACAAGGGAACATGGAATGGTTTAAAATCAGGAAAAGTGTGTACCAGGGTTTTATTCTTTCACTATAATTATTCAATCTGTATGCTGAGCAAATAATCGGAGAAACTGGGTTATATGAAGAAGAACAAGGCATCAAGATGTCAGGAAGACTCATTAACAACCTGCGATATGCAGATGATACAACCTTGCTTGCTGAAAGCAAAGAGGATTTAAAATACTTACTGTTTAAGATCAGAGACCACAGGCTTCAGTAGGAGTTGCACCTCAATGTAAAGAAAGTAAAAATCTTCACCACTGGAGCAATAAATAGAATCATGATAAATGGAGAAAATATTGAAGCTGTCAAAGACTCATTTTGCTTGGACCCACTATCAGTACTCATCAAAACAGCAGTCAAGAAATCAAACATATTGCATTAGGCAAATCAGTTACACAAGTCTTCCTTAAAGTGTTGAAGAGCAATGATATCAGTTTGAGGACTAAAATGCACAGGACTCAAGCCATAGCATTTTCAATTGCCTCTTATGCATGCATCGGGAGGGACCAGTCTATGGAGAAGGACAACATGGTTGGTGAAGTGAAGGATTAGCAAAAAAGAGGAAGAGCTCTCCAGTGAGATGGACTGGCACAGTGGCAGCATTAATGGCTCAAATGTAACAATAACTATGAAGGTAGCATAGGACCAGGCGGTGTTTCGTTCCATTTTACATCCGGTCACTATGAGTCAGAACTGACTCAATAGCACTTAACAACAGCAATATACCTGTGGAGTGAGTCCTTGTTCGGAGCTGTAGAATAACACTGGATTGATAACTAGAGGTCGGCGGTTCAAACCTACCAGCCACCTTTCGGAAATCCTAAACAGAGTCACTATCAGTCAGAACCAAAAGGACAGCATTTAAGAACAATAACATGCCTGTGGTTATAATCCTATTTGGGAATGGATTGACTTTGTTCTGGTAATGATGCACAAGTGGGTTCTCAATTCATAGCAACCACATATAGGGTTTCCGAGGAGCCGTTTGTGGGTTTGAACTGCCAACCTTGAAGTTGGTAATCCAGTGCTTATCCTTCAGCACCACAAAAGGACTCAGTGTAGGCTATAGATTGAGTCTACCTGTTTTGAGACATAAAAGAGAGTAGGACAAGCAAGCAGAGATGGAGGAAGACACGTTAAGCGACATGAAGCTCACCCAGGTGCAGAAGTTCAGAAGAGATCTTCCTCCAAAGCCAACAGAGAGAAAGTTTCCCCCTAGAGCTGGCACCCTAAATTTGGACTTGTAGCGTCTGAAACTGTGAGAAAGTAGATTTGTTTGTTAAAGTCATCCATTTGTGGTATCTCTGTCATATCAGCACTAGAGAACTAAGACAAAAGGTCACACCTAATTATAAATCACACATAAATCAAATCAGGTGAGGGTGCCACCTGCTGCTCCTCCATCAGTCATTGTCCACCCTGCAGACACACCCAGAACATCAGTGTAGAGAGTGTTCTTCCCCTGTGGACACAGCTGAGGCTGAGAGACTGTCAGACCCACCAAGGGTCTGGTTGCAGATGTGCAAAAACAGCCCGAATGCAGCTAAGATTCCCACTTTCGTTAGAGTCCTGGATATATCAGATCAAATTGACAGCAGTAACTCTAAAACATTGATGAGTAATTTAGGGGGCAGTGAGTTTAAGTCAATACTGGTGAAACATAATGGAAGAGATAGTGAGAATGGTGATTGTGAAGAATGGAACTGGACATGTAGAAATTGGTGAATGAGCATATGTATGTACTTTCACCAGAAATAAAATGAATTTTGTTAGAGAGTAAGTACAATCAGTTGTAACCAGGGCATGGAAGCAGGTGCTTCTTTCCTACATATTTGTTCACATGAGTGTAGATTGGAATCATCTTCCTGAAGGGTACTGTTTTGACAAAATATATTAAGTGTGCACGTCCTTTGATTCAGATTGTATATTTGCTGCGTTTGTTGTTAGGTGCCATGGAGTCCATTCAGACTCATAGCGACTCCATGCATGACAGAATGAAGCACTGCCTGGTCCGGCACCATCCTCACAATCGTTGTTATATTTGATCCCATTGTTACTGTCACTGTATCATTCCATTTTGTTGGGAGTCTTCCTCTTTTTCTCGGACCCTCCACTTAACCAAGTATGATGTCCTTTTCCAGGGAGTGATCACTCCTGACAACATGTCGAAAGAATGAGAGATAAAGTCTTGCTACCCTCACTTCTAGGAGCATTCTGGTTGTACATCATCCATGACAGATTTGTTTGTTCTTCTGGCAGCACATGGTACTTTCAATAGTCTTCGCCAACACCATAATGCAAAATGCATAGATTCTTCTATGGTCTTATACTATCCTAGCTTTTATCAGAAGAGCATACAAATCTGAATACAAACATGGTCACTACAATATTTTTAATAAAAATGATGGAAAGAAGGAAATGAGGGAGAGAAAAGAAAGAAGGAAGGGTTCCAGACCAGGAGAGGGAAAGCAGGGTTGAGCCCTCACTCACTATTGGTTAGGTGACCTTGATTTCTCTGCACAATGGCTTCTTATTTAGTGAAATACAGCCATTGGATGTGCTCATGAAAGAGTCTTCAACTCGGGTCTGGGAATTGTATCCAACATTCAAGTTCCACGCAGTTTTCTAGTTTCTTAAGGAAACGGTAACCCAAGAAAATTGACCTCCAAGTTTCTTCCCTTGTTCTGGTTTTGTAAATATAGTCCATCAGAACAGCAATTCTTGGGTGTCCCTCCCCTTCCATGCTCCACTCTCAATTCAGACAGGACCATTAAAGGCATGACCCCCAAGACACGCCCACTTACTTTCATGCTACATTTTTCATCTTCACCACTGTTGTGTGAGGAGCGTGTTGTCTTCATTTCACAGATGAGGAAACTGAGGTACAGATGATGTGACTCATCAAAAGTCCAATGGCATCCATTTCTGGTTTGGATCTAGGTGGTCAAGACATGCTGTGGAAATCAGTGGCTTTCAAATGTCCTTGATAACAATTGAAATGCTTTTATGTTTTGAAGATATGCCCTTTTCTCTTTCAAAATGATATTCTGAAAGTTCAACAACACAGAAATGTTTGAAGTATAACTGGAAGGCACAACTCCCCAATTTACATTTCTAGACTGTGTTGTTATTGTTAAGTGCAGTGGAGTTGGTTCCGACTCACAGCAACCCTATGTAGAGTTTCCTAGGAGCAGCTAGTGGGTTTGAAATATCAGTCAACTTTGCTCTTCAAACCGACCTTGATTGATTTTTATTATTTTTAAACAAAAATGGAATTATATTATCCATCCTGTCCTGTACCTTCAGTTCCACTCAACAGTATTGTTATGAACATTTTCCAAATCAGAGATAAATAGTTGCCTCACTAATTAAAAATTGTAATACAAAGAATCCATATATATCTTACCACTCCTCAGAAACCCTAAACAGGTCTGCTATGAGTCGAAATTGACTCAACAGCACTTAACAACAATGTATATCTATTAAATGAGATCATACAGTCAAAGAGAAGCCCTGGTAATTTAGTGGGTTACGCTTTGGGCTGCTAACCTCAAGATCAGCAGTTTGAGTCCAGCAGGTGCTATGTGGGAAAAAGATGAGGCTTTCTGCTCTCTCATAAACCCTATAGTCCTGGTGTGGCACTTTAGGATAAGTACTGAACTGCAAGCTCAGTTTGAACCACAAGGTCAGCAGTTCAAACTCACCAGGTTCCTATACAGATTGCTATGAGTCAGAATCAACTCTGTGGCCCACCACCATAGAGATAAAAGAGCTTAGCATAATGCCGCATGCTACATGTTGTTGTGAAGTGCCCTCAAGTCGATTCCAACACATAGCAACCCTGTATAGGGTTTCCAAGGAGCAGCTGGTAAGCTTGAACCACCAACCTTGCAGTCCAAATGGCTTTATGGTCTGGCGCATTAACCCACAGAGCCACACCAGGACTCCTAATACTAAATACGCATTAGGAATTACTGTTTTTAACAAAGGCACGCACATCACAGTGAAGGTGCTCCTCTCTGAGGTCTTACTGAGTCTCAAGGAGCTTTTCAGAGCTCTTTATTGTAACTGCCTACCTGCTACGTCCAGGAGTCCTGGTGTAGCGCTGTAGGACAATGCACTGGACTGCAAAGTCGGATTGAACTGAAAGGTCAGTGGTTCAAACTCACCAGCTGCTCTTCGGAAACCTTTTCACAGGGTCACTATGAGTCAAAACCGACTCGGTGGCATTTAACATCAACAACAACCATCCTATGTTCTTAACCACTTCACTGAACGATCTCATTGATACCGAGTGTTTCTGCAGGAGGAAGGTGCCTCCATTATTGTGTTCTCTTCTTTTCTGACATCGGAGTGGAAAAGGGAAAAGGCAAGCTTAACAGTTGGAGGAAGGACGACTCTTGTTGCTGCCTCTGTAAAGCCACCCAGGCGAACTTTGACGTTAACTTAATTGGAAAGAAGGACTTAGTTTAAAGGCTAGCAATTCAGGGTGAATTTATTTTATTTTATTTTTCATGAAATTAGTATGTGCACTTATAAGAAAGAAATTGTGCAGTACAGTTACTTCCAGTCTTAGCTACTTGTTCCCTTCTAATAACTGTTTTGTGGGTTTTTTGGGGGGGGGTTACCTCTATCATATTAACAGAGCAGTAAAGTCTAGGGTCAGGATATGCTGCGTATTATAGTTAAGTACCACTGACCTTGTGGTCCACTGCATCATCCACAGTGCCACACCAGGACGCCATTAAATAGGCAAACATAATGACTAGGAGTTTATCAGACATCATTCTAGCAGAATTTGAAAATTAAATTCTGGAATAAATGAGTAGACCATGGTCAAACAATCAGCAGAGTCAGAGGGACTGAGTGATGGTTTTTCTGTTTATATTTTACCTCAACCATCCCCAAAGTGCCTGGGTACAGCCAAGCAGAGGACTGTCAGAAACTGGGCAAATGCCCATAACTTGTCCAAGAAGCAAGATTTAGAAACCAGACCAGGAACCAGATCTCTTCCTATCACAACCAGACCTGGGATGGTAGAATGAACACAGTTCTGGATGGCCCAGATCTGGCACCCAGACAGATACATTGAGAAAACAGGAGAGAGTTTATTGGGATGAGATACATGATTCCCCCAGTCAACAAACTGGGAACAAACCAGGACTCTACACTTCATCCCACAGACATACTAGCCAACTTCTGTCTTACCTACCTATAGCAAGAATTTGGAAGCTGATTATGGATATGAAAGCAATCCAGGTTTATTTCATTATGGTTAGATGCCAGCAAAATAAATCTACAGTATCATTATGTATTTAAGGCCACAAAGAGAACAACTTGGCATGAATTGCAAAGTATTTAATTATAATTTAGACAGAGCATTCAATGTTTTGTTTCATTATGTCTTTGTTTATTGATATGACAACATGAGCACAGAAAGTTAAAATCCTACAGTGACTTCCTGTATAATTGAGATAAATAAAAATGAGCTGTCCAGGAAACAAACAGATTCTGCTTCCATAAGTATTTTCATAAGTAGTCAAAGTAGAAGAGGAAAGAAAGGTTTGCTTCCTCGGCTCACAGCTCTCAAGCTTCTCTGCCTTGTCAAAGGTTTCCTTCCTCCCTCTGGCCTGTCCGTCTGACACACCCCTCTCTGAAGCCTCTTATGTCCAGGGAGTTTCTCCCTCTGCTCTACTTTTGGAGTGCTCCATTCTTACTTATACAGGTATACTTGTGATGCATTCTAATTATAGATGAACAGCTTGTCTCTCCTGCCTAGTTAGTGAGATCCTCCGTGGGCACACACACACACAAAGTAGTTGCTCCTGAGTCAATTCAGACTCATAGCAACCTTATAGGGCAGAATACATCTAACCCACCAGGTTTCCAAGGCTGTAAATCTTAAAGGAGCACTGGTAGTTAGTGGTTACGAATCGGGCTGTGAACCTCAAGGTCAGCAGTTCGAAACTACCAGCTGTTCCGTGGAAGAAAGATGAAGCTTTCTGCTCCCGTAAAGATTTACAGCCTTGGAAACCCTGTCCAGGGTAGCTATGTGTTGGAACCGACTTGACAGCACTTAACAACAACAACAACAACAAATCTTTATGGAAGCAGATTGACACCTTTTTCTTCCAGGGGGTGGCTGGTTGGTTTGAACCACTGACCTTTTGGTTAGATGCTGAGCACTTTAAGCACTGTGCCACTACAAATTTTACGCCAGAGTGAAGATGACTGCAATAAATTACCTATTCTGCTACGCTACATCTACACAAAGAACATTTTGCAACAACAAAAATCAAAATAAAAGTATCAAGGATATGCAAATCAAAGTCACAATGAGATACCACGAGGACGGCTAGCATAAATAAAATGGCTAGAATCAAAAATTCAGATGATATCAAGTATTGGTGTGGATATGGGGAAAGGCATTGCTGATGTCAATGTAAAATGATGTAGTCACTCTGGTAAACAGTTTGGCAGTTACTTAAAAGATTAAGCACAGTGTTACCATATGATGTATCAACCACACTCCAAGAAAGCTAGAAACATAACATTCACACAAAAACTGATACATGTAAATATACATTGTTGTTGTTAAGTGCCGTCGAATCGGTTCCGACCCATAGCAACCCTGTACAGGGTTTCCGAGGGTGTAAATCTTTACGGGAGTAGAAAGCCTGATCTTTCTCCTGCGGAGCAGCTGGTAGTTTCGAACTGCTGACCTTAAGGTTCGCAGCCCGATTCGTAACCACTACGCTACCAGAGCTCCTTGTAAATATACATAGTAACATTATTTATAAGAGTGACAACAATGCAAATGTTCATCAACTGAAGAATGGAGAAATAAAATGTAGCCTATCCATACAGTGGAATATTACTTGGCAGTGAAAAAGGACTGGAGTACCAGCACATGTGACAATGTGGACCGACCTTGAAACATACTGTGTGAACGGAGCCAAACACAAAGAACACATATTGTATGATTCCACTGATGTGAAATGTCCCGACCAAGTACATCCATATAGCCAGAAAGTAGCTTGGTGGCTGCCTAGGGCTGGCGGGAGTGAGTGTGGGAGGAGTGATAAGTATGCTGATGGGTACAGGGAATCCTGGTGTGGCGCTGTAGGATAAGCACCGACTGGAAGGTCAGCAGTTCAAACCCACCAGCCACTCCTTGGAAACCCTATACAAGGTTGTTGTTGTTAAGTGCCATTGAGTCGGTTCCGACTCCTAACAACTTTGTATAGGATTACTGAGGATCAACTGGTGTGGTTTGAAGTTCAGTGCTGATCCTACACTAAACCGACTCAATGATGCTTAACAACAACAATGGGTGTACAGTTTCTTTCTAGGATCGTGAAACTTTCTGAGATTGATTTTGTTGATGGTTGCATAGCTCTGTGAATATACTAAAAACCACTGAATTTTACACTTTAAATGGGTGAATTATGCAGAATGTGAATTATGTCTCCACTAAGCTGTTACTTTAAAAACAATACAAAAAAAAAAAAAAAGAAAAAAGAAAATAAGGAAGAATTCTTCAATGCTAAAAGGTAAGATCCCTGACATATAAAATTAGTCAAAAGAAAGAAAGAAAGAAAATGCAGTATGCAAGAGTCTATTTATAATATACTTGTGAAAAAGAGAATAAACAAATTGCATGCACTAGCTTATTTATTTATTTATTTATTTGCAAATAAATAAATAACCGAACACATAGACGAAGAATTGATAATGTTCTTTACTGTGTTTGGTGAAATGAGAAAGAGAATGAAGGTTAGAAGAAGCAGTGTCACGTGTCTGAGTAAATAGCTTTTTGTAGTTTTGACTTTTAGAACCATGTTAATGTTTTTGCATATTAAAAATTAAATCAATGAAGTCAAAGAGAAAAATATAAAATTGAACAACAATTTTGAACTGAACAAAAACAAATGAATTGACTTGTATGTCAAATGGACGATATAACCACACAGGAAAGAAAATACTTAATGTTAGGACTTTGAACACAGTCTAAAGACAAATGGAACTGCAAATAAATCTTGAACTTTGCTTAGTGCATTTGTTATTGGTGTAACAATTATGAAAGCATTTTCTGAATACAATAGGAGAGAGAAAATGATTAAAGGTATACTTACAAAGAAAGGAAAAGGAAAGAGGGGAGGAAGGAACCTGATACTTTAATCGGAAAATCAACTGATGGATGCAGATAAAATGATGGAATTTGAAAATCACTAATTGGCAGTCATCACAGTAAAAATTCACACAAAAAAATTAATGAATGCAAAATATTAGCTAGATGTTTGATAAGTAACAACATACTTATATGATCTCACAATTACTCCCCACAAAATACTTTTTAAGTACAAAGAGAAAAATAATAACTTTATAACTTTATAGTAGAGAAGAAATGTGGTTGTTGTTGTTGTTATGTGCTGTTGAGTCAGTTCCAACTCATAGCCACTCTGTATAGGGGTTCTAAGGCTGTGCATATTTTCTGAGACCAGAAATCCTCATCTTTCTCCTCAGAGCTGCTGGTGGGCTTAAACCAACGACCCTGCAGTTTAAAGCTCAGTGCCTACTCTATGGAGCCACCTCACTCCCCAGAGGAACGTGGTGGTGGTGGTTATGTGCCGTGAAGTCTGTTCCGACTCATAGTGACCCTACATAGGGTTTCTTTATAGGAGCAGAAAGACGCATCTTTCTTCCGTGGAATGGCTCGTAGTTTTGAACTGCTGACCTTAAGGTTAGCAGCCTGATTCGCAACCACGACAACAGTTAATATCACCAGAATAAACGCACAGAAATTAATTGTACACCACCTGATAAGATGCACTAAGAATAAAACAGCTTCACTTCTCTGATATCCCCGTCAAAACGCATAACCTGAATTGAATTATGAGGAAACATAGACAAGCGCCAAACTGAAGTATGCTTCAAAAGTGTGAAGGTCATAAAAGTCAAGAAAAGACTGTTAAACAGATATGGCAATTGAATGCAGCATCTGTTCCTGGATTGGAACCTTTTGCTCTAAAGGGCACTAAAGGATCAATTGGAGAAACATGAATGTGGTCTGTGGATGCATGTCCACTTTTACTAAAATAACAAGAACAAAGGAAAAGAAGGAAGAAAGCTCATATTTACAGTAGAATGTTGTACATGAAGGTATCACACATAGAAGGAACAACTGTTGCTGTTAAGTGCCATGAAGTCAGTTCCGACTCATAGCAACCCTGTATAGGGTTTCCAAGGAGTGGTTGTTGGGTTTGAACTGATGACCTCGTGGTTAGAAGTCCAGTGCTTATCCTACAGCACCACACCAGGAGTCTAGCAGGAATAATAGACAGAAAAATAGGTAGTTTCTGTTGAGTAGACTCTGGCTCATAGCAACTGTAAGCACAACAGAACCAAACACTGTCTGGTCTTGTGTTACCCTCAAGTTTGCAGGCATGTTTGAGTCTATCGTTGTGGCTACTGGGCAATCCAGCTCATGGAGAATCTCTCTTGACTTTGTAGGCCCTCTACTTCACCACACATCATGATGTCCTCCTTTGGCAATTGATTCCTCCGGACAGCATATACAAAGCAAGCAAATTGGGTAATGTTCTGTTGTGAGTGGTGCCACAGCTTTCAGCATCACACCACAAAAATCCACACAGTATGACAAACTGGAAAATGGCAGTTGATAAAGGAACAATCGAGCTTTAAAAATTACTGTTTTGAAACCACCATATTATTAATTGATTCATGCAAAAATTATCAATGGGTACTAAACTTATCAGGTGAAAATTTGTTGGGAAGCAGGAACCTTAGTCAGACTTAGAGTATTTATTCACAGAATGTGTATTAACTAAAAAGGAAAAAGTAAAATTTGATGTTGTTGTTGTTAGGTGTTGTCGAGTTGATTCTGACTCATAGTGACCTTATGAACAGCAGAACGGAACACTGCCTGGTCCTGCGCCATCCTCATGATCGACGTCAAGCTTGAACCCACCGCTACTGCTATTGTGCCAATCCATCTTGTTGGGGGTAAAATCTGGCAGACTCTACTTCAGTCAGGTGATCAAAGTTAACATCTCCAATGATAAGAGAAACAGTGGTTGAAACAAACATGCACCATTTACGCAGTATTCCTTCAAAAAAATGCATAACCTTAATCGGATCATAAGAATGCACTCAGATAAACCACAGTGAGGGACATTCTATATAATAATGGGCAAGTATTCTTTACCCATCTAAATGTCATGAAAAAAAAAAACAAAAAACAGATGAAAGGAAACTAAAGGGACATGTAATGTGTGATCCTAGACTAGTTCCTGAATCACAGGGGGAAATACGTTATTCAATATTGAGAGAGTCAGCAAAACTTGACTACGGACTGTATATTAGGTAATAATTATGTATCTTGAATTTGTTAATGAGACTTTCTAACTCTAAAGAGATTCATATTAGGGATGAAGAGTCATAATTGGATCATTGAGTGTCTCTTAAGGGAGATAGAGATGTTGGGGAATGGTTAACAGTGATAGATGAACATGATGAACAACTTTAAGGTCACTGATGTATAGATGTGAAGATTTCTGAAATGGCAAATGTTTTGTTACCTATATATTTACCACAATAATAATAATAATAAGAGTATTGATCTCTTCACGTTAGCCTGAAACTTTTCATTATTAAAAAGAATGTGTGTGAGAGAGAATGAGAGAAACAAAGCAGAAATGTTCTGAAATACTATTAAAAGGTGAATCTAGATAAGATAGAGCAGTTCATTGTAATACATAGTCTGGTAACTTTTCTGAAGACATGAAACGTTTTCAACATTTTTAATTTATGAAGAAAAGAAATATCTTATTCTGTTCTGTATCTCCACCATTCCCTAGCATAACTCCTTGGAAAGAGTAAATGCCCAATGAATGTTTATTAAATGTTGACATTAAATTGCAAAATCCATCCTGGACTCTTTCAATTGCAAATGATAGGAAATTCAATTCAACTGGCAAAGTGGTAAAGAAAAAGTCAATACATTTAACTGTAAATGTAAAGGGTATCATATTTGCTTGCTTCAGGCATAGCTGGATCCAGGAGTTCAAGTGATGTTATCAGGATATGAAATCCTTTTCTCTTGCGCTCCCTTTCAACACTGCTTTTTCTGTGTTGGGTTTACTTCCTCTCTCAGATTGACTATCTCTATGTGGTTGTTGTTACGTGCTGTGGAGTCGGTTCCGACTCATACCGACCTTGTACAGGGTTTCCAAGGCTGTAAATCTTTACGGGAGCAGAAAGCCTCATCTTTCTCTCATGGAACAGCTGGTAGTTTCGAACTGCTGACCTAGAGGATCACAGCCCAGCACAACTGAAGATATTGCCTTTCAGCTGTTCCATAAACTTCCACTGCTAAATCTCAATGAATGATCAGATTTGAATGATCAGAGAGGATGAAAAACGCTGATGGGCAGATCTGAAACTCGTAACCTTCCTTGCAGCAGGGTTGCTGTTGTTGTTGTTAAGTGCCTTTGAGTCAGTTCCAACTCATAGCAAGCCCATATAGGGTTTCCGAGGAGTGGATGGTGAGCTTATCAGCCAACCCTGTGGTGCAAACCAACCTTGCAGTCCAGCACATTAACCTGCAGCACCACGCCAGGACTCCGGCAGCAGGGCAGTACCCTAAATATGTAAGAGTGAGGTGAGAGCAGTTCACCAAGGAAAATCAGGATGCTGTTCCAGGGATTAGAAGTTGGGCCAGCAATAGCCACAGATGTCTATTACTGAATTATTGTGTGAACACAAGAAGTCCAACACTGTCTTGGTTCTTCTGAGCTATCCTTGGATCAGGACTAAGGCAAATCAAAGGTAGACAATCACCAGTTCTAAGGCTGGACCTGCTCTTCACCTAATTTCATTCTCCAAGGACAGTGAGGGGATAATGTACTCAGGTGTGACTTTTAGAATGGGCAACCTTAAATCTATCAAAGCACAAAGACAAACTCATGCAGAGTCTGGGAACAACAACACTTTAAGCAGAGTGCAGCTGAGTTTTCCCTTTAATTCTTTCATGATCTACTCCCATGAGCCACCAAGTCCCTAACGTGAATTTCTAAAATCCAATCTACTTCTGCTCTGGGGTCAATTAATCTATGCTTTAAAAAAAAAGTTCTCATTTAAAAATGAAAGAAAGAAAAGTCCTTTAATCTCATTTCCAAAGAACAGTAATGAGACTCTTGTGCGCTCCATTCCATAGTTTTGATAAAAATCAGTTTAATTAATCAAATAGTGGACACTATTAGATACCTACTTCTGTTATGGCACTGTGGGCTAATGTGTCAGACTGCAAAGTCGTTTGAACTGCAAGGTCAGTAGTTCAAGCTCACCAGCTGCTCCTTGGATACTCTATACAAGGTCACTATGGGTCAGAATCGACTCAATGGCACTTAACAACCAACTTTAAGATCATTTGGGAGTATTGTGCAATTCTAAGTAGAAACTCAGTCTCTGCTATTAAGAAGCTCCCCCATTTCAGTCAGGGAGAGAATTTACACACTGGAGATTTCACTAAAGATCTATTGTCTCTAGGTGCCAAAGGTGGAGTGAGACCCACATTTCCTGCAGTTCCGAGTATTCAAGAGAAGGAGAAACAGAAAGTGAGCTCAATAAAGGCAGAGACTTTTTGTGGCACAAAGCTACTAACCAAAGGTTGGTTCAAACCCACCTAATGGCTCTAAGAGAGGAAAGATTTGGCAATCTACTCCCATAAAGATCACAACCTAGACGACCCTATGGAGCGGTTCTACTCTGTCATCACATTGGGGTTGTCATGAGTCAAAATAGAGTTGACAACACCTAACCTGGTGGGGTGATGTGGGCTAAGCACTGTAGGCTAACAACAAAGTTGGCAGTTCAAACCCACGAGTCATTCCTTGGAAGCACTCTACAGGGTGTCTCTGAGTCAGAACCAACTTGAGAGCCACAGCAATGTTCACTGGTACATTCCTTTGCCAAGAAGAATACTTGGTGCTCTTCTGAGATGCTTCAAGGTGGACTCAAAAGTCCAACCTTTACGTTAGCAGACAAACATGTTGACTATTTGCAGCATCCAGGGACTCTGTGGCACATAACAAAAACCAATAAATACTTGATAAATGAAAGAATGGGTTATGGAAACCCAGAAAGGCCATCAGAGGAAGTGGGAGAGAAAGTGAAGGCTGAGTAAGACTTAACAAGCAGTGATGGTGGTGGCATGGAGAGTTTAAGGAAAGATGGGGACACACTCCAGGTCTGAGAAAATGGAATGACTAGTGGGCGGGTCAAAGCTAAGTCACATTGGAGCAAGTGATTCATACCGGGACAGAGGGGGGCTATTTTGGGGAGCTTGTTAAGGAGCAGACGTTACAAATGTATAGGAAAGGAGCCATAAAGCATCAGCCCATAGTCCAAAAACAGCCGACATATATCTTTGACTTCCACAACGTTTTAAAAATTGGGAAATTTTATAGAGCATCCAGATTTTTGGCTTCTCTTGAGAAACTCAAAAGATTTGGCGACACTTAGCCCACATTCACACATGGCAACAATTGGCCAGAGCTGAGTAGCCTGAGAACAGGCATGTTTCCTTCAGCTCCCACACTCCATCCCAGGCACTCATTTACGTGGCTTGCTGGGCTCTGCAGGATTCCTGGTGCCATGCTGTAGGATAAGCACTGGACTGCAAAACACAAGATCGGCAGTTAAAACCCACCAGCTGCCCCTTGGAAACCCTATATGGGGTCGCCCTGAACAGAGCCGACTCAACAGCACGTAAGAACAACAATATACATTTGAATAAATGATAGGGGTTTACTTCCCTATACATACCTCTGAAAACCCACTTAGCTCCTCCTTTCTTAGCTCCTCTTGTTCTCTCCATAGTTCTCTTTCCCTCTTCCTTGATACCTTCCTAGTCTCAGAATTTTAAGTAAAATTTAAGTTGCTGTTGTTGAGTGCCATAAGTTGGTTCATAAGTTTCCAAGGAGTGGCTGTTGAGTTTGAACCGCCGACCTTGTGGTTCAAACCAACTTTGAAGTCCAGTGCATTAACCGACAGCGCCACACCAGAGTTCCGATGTTGTTGTTAAGTGCCATCAAGTGGATTCCAACCCATAGCGACCCTGTACAGGGTTTCCAAGGAGCAGCTGGTGAGCTTGAACCACCGACTGTGCAGTTCAAATGACTTTGCAGTCTGATACATTAACCCTCAGCACCACACCAGGGCCCACAGTCCTGCATTAACTAGAATACTTCAGATGCAAAGTCAAATGATGATATACATTTGCTTCCCTTTAGACTCTTCCTGCCAAGCGTCCTGGAACTACAGTCTCTTTAAGGACATTGGAATGAAGATTTTTGCCATCTTCCTTCTGTATTATTTTCAGAAACTTGGCACATGCTGGATGTGGCAGGTGTGATTCTAATTTTAATATGGGTGGGAGTCCGCCTAGTCAACTATTTTAGAAGGACTTTGAGAGTTGCATCAGGGTACCAAGCTAGCTGGAGCACTGTGCTCTCTGAACACCAGTCCATCTGGTCATAAGTCCACTGAGTGGCAGTTCTTCTAGACAGTTAAACCCCTATGAGCTATGAGTGATAAAAAAAAAAAAAAGAAAGAAAACACCTGTTCCAGCTTTGGCATAAACCCTAAAATAGAGCAGATATTTCTCAAGAAAGCTGAACTTCAACATTTGCAGCTGCTTACTTCCTTATAAAAAATCAATTTTGGTCTATTATAGAATATAAATAAGATGGTCTTTCCCCCTTTTTCTACATAGTAGAAAAGTGTACTACTTTTCTTCTTGACCAAAGGAAGCTTTTTGAGCACTTTTGTTTAGAATTAGAGTCTACATTGGGGCAGTTTTGTTTACATACTTTTTCCTATCACAGACTGTGGGCCCACTAAAGAGACAGAATCCGCTTAAGTAAAAAGAAAAAAAAAAAAAGCTTATTTGTAAATTGGTCAACTTTAGAAAGAAAGCATACAGCTTACTTTTGTTTTGTTTTGTTTATTTTATTTATTGATTTTTTAAGGCAACCTACAAAAGAATGAATGAAAAAGTCAACAAACACAGAAACGTAGAATGTTATTCAGTGACTATAACAATCAACAATCAGTTGGCTACAATAGGATATAGTACTTACAATCATCAGATTACTATAATAAGACACACAAAGAAGAGGAAAATGGGGTAGGGTGAGAAGGAAGAAAACAAGAAGAGACAGGAAACAGAATGAGAAGGAAAGGCTAAGGGGTGCTCCATTACTTCAAGCATGATGCCCCAGGCTCCAAACAACCTTAATTCCTAAACTCATTTTACATCCTAACTGTGCAAATGCCACACCTCTTCTGATTCGGTGTCCTTTCAGAACACCCAATACATTCAGTCATTGATGCCCTGAATCTATTGCCTGATAAAAACCACCAAAGATGCTTCTTTCCTCAAACTGGTTTCAATCCCTTTAAGAAAAAAATGAGCATACTCCAGGTAGAAATCTCCTTATGAAAGGTTCTTCATCTTACTTATCCAGGTCTCTCTCTCTTTTTAAAAGTTTTTATTGTGAATTGAGTGCAGTTTTACATTTAACAAATTATATACTTTGTTTCATTACAAGGATTATAATCCTTATCATGTAACATCAGTTAACAGTATTTCTCTCTATTCATTTAAGCTTTTTTTTTTTTTTTAATGCTCAGGCATATATAATAATTTACACCACCAAAGGGCACATTCTGCAAGCCTGCCTCCTGGCCACACAAGCTCTTAGTCCCTCTCTTTCCATCTGGTAGCGTAGTGGTTACGAATCGGGCTGCGAACCGTAAGGTCAGCGGTTCGAAACTACCAGTCGCTCCGCAGGAGAAAGATGAGGCTTTCTACTCCCGTAAGGATTTACACCCTCGGAAACCCTGTACAGGGTCGCTATGGGTCGGAACCGACTCAAAGGCACTTAACAACAACAACAGAGTCCTCAACTGCTCACTCTCCATGTCCTCATCTCTGCTTCCATCTCTGGTGTCTCTGCTTCTCTGGATAAGGATAAGACCCTGCATTCTACTTGTGATCTTCTCCCTCCATGGTCCTAGGGTCCTCTGTTTCTGGACTGTAATAATAACTGTTGTTGTTGTTGTTAAGTGCCATCGAGTCGGGTCCGACCCATAGCGACCCTGTACAGGGTTTCCGAGGGTGTAAATCTTTACGGGAGTAGAAAGCCTCATCTTTCTCCCGCGGAGCGACTGGTAGTTTCGAACCGCTGACCTTAAGGTTCACAGCCCGATTCGTAACCACTACGCTACCAGAGCTCCTGTAATAATAACTACTCCCCCATTTTTGTTACAAAAATTCTACCTTTACAATTGTGACAGTTGCAATTAGTCATGTAACAATTACTCACTATTGAATCATAAGACTCTTATCCCCACCTCTTTTTACCAAACCCATCTAGACAAGATGAAAACTATTCATTGGGGACGCTATCATCCCCCACAGACTCTTAAACTAAACTCTCTTTTGAAACTTTTTAAGCCAGTCACTTTGTGCCTTTATCACCCCCACATTTTAGGTAACCAGTGTCTTTAAGTTGTCCATCCCTATTCACTCTGTAAACTGAAGGGATAGCATTGATACTTGATGTGAAGACTCCTTCCCTCTCAGCTGGTATTTTTGAGCTACTACCTCTATGAGTATAGGTCAAGTTCATCAAATTGTAGCAATTTACCTTCATTTCCTTTATAAAAATTTGTTGTTTTTTAATTTTCATCAAGTCGAGTTCTGATTATCAAGCCATCGAGGCTAGGTAAAATGGGTACTATCAGCAAGCTTGGGTGTTCTTGTTCATCTCCATTCACTTCATATCAACTGGATGCTTCACTCTCAGCTCTAGCCCTCTGTGTCTATGTCCTTGTCCATGGGCTCAGGTGTCCCCAGATCTCACCACACTTTGGACCAACCAGCCCTTCTTCTCTCTTTCATCTCCAGGCCATTGGTGTGTAAGGAACATGGTTAAACTTAGTCCATTTCTTCATTGCTGCCTTTCCCCCTCTTCCAGTCACCAGTAGGCCAATGTGGTCTCCAGCAAGCTTACATGACCGCTCATGTGTTGCCTTTGAGTTTCAGTCTTAGATGGGGTCCAGGTCTCTTTTTGAGTGCACCATTTTATCAGTTGCATTTTGGAAAGACACTTTAAAAACTCAACCATTCAACTATCATTTTCTGATTTCCTACTGAATGCTATCTGAGACACTGAAAAAGACTGGATTCAAGAGGGAATTTTATAATCCTACAACATAATTTTCTAGTAACTAGATGATTAACAATTCTGTCTAAATATTTTGGTTGCATCTTTATGATTTCTTTACATAACTGCAAGTTGCCAATAGTTAATTTAGCTAGTTAGAGTATATTTTAGAGAGAAACAAAGAGATTCCTTAAGCTTCACCCACAGAAAATAAGTGCTTTGGAAGGTGGGTGTGTGCTTTAAATAATTTGATTCATAATGTAGAGGAAGGGAGTGTTCCAAAGAATGAAAGTGGAATTGCTTGTCTTTGAGCAGCAGTCCTGTTTCCTAGCCCTCTGGCTGTGTGCAAAGTGCCAGGGAGAAATGGCTTAGTCTAGGCAGCTGGGGACCTAGGGTAGCCATCTTGCACATCTGTAAATCACAAATCAGGATTTCAGGTGAGACTGGCTGTGTGAACTAAGCAGTATCCATCTGCCTCCAGACTTTTAGTTGTCCTGCCTCACTCCCATCCCTCTTACCTTAACTGACTTCTTGAGCCATAGATGGCAGTCACCCCCAGAAGCAGAAGTCAGGAAATTATCAGGGTAATAGATACAAGTTGTCCACCAAATGACTCATGGAAAATGACTCCTGATGCTCATGTTAATGTGAATTCCATGGCATTGGAGGTCAGCACATTACTGAGGAGGCATCTGAGCCCAACTTCCTGGTTTTGTCACCACTGCCAGCCTTGACCCAGTGATATTACTGTGGGAAGAAAAGAGCATTTCTTCTTGTTTCCAGCTGGAAGACCACTGCAGTATTCTCCCCAACCTCTGAGGCGTGTCCCTTGCTCCTCTTGAATTAAACATGAGTCTGAAGGTACACATGTGCTTCTACCAACCTGAGGTTGTTTTTGTTATTGTTGTTAAGTGCCGTCAAGTCGATTCCAACCCATAGCAACCCTGTACAGGGTTTCCAAGGAGCAGCTGGTGAGCTTGAACCACCGATCTTGCAGTTCAAACAGCTTTGCAGTCTGGCACTGTAACCCACAGTGCCACACCAGGACTCCTGAGGTAATCTAACTCAAATTTCCATCCGAAGAATAAAAAGCATTGGACACTCTTGCCTCAGGGTCGCCTTGTGTGTGTGTAAACATTTTGCTTTGTTGTAGATGAAAGTTTATACAACGAATCCATTTCCCACTCAACAATTCATACATACATTGTTCTGTGACATTGGTTGCTAGTCCTGCAATGTGTCAACACTCCCCCATTGCCAGCCTGCTTTCTCTGTTTCCACCTCTGCAATTTCCCTGCCCCTCCTTACTTTCTCATCTTTGCTTTTGGACAAATGGTGCCCATTTGGTTTCTTATAGTTGATTGCTATGAAGAGCCCATTCCTCATGGGTGTCTGTTGTTGTTGTTAGGTCCTGACAAGTCAGTTCCAACTCCTAGTGAGTGAGTGAACTTTTACACAGCAGAACGAAACCCTGCCTGGGCCTGCACCATTCTCACGTCTGTTGTTGTG
>NW_006408521.1:19599619-19632845 GCF_000296735.1 Chrysochloris asiatica
TGTTTAATTATATTTAGCACAATTTTTACTTGCGTGTGACACTAATGACATTGTCTAATGATTTCCACATTCCATTGGGTCACCTCTCTTTGGAATGGTCACAAATATGGATCTCTTCCAATCAGTTGGCCAGGTTGCTGTCTTCCAGACTTCTTGGCATAGATGAGTGAGTGCCTCCAGGGCTGCATCCATTTCTTGAAAGATTTCAATTTGCATTCCATCAATTCACTGAGCCTTGTTTTGACAATGCCGTCACTGCACATTGGACTTCTTCCTTCAGTATTATTGGCTCTTGATCGTATGCTACCTCTTGAAATAGTTGAACATTGACTTTTTTGTTGTTGTTACAGTGACTGTGTATTCTTTCCATTTTTGTTTTTGATGCTATCTGCATCATTAAATATTTTGCCCAAAGAAACCTTCAGTAACGAAAATTGAGACTTGGATTTTTTCCCCACCAGTTCTTCCATCTTTAGAAATGCTAAGCATGTTCTTCCCTTTGGTTTTATAATTCCAGATTTTGCACATTTCATTGTAATATTTGTCTTCTCGAGCTGCCCTTTGAAATTTTCTGTTCAGCTCTTTTACCTCTTAATTTCTTCCATTTGCTTTAGGAGCTCTACAAAAGAGAGAAATTTCAGTCTCTTCTGACATCCATTTTGGGCTTTTCTTTCTTTCTTTTCTTCTTAATGACCTTTTGCTTTCTTCCTGTATGATCTTCTTAATGTCCTCCCACACCCTCTGGTTTTGGGTCAATAGTATGTAATTGATCAAATCTGTTATTGAGATTATTTCTAAATTCAGGTGAGATATGATCAAAGTCATAGTTTGGCTCTTGTGGACTTTTTTTTTTTTTTTTTATAGTCTTCAGTTTCAGCCTGAACTTTCATATAAGCCATTGATGGTCTGTCCACAGTCTACCCACAGTCTGCCCCTGGACCTGTTTTGGTTGGTGATATAGAACTTTTCCACCACCTCTTTCCACAGATGTAGTCAATTTTATGTCTGTGTATTCCATCTGGCGAAGTCCATGTATATAATCATCTTTTCGGTTGTTTAAAAAACTTATTTGCAATGAAGAAGCCATCGGTCTTGCAAAATTCTATCATGTACCCCCCTCCAAGACTGAAACTCAAAGGGAACACATGAGCAGGCATATAAGCTTGCTGGCGACCACATTGGACTACTGATGAGTGGAAGAGGGGGAAAGGCAGCAATAAAGAAATGGGCTGAGTTCAACCATGTTCTTTAGACTCCCATTGACCTAGAGATCAGAGAGAGAAGAGGAAAGGCTGGTTGGTCCAAAGTGTGGTGAGACCCGGGGACTCCTGATCCCATGGATAAGGACATAGCCACAGAGGGCTAGAGCTGAGAGTGAAGCATCCAGCTGATATGAAGGGAAGGGAGATGCACAAGAACACCCAAACTTGCAGATAATACCCATCTGACCTAGCCTTGATGGCTTGATAATCAGAACTCGACTAGATAGAAGATTTAAAAAAAAAAAAACAATAATTTTTTATAAAGGAAATGAGGGTAAACTGCTACAATTTGATGAACTTGACCTATATTCATGGAGGCAGTAGTTCAAAATACCAGCTGAGAAGGAAAGAGTCTTCACATCAAGTACCAATGCTATCCCCTCTGGATACAGGGTAGATAGGGACAGACAACTTAGACATTGGCTACCTAAAATGAGGGGACAATAAAGGCATGAAGTGACTGGCTTACAAGTTTTCAAGAGGAAGAGTGTGTGGGGGAAGATAGAGTCCCCACTGAATAGTTTTCATCTTGTCTAGACAGGTCTGGTGAATAGTGAGGGGAGAAGATTCTTATAATTCAATAGTGAGTAATTGTTATCATGACTAATTGTGACTGTCATAATTATAAAGGTAGAAGTTTTGTAACAAAAACAGGGGAATAGTTAATCTTACAGTACAGAAACAGAGGACCCTAGGAACATGGGGGGAGAAGAGCACAAGCAGAATGCAGGACCCCATCCAGAGAAGCAGCAATACCAGAGATGTAAGCAGAGATGAGGACATGGAGACAGGGAGCAGCTGAGGACTCTAGACTCATGGAAAGAGAGGAACCGAGTGCTGGCAGCCAGGAGGCAGGCTTCCAGAATGTGCCATTTGGTTGTTTAAATTATTATATATTCCTGAGTGTTTTTGTGTACATCTACCCACCTCACCCCCCCAAAAAGAGAAGAAAAACAGAGGGAATAGAAGCAAATACTGTTGAATGATGATGTACAGAGGAGACTGTAATCACTGCAATGAAACGATGATGTAAAGCTGATGTTCTCCCATGTAAACTACCACTCAGTTCACACACACACACACAAAATTCTATCATGTGATTCCAGCATCATTTCTATCACCAAGGCCATATTTTCCAATGACTGATCCTTCCTCTTTGTTTCTAAGCTTTGCATTCTGGTCACTAGTAATTATCAAGTAATCTTGGTGGCATGTTTGATCAACTTTAGACTGAAGAAATTGGTTTGTTACTGTTGTTGTTAAGTACCGTGGGAGTCAGTTCCAACTCATAGTGACCCTGTACAGGGTTTCTGAGGCTGTAAATCTTTATGGGAGCAGAAAGCCTCATCTGTCTCCTGTGGAGCTGCTGTTAGTTTCGAACTGCCGACCTTGAGGTTAGCAGCCCGATTCGTAACCACTACGCCACTAGAGTTCCTTGAAGAAATTTGTAGAATTTTTCAATTTCATCATCACTGGCTTTATTGGTTGGTGCATACATTTGAATAATAGTGATATTAACTAATCTTCCTTGATGGTGGATTATCCTATCACAGACATCATTATATATTAAGACAGATCTTGAAATGTCCTTTTTCATGATGAATGTGACACCATTCTACTTCAATTTGTCATTCGTGGCATAGAAAACCATAAGAATTTCACATTCAACAGGGCCCATCACCAGTCCTTTTCAGCTCATTAATGTCTAGGATATCCATTTTTATTCAATTACATTTTTTACAACTACTAATTTTCCTAGAATCATACTTTGTACATTCCATGTTCTTATTATTGATGATAGTTATAGCTGTTTCTCCTCATGTTGCGTTGTGCCCCATCACAAAAGAAGGCCTTGAAAGCTTTACTCCATTTGTATCATCATGGTCAACTCTACTTCGAGGAGGCAGCTCTTCCTCAGTCGTTATTTTGGGTGCCTTCCAACTTGATGGACTCATCTTCTGGCACTATATCTGACAATATTATGGTGCTCTTCATCTTGTGTCAATATTCAATATTCTGTTGCTATCTGACATGGTTCCACTGTTATTCATGATGTTTTCAGGGGCTAAACATTCAAAAGTAGCTTTTCTCTCCTTCTTCCTTGTCTGTTTTAATCTGAAAGCTCAGTTGAAAACTGTAAACAATGGGTGCACACGGCTGGTATTTAAAATACTGGTGGCATAGTTTCCAGCATCACAGCAACATGCAAGTCAGCACAGTTAAGTCTGACTGACAGAGAATGGTGGATATGTACATGTATATGAGTATTTTTGCAGCATTTACAAATATGTACATACAGATGCCAAAACTATACCTATAGATTAAGTCCTGGTGTGGTGCTATAGGATAAGCACTGGACTACTAACTAAAAGGTTAGTGGTTCAAGCCCACCAGCCACTCCTCAGAATCCCTATATTCATAGGGTTGGTGTGTGTCAGAACTGACTTGACAGCCCTTAACAACAACAAATGTGTACGTGCGCATATACTCTCACACCACGGCCCACACCTATAGAGCATCTGTATCAACTACGTAACCACTCACACATTTTGTGTTGTTGTTACTGTTGCTCCACTAATCATTGGCCATTTTGTCATATTATGGCGGCTTGCATGTTGTGTTCATGCTGGCATCTATGCCACTGGTATTTCAAATCCCCGCAGGATCACCCACAGTAGACAGGTTTCAGGGGAGTTTCCTAGGTTCCACTTTCCAATATTCAACTGATGTTTGCAGCTGTTTCTTCTCAGTTTGAATCATACCACATCAAATTAAGTTCCGCAAATCTTTGCTCCATCATGTCGTTACTGTCAATTCTACTTGAGAAGGCAGCTCTTCCGCAGTCCTAATCTGAGTGCTTTCCAATTTGAAGAGCTTACCTTCTGGCATTCTGTCAGCCCATTGTTCTGCTGCTCTTCATAAGATTTTCACTGGCTAATCTTTTTAGAAGTAGATCTCCAGGTCCTTTTTACTGATCTGTCTTAGTCTGGAAGCTCTGCTGAAACCGGTCACTATGGGTGACCCTGATGTTATTTGAAATACCGGTGGCATAACTTTCAGCATCACAGCAACGCACAAGCCACCACAGTACAGCAAACTGACAGACAGGTGAGTGGTTACAAAATAGTGGCTTTTTGAGTTCTGTCGTTTTCCCTCCATTCTTTAGATGGCGGTCTTTCCTTCCCCCTGCATTCTGTTCTTTTTTCTTTTTGGAGTATCACATTTATTTTTGTTGTTGTTGTTGCTTTGTTTTTCTTTTTAATTCAAACATTTTGATGCTCACTTTGTTGCAAATTTACCTAAGAGTTGTTAGTCTGAATTGGTTCCTGTTTCCTTTTCACACAAACCTCTAAGTGCTAAAGATGTCGTTGGTTCACCTTGTACTTTTTTGATATAAATCTGGAGTCAGCCACTTCTTCAAAGGTCTGGTTCCTTTTAGAATCCAAGGTCTGTGCGATACCTGGGTTCAGTGCTAAACTGAGGATTTTCAGTGGCGTCCTGATGTGAGGCTGTAAAATAACCACTGGACTGCTAACTGCATTGTCAGCAGTTCAAACCCACCAGCCTCTCCTTGGAAACTCTATACTGGGTCGCAATGAGTTGCATCTGACTCAGCAACATTTAACAAGAACAACAAGGCTTTCAGTGGATACCTAGGATATATATTTTCTCACGTTTTAAGTTCATATTCATATTTCTAGTGTAAAATTAACATTATATGGCTTTTTTCTCTTTATTTAATTTTGTATTTATATCATTTTCCTCTTATAGCTTTTTTTTTTAAACTATATAGAGGAATAAAAAAATAAAAATTATTTCTGAAAAATGGAAACTTTTATATCATTAAAGTAAATAACCATGATCAATTCCTTTCTCCTACCATCTCTCACCACTACTAATTCTGCAGTTTCTCTTAATGAAAAAGCACAATAATGGATCCCAATAATTTTTTGGAAGAAGTACAGTTAGAATGCTCCTCGGATGACAGGATGGTGAGACTTCATCTCTCATGCTTTGGACATGTTATGAGGAGGGCCCAGGCCCTGGAGGAGAACAATATGTCTGATAAAGTGGAGGGTCAGTGAAAAAGAAGGAGACCTCCAACAATGGCAGCCGCAATGGTCTCAAGCGTAATGATTGTGCGGATGGTGTAAGATCAGGCAGCATTTCATTCTGTTGTGTCTAAGGTCGTTATGAGTCAGAACCGACTCCACAACACCTAACAACAACAATAATTTTTATCCTGCTTTATTTGAGCTATTAGCATGTGATAATATTATATATTTACTTATTTACTTGTTTAATGCTTGTCCTCCCAGTAGAATATAAGCTCCCTACAGGGAAAGTCTTGGGTTGTTTTATTCACTGCTTATAAGGGTGCCTACCACATAACAGGAGTCCTGGTGTGACGCTGTGGGCTAATGCACTGGACTGTAAAGCCGTTCAAACCACAAGGTTGGTGGTTCAAGCTCACCAGATGCTCCTTGGAAACCCTATACAGGGTCGCTATGGGTTGGAACCGCCTCGGCAGCACTTAACAACAACCACCACCACATAACAGCAATTCAATATATATATGTTGTATGAATGAAAGACTTCTAAAATTATTAGGGCAAATTGAGTGAAGGGAATCCTATGAAGTCAGTAAACTACTTGAATGTACATTAAAAGACATTGGAAGAGGCTTGGAATGACAATTTTCAAGAAAGTAAGGAGAAAATTTCTTGAGCTGCTACCAGCATGTGCCCTACGTGTGACTTCCTTCCGGCCTCTGTTTCCTCCCCTGTTAAATGTTGGGATTGAACCGGTGTTCCTAACTCATTCCAGCACCATATTTCATAATTTTAACATGAAAATCAATAAGTGACTTGCTTTTTCATGTACATATTTATCTTTTATCCATTAATCCCATTAATATTTATTAAATGTCTCCACGAGCCATGTACTGTTCAGGTGTCCTATTTGGTGTACGAATAGTTACAGTTTATTTGGACAATAGCTAGACCCTTAATTATTTAAAATTTGTTTTTCTTTTCTTCCTCTTCCTTCCTTTTTTTTTTTTTTTTTTCTCAGAAGCTTCTGGGCTTTTAAAAGTGAAGTCTATCTGCTAATTATTTTAAATTCTTAATACAAATGAAAACCTGGATAAACAACAAAAAACCATGTCAACATCTTAGCATATTAACATATTATATGTACATGATTTATAAGTTTATTCTTCTTTCTTATTTTATGCCTTCCAGTTTGACATGCTTTCAGAAAGCATCCACTATCAGAAATGGAGAGGTGGGTTAATAAACAAAACAACCTCGGTCACATTCATTGGCCGAGGGTTTTGCTCTGTAGAACTTTGTGCATTGGTGTGCATTCAGAAGCTCACTATCAGTGATTCCTCCTTCTTCTTACGCTTAGCATAGTCTTCACAGACTAGAGGCTTGCCTGGTAGGCAAAATTTGACATGACTCCTCAAATGTTAGCAGTGAAAATGAGACAACTGCAAAAACATTTTTCTGCTTCTGCCAGCATTGTGTTGTTGTTGTTGTTAAGTGCCATCAAGCCATTTCTGACTCATAGCAACCCTGTATAGGGTTTCCAAGGAGCAGCTGGTGAACTTGAACCGCTGACCTTGCAGTTCAAACCTACCTTGCGCATTAACCCACAGTGCCACACCAGTATACCAGTACACACACAGCATTGTGTAGCCCTGTACAAATCACATATTTTGCTTCTCTTGTACTTTGGTTTCTTCTTTAGCAAGTTAGTGGTTTTAGAATTTAGACTCCAGCCTCTTCCAGTGTGAACATGACTAGCTGCTAAAGTTAGAGCAATCCAATGCAGGGAAAAGTCAAAGGACTGAAAGGTTCTATTGCCCAAAGGCCTTGTTTTTGCTGGAGAGATAGATAGGCTTGCAAAATCACTGGCTAGGTTCCTGGATCAAATACCCCAAAATGTACTTTGTCAGGAGTGTTTTCTGTGATTAAAGCTCAAGGACAGTTTTACATAATCTACCTACTATGTAATTTGAAGAAAGCATTCATAGAGGATCTAGAATGATACCTTTATGATAATAATTCAGTGTTCCTTTCAGAACTGAAAAGGAGGATATTTTATCCTCCTCTAGATAATTTTTCTCTTATGATAAGTAGTTTGGTTTAAAATAAAAAACTACATAGAGGAATAAAAAAATAAAAATTATTTCTGAAAAGTGGAAAATTGAACAATTTGACCAAATTCCTTTGTGTTCAATTACTAAATGTAAACCATCAAAGACCTCTTTAGAAAAAAAAAACAGAACAAAACAAAAAAACTCAAGTGAACTTTGGATGCTCTAAGTTGTGGCTTTCAAAACAATTTAGATGAATGCATTTGAATTATGGTTTGGAGAAGAATACTGACAGTACCATGGACAGCTAGAAGAACAAGCAAATCTGTCCCTGAAGAAGTACAGCCAGAAGGCTTCTTCGAAGTCCGGATTTTGATACTTCATCTCTCAGACTTTGGCCATGCTATCAGAAGGGACCAGTCCCTGAAGAAGGACATCATGCTTGGCAAAGTGGAGGGTCAGTGAAAAAGAAGAAGACCCCCAATGACATGGATTGACTCGGCAGCAGCAACAACGGGCTCAAACATAACAATTGTGAGGATGGACCTGGACACGGTATCTATTACTCATAGTATCTACTACTCATATAAGTCATAACTGACTAGACACGGTATCTATTACTCATAGTATCTAATACTCATATGAGTCATAACTAACTAGACAGCAACTAACAATATGATTTGTATAAGACCCCCAGTGTCACTGTAGGATAAGCACTGGACTGCTAACTACAAGTTTGGCAGTTCAACTAACCAGCTGGTCTGTAGGAGAAAGATAAGGGTTTCTATATATAGCCTTGACCTAAATTGTGTGTGTGTGGAGGAGGGGGGAAAGGAGACTATAAAGGCACAAAGTGACTGGCTTACAAGTTTTCAAGAGGGAGGTTAGTCTCAGACGGTGCAGAGGAAGGTAGAATCTCCACTGAGTGGTTTTCATCCTGTCTAGATGGGGCAAGTGAAAGGAGATGGGGATAAGACTCTTGTGGTTTAACAGTGAGTAATTGTTATCATGACTGATTGCGATTGTTGCAACTGTAAAGGTAGAGGTTTTTTAGCAAAAATAGGGGAGTGGTTGATCTTGCAGTCCAGGAGCGGAGAACCCTGGGACCATCAAGGGAGAAGAGCGGGAGCAGAGTGTGGGACACAATTCAGAGGAGCAGCGATGCCAGAGATGGAGGCAGAGATGTGGAGAGATGGAGTGGCTGGGGACTCTAGACTCATGGAGGGAAAGGGGTTGTGTGCTGGCAGCCAGGGGGGCAGGCTTGCAGGGTATGACCTTTGGGTGTTTGAAAGATTGTATATTCCGGAGTATTTTGATGTACATCAACAAACAAACAAACAAGCAAAAAGCCAGGGGGAATAGAAGCAAATACTGTTGAATGACGATGCATGGAGGGGATTGTAATCATTGCAAAGAAATGAAACATGATAGGATGAGTGTAAAGCTGATGTTCTCCCATGTAAACCATCACTCAATTCATAATAAAAACTTAATAAAAAAACAACTGTAGCTTCAGAACCCCTACACAGGGTCACTGTGGGTCAGAATCGTCTCAATGGCATTGGGTTTGGTTTTTTATTTTTTATACCATTTTAATGGGAGCGGGGAGGTCCAAATGTTAAATAAAGTTATACCTCCTTCATTCATCCCAAAGTGATTCATAGGCAGTTGTCATAATGTAAAACCAGTAAGTAGATAACCAGAGATACTACATTGTTGTTGCTGTTGTTAGAAGCTCTTGAGTCACTTCCAACTCATAGGGACCCCATTCACAACAGAACAAAACACTGCCCGGGCCTGTGCCATCCTCACAATCATTCTGTCTGAGCCCATTGCTGCTGCCACTGTGTCAATCCATCTCATTGGGGTCTTCCTCTTTTCCACCGACCCTCCACTTTATCAAGTACCAGTCACTCCTTGAAAACTCTAAACAGGGTCACTCTGAGTCACAATCGACTTGATGGCAACTAAAAACAACAACAACAGTAGTAGTAGTACGTACCAAGAACCAGTTCTGCCATCTTAAGAAATAAAAGAACTCCTGGAACAGAAAGAAAAGCTGTAGAATGAAAGAAGGAAGATTAGAAAAGGGCAGAAACTAAAGAGTTGAGAGGCTCTAGGTAGCACAATCACATTAGACTTTTATTTGAGATAAATAATTTTGACTATGTTTAGCTGTTTAAAATGTGCTGCTGCTCTTCTCGATTCAAGTTTCAGAGAGCATGTGTCTGGATGATTTCATCTGGGACTTCTGCTCAGCCCTTGACCAAGAGGGGGGCACTCCACACTCATGCTGGGTCTATACTATTTTTGATAGGTGAGCATGGGTTCCCCCAAGCAAAAGTTAGATGTTGTTACCAGAAGAAGGGAGTGAATGCTAGGCAGGAAAAACAACAGATGTCAATGAACCTGATGCCAGGAATCTGGCCTCTCCATCCCCTTGGAAGGATCTGTGACATGAATTTGAGGCTAGGGACAGATACAAACCATGAATAGACATGAAGATAAGCCCTGGATCAAAGCTATGGCACAGGCCAGGAAGGGGCAGGCCTGAGTTGGAGAAGGCGGATGACACAGAGGAAACTTGGAGTTCTGAGGGGCGAGCAGCTGTATTTTCTGATACACACTTCATCCAACTGCCTGTACTGAGAATGTGCCGCATGGTCAGTGGAATGGAATGTAGGGCAGACACCAGACCCTCAGAACCACAAAGAAATCTAATACAAAGGTTTCAGCTTAGTTCACGCCCAGGCATTTTCTCTCATTTAATTCCAATTCTTTGTGATGTTCAACAGTGTCCTGAGGGGTACCCGATGCTCTAGAACCCGAAGCTCTTAGATAGCAGTTCTCAGCCCTGAGTATACATTGGAATCACCTGGGATCTTACAAAAATCTCAAAGCCCAACAGAATAAGGTCAAGCTTGCTGGTCAGAGGGTAAGACCAGCCAGAGTGTTCAAGACCCTGGTCAATAAGACCAGGGTGGTTAATTGCGGAAGGGAGAAACTGCCTAGCTTCTTTTATTGAGCTAGGGCTTACTTAACTGGCAGCATAGCGGGCTAGTTAGAGGGTACTGTGTTGTTACCAGAGAGCAAAGAGCAGACTAACATGATACATGCCTGGGAATCTGTCAGCTGGGGATCACAGTTGGAGCCAAGGGCTGGAGCAATATCAGTTACCAAATCCAAGAGATCAGTTCAAGATTTTGGTCAGGAATCAGACAAGAGACCAGGAGCTGAGGAGAGCAGAAACAGGTCTGGAAACAGAAAGGGGTGAGGGATGGTTGAGAAATTTCAGGATATTGACTCATAACAGCCCAGGAGACCAAAGTCTGTTCTCAGGGAATGCTGGTCAAATGGCAGGGGGCTGGGCAGCCTATCAGATAGCTCAGTAGTGAAGAGCTGGGCTGGAAGAAAATAGGCAAATATTATAGATTAGTTAGGAACCTGGACCAGAGAGATCAGTCCCTGAAGTCAAGCACAGGGACTGGGGGTCTAAAGAGCAGGAGGGGGTCTAAAGAGATCTACAGGTCAGAAATCCAGCCAAAGGGGACAATATTAAACAAGATAGACCTCTAGTCCCAGAATAGACCCCTCCAAAAGAAGCTACAGGTCCTTGCATTTTGCAGTGATATTTATTTAATTGGAGCTATCTCCTAACTGGCCATGTTGTATGTCCTGCAACAACAAAAAGACAACCAATTAAAAAATGCAATTTAAAAATAAGCAAAGCTCACGTGGAACCTCGGCTACTTAAGACAGAGCCATTGCCATGCTGCAATGAGTCTCAATGACTGGTAAGACTGAGGAATTCGCACTGACCACCTAAGACAGGCAGCGTCCCTTAAACAATCAATAAATAAGGAGTATTCAGATGCATACAGTGCAGACCCGGTCAGGAGGCCAAGCCCCTGTGGGCCCAAGCGTTGTTGACCGTCCAAACCATAGGCTCTGAGGATCAGACTCTAGCCACCTAGTAGACATAGCAAACTGTCCCTCATCTGATTATTCAGTAATGCTTGTTAGTAATCTCATACATGAGCCCTGGATATCCACAGACAAATGTAAAAACCTGCCCTAAAAGCCAAGACTGTAAATTCCAAAAAGGCAAGTCCCCCCCCATCCAAAAAAAAAAAGCTAAAGAGGATAGAGAGAAACACTGTAAACTGATGATATATGGAGGGGATAATAATCAATGTAATGAAACAAGCTATATGAATGGTTGAATGTGAAGCTGATGATGTGCCCTGTAAACTTTCACTCAATGCAAAATAAAAACATTTAATTAAAAAAAAATAAGCAAAGAAATGAAAAAGATTAAATAGCAACTTAGGGAGCAGTGAGTGCATGTTAAGGAGCGAGAAACAACTCAGAAAAGAACAATGAGTTGTACAACTCCAAGAATGTTATCAATGTCACTGAAATGTACATATAGAAACTTGAGTTGGTGTATTTTTGCTGTGTCTATGGTGTGGCGCTGTGGGTTAATACGGCAGATTGCAAAGCTGTTTGAACTGCAAGGTCAGCGGTTCAAGCTCACCAGCTGCTCCTTGGAAACCCTATACAGGGTCACTATGGGTCGGAATCAACTTGACAGCACTTAACAACAACAACAATTTTCAATAATAAAAATTCAATAAGTTAATTTTTAATGGTAAAAGGATTTGAGTAGACAATTCTTAAAAGATGATATACACAATTGGCAATAAGCACATGAAAAGATGTGCCAAAGCATTGTATGCTAAACCTATTGTCACTGAGTCGATTCCAACTCGTAGTGAAAAGTCTCAGCTTTCTCCTGTGGTTTAAACTTTACAAGTTTAACCTTGTGGTTAGCAGTCCTGTGCTTATCCTAGAGTGTCACCAGGGAAATGCAAATCAAAACCACAATGAGACACCACTTCATACCCTAGTCTAAGATGGCTATTACCAGAAAAAGAAAAAAAGCAACTATTGTCAAGGATATGGAGAAATTGGAACTCTCATGAATTGCTGGTAGGAACATAAAATGGTCCATCTAGCAGCTGTGAAAATCTGATGGCTCCTCAAAAAGTTAATCTCCTTATAATCTAGCAATTGCTTAGTTGAAAGCGTGACTCAAGCAGATCCTTGTACATCAATGTTCACTGTAGAATTATTCACAACAACCAAAAGGTGGAAATAACTCAAGTCCATCAACAGGTGATGGATAAACAACATCTGGTATAAACACACAATGGAATATTCCTCAGCCAAAAAGAGAAATGAAGCTCTGATACATGCTACAATATGGATGAGCCCTGAAGACATTACCTTGAATAAAATAAGTCAGACACAAAAGGACAAATGTGATCCCACATATATGAAATATATAGAATAGATAAATGCACAGAAACAAAAGATTATTAGTAGTTATCAAGGACTGGGAGGAGAGGCAGGGAAGGAGAAATGGGAGTTATGGGCAACCAGGGACTGAGAGTTCCTATTTAGGGTCCTGAAAAACATTTAGAAATAGATAGTGGTGAGGGTTTCACGACGTGGTGAATGAAACAATGTCCACTATGCACTTGGTGGTGGTGTGCAGTGGAGCCCGTTCCGACTCATAGCGGCCCTGTACAGGAGACTCATAGCGACCCTGTACAGGGTTTCCAAGGCTATACATGTTTATGGGAGCAGAAAGCCTCATCTTTCTCCCACAGAATGGCTGGTAGTTTCGAACTGCTGATCTTGAGTTAGCAACCCGACTCGTAACCACTACGCTACCAGAGCTCCTTAAATTATGCTTAGGAATGGTTAAAATGGCAAATATTTTGACATAGATGTTTTACCACATGAGAAAGAGAGAGTTACCAACTCGATGGCACCTAACAACAACAACAAAAATGATCTTAAATTCCTTTTCATATGCTTATCAGTCACTTGTTTATCTTCTTTTTGTGAAGTATATCTTCAAGTTATGGTTCTAATTTTTTTCTTTTAATATTGTTTACCTTTTAAATTACTGTTTTATACGGATTATTTATATATTCTGGGTATGAGTCCTTTGTCAGGTATATGGATTGTGAATATTTTCTTCAACTTTCTTAACACTTCAAGTCTATGATATATATACCTTTCAGCTTTCTTAACACTATGCTAAATATTTCTAAAGCAAGCTCTTTTGAGTAGCTGATGTTTTTAATTTTGTCGAAGTCCAATTTGCTAAATTTTTCTTTTGTCCCACTAAGAAATCTTTGCCTACTCCAAGTTTATGAAATTATTCTCCTCTACTTTATTCTAGAAAGGAACCCTGGTAGCATGGTGGATTATGAGCTGGGCTGCAACCTGCAAGGACAGCAGTTCAAATCTTTTCAGAAGGATGAGGCTCTCTGCTCCTGTCAAGACTTACAGCTGTGGAAACCTGATACAAAGTTGCTATGAGTTGGGACTGACTCCAAGGCATACATACAACCAACACTACCTGTCTTCTAGAAGCTTTGTAATTTTAGCTACCACATTTAGGTCTAAATCCATCAAAAATGAAGTATATATTTTGTATGGTTGTTTAAACCAGAATTTCCCAGGCAGTTCTGGCCATGAGATACCTTTCCCTACACCTGTCCACAGCCCCAGGAACCAACACACAAAACACACTGAGAAATGGACATACCATTAGAGGAATCATTGTAACAATTCAAACTGATAAACACGTATGGACACTATTAAAGCCAATTGCTACAATCTAGACCAAATGAGCAAGACACAGAAGGCAGCAAGTTAATATTAAAGAGATGTTAGTAGACTTTGACAGACAGAAAAGGAACTGTTTCTATTTAGGGTTAAATCCATAAATATTCAAAACATGAAAAACTAGCATATGTCAACTAATCCTTCTAGAAAGACATCAGCTCCTAATCAAGAACTTGAATGCCGTATTATCAGTCCTTAGACATATATATATGTCTTAGCAGCCACAATAGTCTTGGACATATATTAAACAATCTGTTTGCAGTTGAAATATAATATTTTTTGAAAGATATACATTAAAATGTTGAGTTGTTATTTGATGGTAGGATTATAAGTATATTTTGTCTTAATTAATTTAAAATTTTTAAAAAGGGCTATTAAGTCTCCATTATGAGAAGAGTGAATGTTTAGTCTCATCATTGCTTAAATGTTTTTAAATTAAGTAACTGATTTTAATATTAATATTAAGACATGTGGCATAAATGATTAAGCACTACTCTGATACTGAAAGGTTGGCAGTGTGCACCCAGAGGCTCCAGGGGAGAAAGATGCTATTTCATGCTGTTATATGAAGTCGCTATTTAAAATAGACACGGCGCCACTCAACAATAACTGATGGAACTAAGTAACCAGGAACCATTGTATATGTTTTGAAAATATTTACAGGCAACATCTGTAAATAAGGAAATAGAATGCTTTGCAAAATGGACATGAGATATTGATTTCTGCTAAACAGGAACATTTGAAATTTGGTCTGCTGCTTCAATATCTAATTTACCTTCAAGTATCAAATACTCAGCTTCTTAGTTGCTGAATACAGAATACTAGTAGAGGGAGTTCATTGAAATCCCTCCATTTCAATAAAGTTCTAGAAAAAATGCTAAGAATATATACTTTATTAATTTTCATAATCAGTATGTCTGCAGCCACAGGTCAGACTATTTGATATATTTTATCCATCACTGGTAGTTGTATCTTGCAAGCTATTTCAAACAGTATTAGATTTATGTTTTTTATTTGTCTTAAGGCACTTGATACTTTGCTTGTACTAACTATGCAACCCCACATAATCCGACAATGGAATCTAGAGAGGGTGCCCACAATAAAACCTTGGTTAATGATAATATAGGACAACTCATCACCATAAATTAAAACTTTATATCCACATGTGAGCAATTTTCTTTACCCCAGAGAGTGTTAAGGAATTTTCCTTGCTTATTTTCTTATAAACAAAGAACACTTTTAAAGAGAAAAAGAAATTATATAGACTCTATCCATTCTCCTAGTAGATTATTTGTTATGCACACATTGTTGGGATACCTAAATGAAAAGAGAGATCAATTTTAGATTTGAAATTTACCTTATAATTGCAGACTACAGATGTCAGTAATTGCTCCTGCAGACTTATAAGAGACAAGTTTCATAGCATGAAACTGAGGATAACCTGGCTAAATGTTTCATTCATGTGATAGAGTGGAGTCTAGCACATGATTCCATAGGATGGTCAGGGTCTGCCCAGTGGTGAGTGTAATTGTGTCTTTGTGGGATTGGAGGCTAATTTCCCACTCAGCCTCAGACAGTGATAGAATTGCCTACTCATGCTCTGTGCTCCACTTTGGAATTTGTGGCTCTACCTCAGATCTAAGCTGTCTTTAAATGTCAAGTAAGAAGAGCAGCAGGGCTAGAATCAAGTTTAAAAGGAAGTCCAGTTGGCTCTAGCTGGTGGGTGTCAGAGAGATAGGATGATATTCTTGTCAGAAGCCTAACCAAGATTCTTCCAAATTGCATTTTCATAAATGTCCTGTATTTAGCTAACATTGCCTACTTTGTACAATTGAGTGGTGCAAGGGAGCAGAGAACTGGGAAACAATGAGAGTGTGAAGGACTTGGAGAGTGAGGAGGGCTTAATGTTATTGTCAAGTGCCACTGAGTCAGTTCCTACTCACAGCAACCCTGTATGGCTGGGGCAGGGAACATTTACTTCTGCCAAAATTTATAACATCATTCGTGGGCCATACAAAATTATTAACTTAAAAATTAGCCTATGATATTTGGTCAAACACTTAATTAACTCACCCCTAATGTGATGGCTGGAACTGCAGTTGCCTTGGTAGGGCCAGACCATTATGATTTCTCAGGCCTTATTTGGCTTGTGGGACGGAAGTTCCCCACCATGGCTATATAGTTTCTGAGGAGCAGTTGGTGAGTTTGAACCACCAAACCTGTGGCTAGCAGTCCAGTGCTTACCCTACAGCCCCATACCAGGGCTTTAGTACGAATTTAATTTCTTTGAATTCCAGCTTCAAAAGGACACAAAGCCTAAGCCCTGAGTTTGCACTTGGAGTCTTACAAATTTATCTGAGGAATCAGAGTCTCTTTCATATTCTTTGAACACTTTTTCAATCATAGAACACTTATCCTTGCAAGGGTACATCTGTTTTTTGTTTTGTTTTTTTAAACAGCTAACAGTCATTTTGGGCCCATTTAGTTCGATTTGGATGGTGTGCTTTCTTTCATGTGGTGCTAACAATGCCTTGTTTCATTTACTTTTCATGACAACCCTGGTATAGGCACTCTGATGCTCAAACTGCAGAGAAGGAAGGTGAAAGTAGGTGTAACTAATGGGTATTGTTTCAAAACTCGTAGGTAACAGAGGTTGTACTTGAATCCATATCTTCTGGCTCCTAAACTAAGATTCTTTGCACTATAGCAAAGGTGTCATTTTTAATTTAAAAGAGAAACAGAGAAGGAAAAAAACAGTACTATAGGACAGCATTGTTGTTGTTGTTGTTAAGTGCCGTCGAGTCAGTTCCGACCCATAGCGACCCTGTACAGGGTTTCCGAGGGTGTAAATCCTTACGGGAGTAGAAAGCCTCATCTTTCTCCCGCGGAGCAGCTGGTAGTTTCGAACTGCTGACCTTATGGTTCGCAGCCCAATTCGTAACCACTACGCTACCAGAGTTCAGCATAGTGAATTTTAATCCATACCCCATAATCTTGTGTCAAGATGGAATTTTCAAAAAACATTTTAAGCAATGACATCTCATTAGATTAAATGAGTGGCTACCTAAGAAATAAGTGCCTGGTTTTCCAAAGAAAATTTGGAAGAATAATGCTCATCCTGATACGTGATTAGATTTTTAAAGTCCCATTATTTTAATCTAGTAAAATTAAAATGCTTGCTAGCTTCCAAAAAAAAACACTGTGCAGAAAAAAAAATATTGAAGGCAAAAATATTTAATGATTTTGAAAATGAAAACTGAAAAGAACCTCCAATGACACACATAAATATCATCCAATCCTAATCAAGAAAAAAACCAAACAAACATGTTTAAGTGTCTATATTCTTGAAAAATGTGTACCAAAATTATTATCTCATAGAGGAATAAAGACGGTGATTAATAGGGAATGTTTGATTTTTGTATTGCTTTTGTTTTTCTTTTTTCCCCTAATAAACATTTTTCTTATAATAAAAAATGTTACAAAAATCAAGAACTATACATAAGAAAAATATTAAAATATGAAAAGAAAGAAAAGAACAATGTCAGATAAATTTAGTCATGCTAACGCTTACAATGCCTGTTCAAAGAATACAATGGGCCCAAGAGATCATACCCAGCCTTATTCTTAGTCATAACTGATTTTCCTTCCTCAGTTGGCTTGACTTGCTTCTGGGGATATTTTCAACAACCAATACATTTATTTCTTGTTGAACTCTGAATGATCAAGTATTATACCCAACTTAAAAGACTTTAAAATTAGAATTTGTGTTGAGAAAACACACCAATTATACCCCAGGGATTGGTTGTTGTTATTATACGCCATCGAGTTGGTACCGACTCATAGTGACCCTACTATGCACAACAGAAAGAAACACTGCCAAGTTCTGTGCCAACCTCATAGTTGTTGCTACATTTGAGCCTATTGCTGCTGCCACTGTGCCAATCCATCTTGTTGGGGACCTTCCTCTTTTTCACTGACCCTCCAATTTACCAAGCATGATCTCCTTCTTCAGGGACTGGTTCCTCCTGATAATATGTCCAAAGTATGAGAGACAAAAGTCTGGCCATCCTGGCTTCCAAAGAGCATATGGTTGTACTTCTTCCAACACAGATTTGTTTGTTCTTTTGACAGTTCAAGTATTGGTTAGGACCTGAAAGTCCAGCTGCTGGTGACACGATGCACTGATGTGATTTTGTTTGGGAGAATTACTTTGTTGTCAATGAAAGTGTATAAGTAGAAAATTTGTTTGTAGGGAAGCTTCTGAATTGGCCCATGATGATCATCAGGGGTGATGGGTTCCATTTCTAACTTAGCCATACGATGAGCCATATTACAGTGGAAAGTTACGTAATCTTTTAAAGCCTCATCTGATCCGTAGAGATAGTATCATATTTCTCTGACTCTATGATAACACATTTCCTCTATATCGTACTATTCCTAAAATGGGATGTGTCTAAAGTTTCTAGTTTCCAGGCCCAGTATGAAGAATAGTTGCTATTGCTATGTGAACTAATAAGGTATCTGTTCATTTGATGTTATTTCAGGTTAGTTCCTTGCATTGATTAGTCCAATGGATTGACAGACCATATGAGCATCAATCTCTAAGACTCTGAGAGCAGAACTAGATGGTTTGGTATCACTAGAAATGTATAAGAGCTGATTGGGATTGTGGTTACTTGGGTTACCAGCTTGATTAAGTTATTTGATTCTGGACGTTATACAGAAAATCATAGGCATCCAGGATCCTTTAAACTTTGCTGCATTTTCAAGTTACATTTATTCCTATGAGTTTCTTTTAATTTATTATTTTTGAGGTGGTGTCGTGGGTTATGTGTTGAGCTGTTAGCCACAAGGCTGAAAGTTCGAATCTATCAACCACTTGTCAGGAGAAAGATGAAGCTCTCTGCTCCTGTAGAGATTTACAGCCTCAGAAACCCTAAGCAGGGTTACTATGAGTTGGAACTGACTCGATGGCCCACAACAACAACAACTTGCCTTGATAGCATCACACACATTTATTTGTATCTCATCTTTAGCTATAAAATTTACATTTATACTAAGTAAAGCAAACATTTGTTACTGGAAGACTAATGAAATCTCCATATTTTCCTATTAAGAAGCAACAGACACCCTATAATTATGTTTATTAAATTGATTCATTAACTGATGGCACAGAGAAAAGGAAAATTATTACTAGCAGGCTAATGTTTTGAAAATTAAACGAGATTATGCTTATAAAATGCTTTGCATAGTACCGGGTACATAGTAAGTACTCAACAAACATTGTCATCATTGTCATCCTCAACATTACTATCATCACACTTTATAGCGTATCAGTTTATAGTGATTTTTCACATTCCTATCTCACTCATAGTTCATATCTCTAACACACACACTACTATAGTTGTGTGTGTATGGGGTGGTTGGGTGGGTGTTAAAACAGTCACTTGTAAATTGTGTCATCTTTTAGAACCAGTGTCAATTTGTTCTGAGAGGTAAATTCACTCAGTCATGGCTTGCTTTGATTTTGTTAACCTTAAACTTTATTAAGTGAAAGAGATTTTTCTTTCTTTTGTTTACTTCTCTGCAACTGAAACCTACTTGACCTCCTCAGAAAAGAAAAGACTATTAAAGTTAAACTAATTGAACTAAAATTGACTTTATTATAAATCTAAGGAAGAAAATAAGTTTTAGTCCCCTTCAGAGTCATATATCTAAACTAAAGTATTTCTGTTTCAGTCTATTAAGCTTCTGATCAAGACAAACAGACCTTTTGTAAAATTAAGACAGAGTTCAATAGGATTAGAAAAGGAAGGTCAGACGGAAGATGCACATATTATATTTTAAATCATTTGGGGTTCAAGCCAACTTGACGGGCTTTTGAGGCAGATATTACTTTAATAAGAGTCATTGTTTACTGAATTCTTTAAACTAATTCTAGAAACCACTAGATTCAATCTAATTGTTAAATGATAAAAGGCAGTGATTTGGGGAAACATGTTTATGTGCAGCTTTATGTAAGGCAGAAATATTTTATCTCTGTGTAAGGGGGGAAATGTATCCAAGGGTCCACACCCATACAGATGGGTATGTATCTTCCTTTGTGCGCTTTGGTTTCCATGCCAGGGAGTTTATTTCTGTCTACACAGATAATACCAGGCCTGCTCACCCCAGCCTTCAAGGACCCTCAGGGTAAAAGGCTAGAGAACAGCAAGTCCCCAGAACAATTGGGGAGCCTGTTCACAGTTTTGGCTGCCTGTGTTGCTGCCCTGCCAGCCTGTCTGAAGCATTTTGGAAACACCCAGTCTTTGCAGAAGTTTGAACTTGGAATTAGAGAACAAAAATGAATAAAAGAACAAAATTTCCCCAAAGAAGAGAACGGGGGCCTTCACTCTCCAGTCTAGTTTTCCTGCCTCTTAGCCACATTTAAACCAGAGGACACAGCACCTCAGCACGGGGCACATGTTCATGCTGAGTGGAGGGGAGAATACTCACTTCTTCTTTCTTCAGCCAGGACCTGTAACCACCAATGTAAACTCTATCCTCACCAACGGTTAAAAAACATCTCTCTTCTGTTGGTTCCACAAAACCATGGGGGTCTTCATGTCTCTCTCCTTGGTCCACATTCTTCTCTCTGCCGGAATGTCTTTACCTAACTTCTCTGCAAGACTGACTCCTTTTAGTTCTTCTCGACTCATGTGGTGTTCCTCCTGCTTGGAAGCCATTCCTAACCCACCCTCTTGTGTTGCTGTTGTTGTTAAGTGCCGTGGAGTCAGTTCCGACTCATAGCCACCCTACACAGGGTTTCCGAGGCTGTAAATCTTTACGGGAGCAGACCGCCTCATCTTTCTCCCACGGAACCGCTGGTAGTTTTGAACTGCTGACCTTGCAGCTCACAGCCCGATTCATAACCACTACACTACTGATCAGTCTCAATTAGGAGTCCTTCTTAATACTTCTCTGTGTCCATTCAATTCAGTCCTGCATTCTCCTATACATCTCGTTTACCTTTAGCATGTTATTAGAAGGTACTACTCCCTGGAAGAGGACATCATGCTTGGTAAAGTAGAGGGTCAGCAGAAAAGAGGAAGATGGAATGAAGTGGATTGGTGCAGTCGATATAACAATGGGCTCAAACATATGAGGATGGGGCAGGGCCGGGCAAGTTTTGCTCTGTTATACAGAAGGTCCCTATGAGTCAGAGCTGATTTGACAGTATTTAGCGACAACAATTATGATGGCTCTTATACTGTGAAAAGAAAAGTTCTCTGAAAGAGAACTTTTCAGATGGATTGGGTACCAAGGCCTGGAGAAAAACCATGAGTGTGGTATTTACCATTATTCTTGCTCACATTTATTGACTGCTCACTGTAAACAGGCACTATAGTCAGGGCTTTCTGTGCATTCATGCACTTCTTTCTTATTTTTCATTTTATGGTACTATCGATATTCCCACTTTACAAATAAGAAAACTGAAGTGTCAAGGATGTTACTTGCTCAAGGTCAAGGGGTGGTAAGTGCAGCCAAGGTTCAAAGCCAGGCCTTTGTTACTGTGTTAAACTAGTAGTGGGGCATGGAAAAGAGATTATACTTTTCTGATCCCCATTAATGGAACATCTTTTCAGCCCCAAGAGGGATTTCACTCAGGTGGAGGTAGGCTTGGGTCTGGATTCTGAGAAGCCAGCTCTAGCCAGCTACCACTCTGTTATGGAGCAATAAATAGGTATGACGAGGCCCCAGTCTCTGAACTAGACTTCCTACACTGAGTCCTGTCTCTACCATGTCCTAGATGTAGGACTTTGAGTGAGTCCTTTAACTGCTGCATCCTCATCTGTAAAATGCGGACAATAATAGCATTGATCCTGGAAGGTTGTAATAAATCATTTGCTGTTGAGTCACCTTCGACTTATGACAGCCCCATGTGTGTCAGAGTAGAACTGTGTTCCATATGGTTTTCAATAGCTGGATATTTGGAAATAGATCACCAACCTTTTATTCCAAGGTGCTTCTCAGTAAACTTGAATCTTCAACCTTTCAGTTATCAGTCAAACATATTAACCACTTGTACCATCCAAGGACTTAGTAAAGGTTGTATTGTGGTTAAGTGTCGTCAAGTTGGTTCTGACTCCTAGAGACCCTGTATGGGGTTTCCAAGGAGTGAATGATGGATCTAAACTGCCAACTTTGTGGATAGTACAGTACCACACAAGGACTCCAGTGAAGGCGGTTGTTATTGTAGTTAGGTGCCATCGAGTTGGTACCGACTCATAGCGACCTCATGCACAGCAGAATGAAACACTGCCCGATCCTGAGCCAACCTCACTATTGTTGCCATGCTTGAGTCCATCGATGCTGCTATTTGGCAAGGTTAAATGAGTTAACACTTAAAATAGTCCTAACACAAACTAAATGCTTGGTAAGTATTATCAAGGACCTTCTCCTGAGGGTAAGAGTGAAGTCTAAAGTCTCCTGGGAGGTCCTGAAAATGCCCCGTTTTTTACATTGGGGCCTTGAAAAGAGGAGCAAGGATGGGGCTTCTTCTTCAGACTTGTAAGCGAGCAAAGTGGCCTCTGCTTCACAGAAGGAGCTAAGAGTAATTGGGAAACTGGATTAATTCAACAGATTTTTCTTTCACACTTAACTACTTCAGGGCCATTTGTATCTATAAAGAGAATGTCTGTTTATCCAAATGGACCTTACTGCTTGTTAGAATTCAAGTACCATGACTGAGGAGACTATGTCTTTCAGAGTTAGTGACTTTCCTGAGTTTTGCCCAAGAAGCTAAGGATCTGAAATCTTTAAGTTAAGGGCTGGAGGGTCCAGCCTCAAAGCTGGTTTTGGTTTTTTAACCTCCATTTTCAAGGACACTGCTGACCTCTAACAAGGATCTCCTCATCTCACTTCCATATTCCTATCCCTTCCAGCCCAGGCCTATCCCTGTCTCCACTCTGTTCTTCAACTCTTCTAGGAGTTGAAGTAGTACAGATTGCTGACCATTGAAAGACAGATCAGAAGAGGGTGCTCAATCATCTCAGCTTGCTGGGGACTGTCCTGGTGTTAGCAATCAAAAAGTCCTGTGTCTCAGGAAGCCCTTGGGTCTCAGGCAAACCTTGAGAGTTGGTCACCCTATGCCAGCTGTTTTGCTTCAGGGTTAATGGGCTATATATAGGAGGTCCACTTAGATAATTTCTATCAAGCATGGTCATTGAGGAATCTCATGCAGTGATTCTCACAGAATTCTTTAGAGGACTTGTAAAAACACAGATTACTGGACTTCAACCCCATAGTTTCTGATTCAGTAGGTCTGGGGTTGTTGTTAAGTGCCATTGAGTTGGTTCTGACTCATAGTGACTCTGTACAGGGTTTCCAAGGAGTGGCTGATTCTGCAACTTGGTTATTTCTTAGAGTCAATCTTTCTTGTTTCTTTGTGTGAGCTAAAATTCTCTGTTGTCTCTGAGACATTGTAGTGTTCTATTTGTATTTAACTGATAATTGTATGTTGGTGTGTTCTTAGGCTCTCATCAACTGTTTCCTGGTGGATGTGGCCAGAGAATGGAAGTGTGTATACCATTTTCCATTCACCATTCATGCAGCTCAGTTTAAGATGGGTTTGGCTGGTGTTGACTGATGTCTATCATTGATTATGTTGTATAGGAGCTGGTATTGGTACTTGTCCAGTGGGTGCAGCTGCAGAGGGTACAGTTGTGGCTAAGCTGCATGTATGGCACAGTTGCAAGAGGAGAAAGCACACACAGGAAAACAAAACAGAACAAACAAACAACAGTGAGAACAAAATAGAATAAAGGATTAAAAACTAAGTAAAAATGACCAGCAACAAGAAAAAAAAAAGATAATAATAACTAAGAAGATAAAAGAGGGATAAGAAAATAGAGCTGGACAAAAGAAAAATAAGAAAGAAAATAAAAGGAAGCGATAAAAACACTAAAAGAGAGAGAGAGAGAGATGAAAAGAGAAAGAGACTAGAGAGTAGCAAAGAAAAATTAAGAGGAACAAAAGAAGAAGGTGGAAATGAGAAACAGAAGAAAAAATAAAACAGAGATAGAAAGGATAAAAACCAAGGAAAGGAAAAGAGAGGAAAAAGAAAGAATAAACAAACAAAAACTAATGAAACAAAGAAAGGATAAGAAACAAACAAAAAACCAGTGCAATTGGTGAACCCAGAGAGGAGAAAAATCTGGGTTGCTCCTGCCAGTCAAGGAACTCACTAGATTGGTGGATGAAGCATGTGACAGCTTAGTTCCCAGCCCAAATGGAGTTCCTATAGGCCCAGGTGTTGTATACGTTCAGGGCACCACATCTGGAAGTTCGTGGAGGCCCTGCAGATTGCTAGTTCAGTGTCTGTTAGAACCAAAGGGCATCTGGGTTATGAGGTTCCTGCTAGTCTAATACTGGTCTGGAGGTTCTGTGGGTTCTGTGGATCTGGAGCAGAGCCTGACTGAATCCAGGGGCCAAGGCAGTGCAGTGGGCACTTGCCTCACATTGGCTTATAGTGCATGGCTCTGAACTCTTGGAGAACAGGGTCTGCACTGAGGGTAGATGAGGTTGGGGGCTGGTCTTACTTCTGCTATCCTGGAGAATGTATGGAGCAAAAGGAATCTCTCCTTTTCTGTCACACATGTGAGCCTGTGCCATCAGGCTGCCATCTGTCTGTCTCTCCAAAACTGCTTGCAAAAGTTCAAGATGGCCACAGTGCACCTGACGGGCAGTCTCCTCACCAGTCAGTCTGTTTATCCTCCCAGTAGATATTTAATCAATTTCTCTATCCTTTCTTCTGAAGCACAGGGTTCCAAGAGTGTCCTCGGTGTCTGTTGCATTTGGTCTTCAGTGGCACTGTGACTTACTGCGTGGATTGCAAAGTCAGTTTGAACCGCAAGGTTGGCAGTTCAAGCTCATCAGTCACTCCTTGGAAACCTATACAGGGTCACTATCATCAGAACTGACCGACAGCATTTAATAACAATATGTAGAGGGATGTGTAGTGTGTCTGTCTGGTCCACCATCTTGCCAGAAGTCAGTGTCATTTGATTTCTTGACTTTAGCTTCCATGAGTGTTGATTGTGGATCCAAGTAAAATGAAATCTTTGATCCAGTCAAAGGAAAAGATTGACAACTCCAATCTTTTCTCCATTTATAATGATGTTATTTATTGGTCCAGTTATGAGATTTTAATTGTCTTTATAGTGATGTATAATCCATACTCAAGGCTGTATTCTTTGATCTTCATCAGTGCTTCAAGTCCTCTTTGCTTTCTGCAAGCAAGGTTGTATCATCTGTATATCACAGATTATTAATGAGTCTTCCTCCAATCCTGATGTCATGTTCTTCTTTATATAATCCAGTTTCTTGGATTATTTGCTCAATTTAGTAAGATTACTTAACAACATAATTTGCTCACATAGTAAGAACAATGCCTGGAACATAATAAGTGATTTTATTTTGTTGAGCAAATAATCTGAGAAGATCACTTACTATGTTCCAGGAATTATTCTAGATGCAGTAAAGGAAACAGAGAAATCCATTCATTTCCCTTCCTCATAAACTTACATTATTTCGAATGTAAAATTTTTAAATGGTAATAGTCATTAGAGTGATGATGCGCATGTTGGTTCTGTCAGTCTTTCAGGTGATGTGGCCATATTATCTCACCTTTGTAGACACTACTGTTTGGAGCAAGAGTGGACACTTTTTCCCATGTCTGTTAAGCCACAGACAGTCAACAACTATGGCAGGACCTGGTTAGAAAATGGGTTGATTTGCCTCTCTTTCAAGAATTGAAATGAGAACCAGAGAAGTAGGAACCGACTTAACAGCACTTAACAACAACAATGAAGGTATGAGGAGCCCTGATAGCATAGTGGATTATGAGATGGGCTGCTAACTGCAAGGTCAGTAGTTCAAATCTACCAGTCACTCCGTGGGCAAAAGATGAGACTTTCTGGTCCTGTAAAGATTTACAGCCTCAGAAACCCTATATAGAGTCACTACAAATCAGAACTGACTTGGTGGCACACAACCACCACCATCACCAATGAAGGTACAGAAGCCAGCCAGGTGACAGATAAGATCAAAAGAGATCAAATGAGAGTACCTGAGCCACAATAATGGCAAAGCACTAGAGCACAAAACAAACACATGGAATCTTGCAGCTATAGTCCTTGAAGTCAGCTTGGAAGCAGAACCAGATAGCACTAAAAATATATATTCCTATACATCAGACCACTACTTGTCTGTCACTTTGTTGTATTGTGGTGGCTTGCTTGTTGCTGTGATGCTGATATTTCAAACACCAACATGGTCACTGATAGTGGACAGATTTCAGCAAAGCTTCAAGACTAGGATAGACTAGAAAGGAGGACCTGGCAATCTACTTCTGAAAACACTGGCTAAGGAAAACCTTATGAGTAGCAGTGCAGCATTATCTTGTATGGCGCCAGAAGATGAGTTCCTCAGGTTGGAAGACACTCAAAACACAACTGGGAAGGAGCTGCCTCCTCAAGGTAGAGCCCATATCAATGACATGGATTGAGTAAAGGTTTCAGGATCATTATTTGTTGATGTGGCAAGATTTAAAATGAGAAGAAACAGCTGCAAATATCCACTAATAATTGGAACAAGGAATGGATGAAGGATGAAGCTAGGAAAATTGGAAGCTGCCGAAACTGAAATGTAACACATAAAGATTAATATCCTTGGCACTAGTGAACTGAAATGGACTGGTAGTGGCCATTTTGAATCAAACAAAAGTAGAGGGTCAGTGGAAAAAAGAAAGACCCTCAACAAGATGGACTGACACAGTGGCTGCAACAATGGGCTCAAACAGCAAAGATTGTGGAGACAGTGCAGGATGGGGCAGGGTTTTGTTCTATTGTACATGGAGTTGCTATGAGTCAGACCCAACTTGAAGGCACCTTATTAGGTGCCACTGAGTCCACCCTGATGCATAGACTATTTGTGTTACAGAGTAGAACCATTCCGTAGGGTTTTCTTGGCTGTAATCTTTATGGAAACAGTTTGCCAGGACTTTCTTCCATGGAGTTGCTAGGTGATTTCAAACCACTGCCTTTAGGCTAGTGTTGTCATTGTTGTTGTTAGGTGCCATCGAGTTGTTACCAACTCATAGTAACCCTATGTAGAACAGAATTAAACACTGCCCAGTCCTGGGCCAACCTCACAATTGTTGCCACACTTGAGCCCATTGATGCTGCCACTTTGCCAATCCATCTCGCTGGGGGTCTTCCTCTTTTTCTCTGACCCTCCACCCTACCAAACATGATATCCTTCTCCAGTGACTGGTCCCTCCTGACAATAAGTCCAAAGTGAGAGACAAAGTTTGGCCATCCTGGCCTCCATCGAGCACTCTGACTGCACTTCTCCCAACACAGATCTGTTTGTTCTTTTGGCAGCCCATGGTACTTGCAATATTCTCCTCCAACACCATAATTCAAATGCATCAATTCTTCTTTGGTCTTCCTTATTCACTGTCCAGCTTTCACATGCATATGAGGCTATTCAAAATACCATGGCTTGGGTCAGGCGAACCTTAGTCCTCAAGCTGACATCTTTGCTCTTCTACAATTTTAAAAAGTCTTGTTCAGCAGATTTGCCTAATGCAATACGTCATTTGATCTCTTGACTTCTGCTTCCATGAGTGTTGATAGTTGATCCAAAAAGAATGAAGTCCTTGACAACTTCAATCTTTTCTCCGTTGATAAGACAGTTGTTTATTGGTCCAGTGCTGAGGATTTTTGTTTTCTTTACATTGAGATGCAATCTATACTGAAGGCTGTGCTCTTTGATCTTCATCAGTAAGTACTTTAAGTAGCCATTTGAAAATCACTTACCCCACCCACCTAGACTCCTATAGCATTTAAAAATATTCTGAAAGAGACAGAAGCCAGTGGATGATTTTGAGTGAAAAAAATGATATGATCTGAATAAAAGGCTCCTCTGGGACATAGTTTGGAGGACAAGATGGTAGAAGGGACAAGAGTAGAAGCAGAGAGACCAGATAAGAGGCTGTTTGCAGCTATACAAGGAAAAGATAACAGTGCTGTGAGCCATGGTATTGATGTGACATGGGAATCATTTAAGAGCACATAACTGAGCCCCACTGTTTGTTTCCTGATGGCTCTCGGCTCTCAGAAGGTCAATAGGCACATCCACAGGACACCTGAAGCCTACCTATGGATTTCTTAGAAAACTATGATCTCAGATTAGTATCTTCTGAATTAAGGAAAGTAATTAGAGAGGACTCCTTGTGTGGTGCTGTAGGACCAACACTGGACTGCAAACCACAAGATCAGCAATTCAAGCCCACCAGCTGCTCCTCAGAAACCCTATAGAGGGTCGCTATGACTCAGAATCAACTCAACTGCACTTAACAACAGTATCTAGTTGGAGAAGCAGCTCTGTATTGGCTGATTTACCAGACTGAATCTAGTTTAATATGGAGGAGAAATGAAAAACTATAATGAACTATGGCAGAGCCTCCCAGTTCCTAATAAATCTAAGCGTGACTGCTCTTCCAACAGTAGAATCATACTCAGAGTTCAGAGCAAATTGCATTAACTGGTGCTTCCATGCGCTCAATAAAAAACAGAAGCATGAGCCGCATTTCCATTTATAAAGTAATATTTTTCAATATTGCATTAAAGGCTTTGGAATGTATCCAGCTGGACCTCAAGGACTGGTGCCTTGTGGAGTTACCCTATCCTTGGTTTGGGGAGCCAGGGATTGTATGGAGTTAGTTGACCCAAATATGCTCAGAGGTTTAAGGGGTCTCCTAGCCTGAATGAGAATGTGTAAGTCCAAAAGCAGAGACCATATTGCTGCATCCTTTGTGGGAGCCAGAGTTTGAAAAGGATGCTATGGGATGCCAAGTGGCTGAACTGAGATGCCACAACCAATACCTGGGTGCTCAGGAGGAAGCTGGATTATTGACAAGACAAGACAGTGTAGTCATGAACTCCAGGTAGCACCTGCCTGGATTCAAATTCCGATTCTGCTACTTATTACCCACTGTCACTTAGTCAATTGCAACTCATAGTAACCCTGTATAGGGTTTGCAAGACTGGAAATCTTTATGGGATCAGATTGTCTTATTTCCCCCCTGAGGAGCAGCCAGTGGGTTTGAACTGACAAACTTTCAGTTAGCAGTTATCCTACAGTGCCACCAGACTCTGGTTTCTGCTACCTATTGTGGTTATGGTAGTTAAGTGCTGTAGTTTCCGACTCATAGAGACCAGGTATAGGGAGGGTTTTGGAGGAGTGAATGGTGAATTTGAACTGTCAACTTTGAGGTTTAAACTGACCTTGCAGTCCAGTGTTTTTCTTACAGTGCCTGGTGGTGGTGGTGGTTGTGTGCCGTGGAGTCAGAAACCCTGTATAGGGTTTCTGAGGCTGTAAATCTTTATGGGAGCAGAAAGCCTCATCTTTCTCCCATGGAACAGCTGGTAGTTTCGAACTGCTGACCTTGTAACCCGACTTGTAACCACTACACTACCAGAGCTCTTTCTGCACCTACATTAAATAATATAAAATGTGTGAAGAACATAAAACAGTTATTTTTGTACTGACTTTAGCTATGATATGATTATCATACAATACAATACACAAGGCACTAAGTTGGAACAGCTACCAAAGCCTCAAATTGGAAAAAAACAAAACAAAGTAAAGCAAAGCATAGTATTTCAAAGCCAAATCTCAAGACTCATTTTCCTCAGTTAAGCTCTACCTGAGTAGCATCTTTGCAATGACGTTCATGTCCTAATCTCTGGAACCTGTGCATATGTGCCCTTACATGGCAGAATGGAACTTTGCAGATGCTATTCAATGAAGGATCTTGAAAATGGGACACTACCCTGGGTTATCCATGTGGGACCAAGGTAATCACAAGGATCTTTATAAGAGAGAGACAGGAGGGTCGGAGGAGAAAATGTGATCATGGAAGAAGATGTCAGAGTAATGCGGGGCCATGGGCCAAGGAATGTGAACACTCTCCAGAAGCTGGACAAGACAGTAGTATGTGGATTCTACCCTAGCATCTTCAGGAGGAGCCCTACTGACACCCTGACTTTAGTCCAGCAAGACTGAGTTTGGACTTCTGATATCAGGAACTGTACGATAATAAAGTTTTGTTGTTTTAAGCAATTAAGTCTCTGGTATTTTAACTATATTAAGAAACTGAAAAATCCACAAGGTATCAGTATTTCCAGTTTACCCATGGGGGAGATGATATTCCTGATAATCAGAGTCAAAAAGTAAGATTCACACACCTCTCTGGTAAGCTCTGACCAAAATACACTATCAGAAGGTTATTTATAGAAATTTTCTGTAACTAACTATATCCATGCCAGGTGTACATTTCTGGCTACTTCAGTCACAGAGGATGGTATTTATTTTACTTTAAGTACTGATTTGAGGTTGGATGGAAAGAAAGCTCTATATTCCAGAGCCATGGTACAAAAATTTCACTGTTAAATGAAACAACGTCTTCAAAATAAGGTCAGTCAGAAAGTAATTATTTTGTATTTGTCATAGACTGGGTTCTCCAGAGAAGCAAAACCAGTGAAATGTATATATACATATATATAAAGAGAAGTTTTTATTAAGGAAATTACTCACGATTGTAGAGGCTGGAGAGTCCCAAGTCCAGGCCAGATGCACTAAGGTTGACAGGCAGGTAGGCCCAACAGGCAGGCAGGCTGTCAATGCCTCCCAGGATCAGCAGGAAATAGAGCAGGCCACTGGCTCAAGTCCAAAGATCCAGAGGTTGGAGGATGAGCCAGATTCAAGATCCAGATCTAGCAGAAAGCAAACAAGCTTTGCCTCACTGTCCAGTACTCTGGAAACAGGACACATCCCATAGGAAACATCCTTTCAACCGATTGGCTGCTCATGGCCAATGATCATAGTTAACTACATTGTATTTGATCTCTCCATGGGTATAAACACATCTCAACTGCCAAGCTACTGGAGATCCTGGCCCAGTTGAGTTGACACAACACCTTAACTATCATAGTATTATTATTTCTGCAAAATCATAGAAAACATTAAAACAAAAAATATATATATAACAAAGTGTGAGACTTGTTTCTTGACATATCTTCCATCTAGGTCTCTATACTTCTGAAGACAGTGTTTCCATCTCTCTAATCTTTCTCTGGAGTCCTGGTGTGGTGCCACTGGATAAGGCACTGGACTGAAAAGTCTGTTTGAATTGCAAGGTCAGTGGTTCAAATTCACTAGACCCTAGAAACCATCACAGGGTCGCTCTGAGTTGGAACCGAGTAAACGACACTTAACAAAAACAACAACGATCTTTTTCTATTACCACTTGTCTGGCAATTTGTCATACATTAGTGGCTTATGTGTTGCTGGAAGCTTTGCCATCAGTATTTTAAATACCAACAGAATATGCTCATGGTGCACTGTTTTCAGCTGAGTTTCCATACTAAGAGAGACTAGGAAGGAGAGACCAAAGACTTCTGAATGTTTAGCAACTGAAACATTATGAATAGCAATGAAACACTGTCAGACAGTACCAGAACACTGAATGTTGACATATTATAAATGGCATCAGAATATTGTCAGATATCATGCCAGAAGGCAAGCCCTTCAGGTTGGAAGGCCCTCAAAATACAACAGGAGAAGAGCTGCCTCCCCAAAGTAGAGTTGACCATGATGACAAGAATGGAGTAAAGTTTTGAGACCTTCATTTGTTGATGGGGCACAAGTTAAAATGAGGAGAAATAGTTGTAAACATCCATTAATAATCAGAACATGGAATGTACAAAGTATGAATCTAGGAAAATTGGAAATTGTAAAAAAAACGAAATGGAACACAAAAATATCAATATCCTAAGTATTAGTGAGTTGAAATGGACTGATATTGGCCATTTTGAACTGACAATCATATGGTTTACTATGCTAGGAATGACAAATTGAAGATTAATGGTGTCACATTCCTCATCAAAAAGAACATTTCAAGATCAATCTTGCAGTATAATGCTGTACATAGATAGGATAATATCCATACACCTACCAGGAAGACCAGTAATACCACTATTATTCAAATTTACACACCAACCACTAAAGCAAGTGATGATGAAATTAAAGAATTCTACCAACTTCTTTAAGTCTTAAATTGATCAAATATATAATCAAGATGTATTGATAATTACTGCTGACTGAAATGCAAAGGTTGGAAACAAACAGGAAGAATCAGTAGTTGGAATCTATGGCCTTGGTGAAAGAAATGATGCCAAATATCACAAGATAGAATTGTGCATGATAGAATTTTTATTCATTGCAAATTCCTATTTTTAATAATAGTAAAGATGACTATACACATGATCCTCACCAAATGGGATACACAGAAATCAAATTGATCTTACCTGTGAGAAGAGGTGGTGGAAAAGTTCCATAATCATTAGCCAAAATAAGGCAAGGGCCAGACTGTGGACAGACCATCAATTCCTCATATGCAAGTTCAGGCTGAAGATGAACAAAGTTAAAACAAGTCCATGAGAGCCAAAATATGACCTTGAATATATCCTACCTGAATTTAGAGATCACTTCAAGAACAGATTTAATGAATTAGACACTAATGGCTGGAAACCTGAAGGGTTGTGGGATGGCATCAAGAACATGATAAAGGAAGAAAGTAAACGGTCATTAAGATTACAAGAAAGAAACAAAAGACCAAAATGAATGTCAAAAAAGACTCTGAAACTTGCTTTCCAGCATAGAGATGCTAAAGCAAATGGAAGAAATAAGGAGATAAAAGAGCTAAAGAGAAAATTTCAAAGGGCAGCTCAAGAAGACAAAGTTAAGCATTATAATGAAATATGCAAAGATCTGGAGTTAGAAAACCAAAGGGAAGAATATGCTCAACATTTCTCAAGCTGAAATAACTGAAGGAAAAATTCAAGCCTTAACTTGAAATATTGAAGGCTTCTATGGGCAAAATATTGAATGATGTAAGAAGTATCAAAAGAAGATGGAAGCCCTCATCTGATTATTCAGTAATGCTTGTTAGTAATCTCATACATGAGCCCTAGATATCCACAGACAAATGTAAAAACCTTCCCTAAAAGCCGAGACTGTAAATTCCAAAAAGGCAAGTTCCCCCCCC
>NW_006408521.1:19633885-19635669 GCF_000296735.1 Chrysochloris asiatica
GCAGATGAAAGCAAAGAGGGCTTACATACTTACTGATGAAGATCAAAACCTATGGGTTGCATCTCAATGTAAAGGAAAAAAAAAATCTTCACAACTGGATCAATACATAATGTCATAATAAATGGAGAAAAAATTGAAGTTGTCAAAGACTTCATTTTGCTTGGATCCACTATCAACACTCATGGAAGCAACAGTCAAGAAATCAAACAGCATATTGCATTAGGCAAATCAGCTACACAAGACCTCTTTAAAGTGTTCAAGAGTAAAGATGCTTGAGGACTAAGGTGCAACTGGCTCAAGCCATGGTATTTTCAATACTCTCACATGCATGGAAAAACTGGACAGTAAATAAGGAATACTGTAGAAGAATTTATGCATTTGCGTTATGGTGTTGGATAAGAATATTAAAAGCGTCATAAACTTCCAGAAGAACAAACAAATCTGTGTTGGAAGAAGTATAGTCAGAATGCTCCTGAGAAGCCATGAGGGCGAGACTACATCTCTCATATGTCAGACATATTGTCAGGAAGAACCAGTCCCTGGGAAAGGACATAATGTTTGGTAAAGAGGAAGACCCCAATGAGATGGATTGGCACAGTGGCAATAGCAATGGGCTCATGTATAACAAAAATTGTGAGTAATGCCTAGGACTAGGCAATGTTTCAATCTGTTGTGCATATGGTCACTATGAGCCAGAACCAACTTGATAGCACCTAACACCACCACTATCACCACCAACAACAACAACAATCTTTCTTCAAAGGATTCTGTGCTCTTCAATCACATCAAACAGTAGTTTTGGACTCTTGGAAGGAATCAAACTGTGCTCCTTTTCAATATTCTTTGAGTTTTAGGACCATAAAGAAGTCTGAAGGGGCAAGATCAGGGTAGTAGGGTGTATGGGGCAGGATTTTCCAACAAAATAGCCCTTGCTACCTTCCAAGAATGAGTAGGTGAATTGTCATGAGTAAAATTTCTTGGAAAAGATTTTCTGGTATTTTTCTAGGCAATGCAATTGAAAATTTTCTCAACCTTCTTTGTTATAAAGCCCCCATGATTGTCCTGTGTCCTTGGCAAAAATCTACCAAGATTACCTGTTTGAAATAAAATAAAATAAACTGTTGCCATAAGCTTTTGAACTGATCACACTGTCTTGAACTTAACTAGTTCAGTAGATCACTAATCAAAGCCAAAATTTTAATTGGACTTGTTTTGAAGGCACCTTGATGAGACAAAGGCAAGTATATTGCTGAAAGAACTTGTCTGTAGTCATCCCCTGATCACAGAGACACATTTAAATAGGTTTTGTTTGGAATAAACCTGTGTATGCATGAGCTGGAGTCCTGGTAGCAATATTTTGGGACGTACTTTTGTATACTCAAGAGTGCTGTAGTTTATGCCATAGCTGTTTCCAGGAAGAAAAAGCTATATATCAATGCTTTACAAATAAATCATACGTTATTGGCATATTAATGGCACTATGTGAAGCGCTTCTACAATGAATCCTTTTGAAATGTTGTAAAAGCATTCTACTTTATTAACTTTCAAAATCAAAATTTGACTTGCTTAATTGAGAGCATACCTGCATTAAACTATATTATTATTTTTTAATGTATAGCAATGAAACACTAAAGACCAAGACAAGAAGAGTTGTGGGATAACATCAAGAACATCATACATGAAGAAAGCAAAAAGTCATTAAGAAAACAAGAAAGAAGGAAAAGGTCAAAATGGATGTCAAAAGAGACACTGAAACTTGCTCTCCAGCATAGAGATGCTAAAGC
>NW_006408521.1:19635864-19636364 GCF_000296735.1 Chrysochloris asiatica
ATGCAGAAAGCATCAAGAGAAGATGAAAGGAATACACAGAGTCACTGTACCAAAAGGAAATGGTTAATGTTCAACTGTTTCAAGAGGTAGCATATAATCAAGAACCAATGATACTGAAGGAGGAAGTCCAAGGTGCATTGAAGGAATTGGCAAAGAACAAGGTACCAGGAATTGATGGAGTAAAACTTGAAATCTTTCAACAAAGTGAGGTAGCACAGGAGGCACTCACTCATCTCTACCAGGAAATTTGAAAGACAATTATCTGGCCGACTGATTGGAAGAGATCCATATTTGTGCACATTCCAAAGAGAGGTGACCCAACGGAATGTGGAACTCATTGGACAATCTCTTTGATATCTCATGCAAGTAAAGTTTTGCTAAAGGTAATACAGAAAGGGCTGCAAGCATACATTGACAGAGAACTTCCAGAGGTTCAAGCTACATTCAGAAGAGGCTATGGAATGAGGGATATCATTGCTGATGTCCGATGGATCTTGGCT
>NW_006408521.1:19636975-19640732 GCF_000296735.1 Chrysochloris asiatica
GAAGTTGTCAAGGACTTCATTCTTCTTGGATCAACTATCAACACTCATGGAAGCAGCAGTCAAGAAATCAGAGGACGTATTGTATTAGGCAAATCTGCTGCACAAGACCTTTTTCAAGTGTTGAAGAGCAAACATGTCAGCTTGATGACTAAGGTGCGCCTGATCCAAGCCATGGTATTTTCAGTAACCTCATATGGATGCGAAAGCTGGATAGTGAATAAGGAAGACCGTAGAAGAATTGATGCTTTTGAGTTATGGTGTTGGAGGAGATTATTGAAAGTGCCACAGACTGCCAAAAGAACCAACAGAACTGTGTTGGAAGAAGTGCAGGCAGAGTGCTCCTTGGAGGCCAGGATGGCCAGACTTTGTTTCTCATACTTTGGATATATTGTCAGGAGAGACCAGTTGCTGGAGAAAGAGATCATGTTTAGTAAGGAGGAGGGTCAGAGAAAAAGAGGAAGACCCCCAATGAGATGGAATGGCAAATTGGCATCACCAATGGGCTCAAGTGTGGCAACAATAGTAAGGTTGGCCCAGGATCGGGCAGTGTTTCGTTCTGCTGTGCATAAGGTCACTATGAGTCCGTATCAACTCAATGGCAACTAACAATAACAACAACAACAACAACATGAGTTAGAATTTCCAAACAACAACTGATTTGGTATTGATGGACATATATGCTTATTTCAATTTTTTTTTGCCAATTACCAACAACTGTGCAAAGAACTTCTCGCGCTCTCTTTATGCATATATGCAGATATTCCTTAAGACTCTAGACATACAGGTGGAACTGGAATTTGTAATGTAAGGATAACTTCAACATTACTTGTTCTTGTTAAGTGCAGTAGGTTTAGGCTCATAGCAACCTTCATAGGGTTTCTGAGGAGCAGCTGGTGAGTTTGAGCTACCGACTTTGTGATTGAAACCAACCTTCTGGTCCAGTGGTTATCCGAGATATTGCCTAACTGCTCTTCAGAGTGGTTGTGCCAATTCATACTTTCACTAACAGTATATTCCAAGGTCCTCTAATTCTAACATTGGTTCTCACTGGATTTAATTTTTCTTTTTTTGGCCAAGTAGTTGGGTGCAAAAAGTTCTCATTTAAAGATGTTGAAGTTTTATTCCTGATTACAAATGGGGTTCAGTGTATTTTCATGTTGATTGCCCTTTACCTCCTATACACTAGCCCTTTGATTTTTCTTGCAGATTTGAAGGTAGTCTTTAAAGAACAGCAATGATTGATTTGCTATATGTTGCAACTTTCCTTTCCCAATCTTTGGGTTGTCTTTGAACCTTGTAAATGATGCCTATGGTTATACGGGCTACATATGTATTTATATACTACAAATGAAAATGAAACCATTAACAAAAAAGCACTTTTTAAACTTAAACAACAAAAAAAAATCCTGTCAACTTGGGATTGTACCAGTTTTCAGTTCCACCTGCAATATATGTGATTGCATATTTTCCCACACCTTCACCAACAAATTGCTTCTCAAACTTCTTGAGACTATTCCAACAAGGGATTGCTGGATTTCGCTTTAGGGTGTGTCATTTACTTGGGCTTACTGCCCACTTTGTAGGGGGTCTGCAAGCTTGGGTGTACTCTCTAGGGACCTTGTCATACCTGCTTAATCCTCACTTTATTTGGCATCTTTCTTCATGTATTTAATAGCTGTCAGAGGCTAATTTTAACTTACAGGCAGTCCCCAGATTATGAACAGCTCCATTTCTAAGTCTGTCTTTCAGGCAAATTTGTCCGTAAATCAGAAGTTAGGTATGATTCAAATATAAGTTAGTCAAATATTTGTCTTAGTACATAGCATATAGTTTACCTTTTTATGCATAAAATACAATGAACACTTCCAGATACACTAAAACATTTTTAACATAATATAGTAATAATTATAATACTGCTTTGATGTATGTTGCAAAATATCACCTGTTTGTTGTTACAAACCATTGTATGTACCTTGAATTTTTATTGCAAGGGTAAGTCAGAAGTGTTGCTACTACAGTTCCAATTCATACATGCCTGGGTTAATTTCAAACAAATGTGTCTCGCTATCAGTGGATGTTTTCAGACAAATTCTCTCAGCAGTACACTTGTCTTAGTCTAGTTAGGGTGCCTTCAAAGAAAAGAATACTTCTTTGTGCCATAGATAAAAAATGAAATCAAAGTTGTAATACAACTAAAATGAACATCTTCTCAAATCACTAAAGTTTTGCAATAAGTTTATTTAAATAAGTTTGTGGGAAAACTTCAAAGATGAATTCAAGGGCAAAAGGTTAGCTAAGAAAGTTATAGAAACTGTTTTTGAGGATGCCAAAGGTGTAATCATGACAGATTTTCTAAAAGGACACAGGAGATCACTGGGGCTTATTAGGAAGAAATTTTAAGAAAACTGAAAATTGCATTAGTGAGAAAAATACCAGGAAATTTGTGCCAAGAAAGGTTTTTCTATCAAGGCAACGCACCTCCTCATTCTTCAAGGGCAGCAGGACTGTCCTATGAGAATTTTTTTGCAAAACCTTACCTCACCCACCCTACAGTCCTGATCATGCCCCTTTAGATTTCTTTTTATTCCCCAAATTCAAATAACATTGAAAAGGAGTATGGTTTGAGTTCCTTGAGGATGCCAAAACTTCCATTTTGATGTGGTATAAATTGAAGAGCACAGAATTCTTCAGGGAAAGTGTAGAGAGGTGGAAAGACCATCTTCAGAAGGGTATAGACCTGTTTTTGTTGTTGTCATAGTTAGTGCCATCAAGTAAGTTCAGACTCATAATGACCTTATGCACAACAGAACAAAACACTACCCGGTCCTACATCATCCTCGTAATTGTTAAGCTTGGCCTATTGCTGTTGCCATCGTGCCAATCCATCTCATTGGGGTCTCCCTCTTTTTCTCTGACCCTCCACTTTACCAAGCATATGCAGGGACTGGTTTCTCCTGATAGTATGTCCAAAGTATGTGATATGAGGTCTTGCCATCATGGCTTCTTAGGCGCATTCTGGCTATATTACTTTGCTTGTTCTTTTGGCAGTTCATAATACCTTTAATAGTCTTCTCCAACACCATAACTCAAATACATCAACTTTTTTACAGTCTTCCTTATTCATCGTCCAATTTTCACATACATATGAGGCTACTGAAAAAAATGCCATGAGTTGTGTTAGGCGCACCTTAGTCCTCAAACTGACATCTTAGCTCTTGAGCACTTTAACCAGGTCTTGTGCAGCAGATTTGCCTAATGCAATATGTCCTTTGGTTTCTTGACTGCCACTTACGTGAATGTTGATTGTAGATCCAAGCAAAATGAAGTCTTTGATAACTTCAATCTTTTCTCCATTTATCATGAGGTTACTTATTGGTTCAGTTGTTGTGTTGTTGTTAGGTACCATCGAGTTGATTATCTACTCATACTCAGAACAAAACACTGCCTGGTCCCGGGCCACCTTCACAATTGTTGCCACGCTTGAACCCATTGATGCTGCCACTTTGCCAATCCATGTCGCTGGGGGTCTTCTTCTTTTTCTCTGACGCTCCACCTTACCAAACATGATATCCTTCTTCAGTGGCTGGTCCATCCTGACAATATGTCCAAAGTATGAGAGACTAAGTTTGGCCATCCTGGCCTCCAAGGAGCACTCTGGCTGCACTTCTTCCAACACGGATCTGTTTGTTCTTACGGCAGCCCATGGTACTTTCAGTATTCTCCTCCAACACCATAACTCAAAAGCATCAATTCTTCT
>NW_006408521.1:19642909-19644811 GCF_000296735.1 Chrysochloris asiatica
TATATATATATATATTGCTGTTAAGTGTCATCAAGTCGGTTCCACCCCATAGCAACCTTGTATAATGTTTCCGAGGAACGGCTGGTGAGCTTGAACCAATAGCCTCGTGGCTCAAACCAACTTTGCAATCCAATGTATTAACCTGCAGCACCAAACATGAACTCAAATCATGATATATAATCTTTGATGTTTTTGTTGTTAATTGTGAATGAGTACTCTATCATATCTCTAAAAAGAATTCGTATTATATAGCAAAACTCTAGAATTTTGAATCTTTATATCCAGCCACTTTACTAAACATTTATCAATTCTAAGTACTTTTCAGTTGATTATCTTAGATTACCTAGGTGTAAAAGAATTACAAAAACCTGTGGCAACAACCATTCCTCATACAACTCTCTCTCTTCCTCCACTGGGATCGAGAATCCATTGCAATGGCCACACAGAACTCAGATAACATACTCACAATTGTGGGTTTTATTAGGGAAGTTGTAGGTTACAATTCAGGGGCAGATATTCAGGAAACATTTCTTTCAGTCAGGATATCTTCTCCTCTGCCATGCTCATAAGCATGCCTCTCTCTGCCTGGCCTATGTCACAAAACTCTTTTAAGGCTGCTGATACATGCCAACAGGACATACCACTCCACTATAAGTCTCAGCCTGAAGGCACTCATTTCTGGCTCTCTGGATCAACAAACCTGGCTCCCTCAATTAAGTGCTTAGAGGTATCCCATTCTGCAAGAAAGCCTTCTGTCCAAAGTTACTCAACTTTACTTGCTCCATGGGCTAGGAATCCTACCTCTGTCTCATGCGCTGGCTCTTGGTTCTGCTGCTACTGCTCCTCTGCCAATCCTCTGTTTTCACAGCTTTCTGTCCCTGAATTGAGGAGGTTCAATGTGCATGGACCTCATAATGCAAAGCACACACTCTCCCACTCTTGGCTCCTTCTTTGATTATCGTGAGATCCCACCTCTCCTGCATCTGAGATGGTTCATGTTATACCCATGCTAGAGTGTCAAGTTTTTACACTTACAACGAACTCTGTTAACACCCACAGCTGAATTATGTCATCCTCTCGGTATGTTCTCCCATCTTCTCAGAGCCAGTAGGGCAAAAATATTGTTTGGTGGAGCTATAGATTATGGCTAGAAGAGACATTACATAATTCACTACAACACAATAATATTTTACCACTGAGTAGTAATAGAAGATTGTTTGATACAGTGATAGAAGATGAGATGAGTCTTTAAGGTTGGAAGGCACTCAAAATACAACTGGGAACTTTAAGGAACGGTCTTGTTAAAGTGGAGTCAACCTTAATGACATGGATTGAGGAAAACTTTCAAGACCTTCATTTGCTAATATGGCATGAACCAAAATGAGAAGAAACAGTTGCAAAGATTCACTATCATGTGGAATGTATGAAGTATGAATTAAGGATAATTGGAAGTTTTGTCACAAGTCAAATGGGCCAATTGAAAATCAATATTCTAGGCAATTGTGAACTGAAATGGCTTGGTATCGACCATTCTGAACCAGACAATCATATGGCTTACTATGCCAAGAGTAACAAACTAAAGAGGAATGGCATTGCATTCATTTTCAAAAAGAACATCTCAAGAATGGTCATAGGATAATATTCATATGTCTATCAGGAAGACCAGAATACTGGTGTGGCACTGTAGGGTAAGCACTGAACTGTAAACCACAAGATCGACAGTGAAACCCTATACAGGGTCGCCATGGGTCAGAACCGACTCGACAGTGCTTAACAACAGTGACAACCATGGAGACCAGTTACTATGATTATTATTCAAATGTATGCACCAACCACTAATGGTAAATATGAAGATGTTGAAGATTTTTACCAAACTATGTAGACTGAAATTGATCAAACATG
>NW_006408521.1:19645231-19673987 GCF_000296735.1 Chrysochloris asiatica
AATTTAGAAAGCATCTCAAGAATACATCTGGTGCACTGAATACTAATGACCAAGGACCAGAGGAGTTATGGGATGACATCAAGGCGTCATAATGAAGAAAGCAAAAAGTCCTTAAAAGACAAGAAATAAAGAAAAGACAAAATGGATGTCAAAAGAGACTCCAAAATTTGCTCTTGAACATAGAGAAGCTAAATAAAGGAAGAAAAGATAAAATAAAAGAGCTGAATAGAAGATATCAAAGTGTGGTTTAAAAGACAAAATATTATAATGAAGTGTGCAAAGACTTGGAGTTTGAAAACCAAAAGGAAAGAATATGCTCAGCATTTCTCAAGATGAAAGAACTGAAGAAAAAAATTAAAAAGCTTTGAGTTGCAGTATTGAAAGATTCTATGGTCAAAAAAATGGAATGCCAGAGGAAGCATCAAAAAAAATACGGAAGGAACACAGTCACCATACCAAAAACAATTGGTTGACATTCAACTGTTTTAAGAGGTAACATATGAGTGTGATCAAGAACCGACAGTACTGAAGTCAGAAGTCCAAGCTATACTGAAGGTATTGGCTAAAACAAGGCTTCAAGACTTGTCCGAATACCAATGGATATATTTCAATAAATGGATGTAATGCTGGAAATGCTTACTTGTCTATGTCAAGAAACTTGGAAGCCAGGTACATGGACAAATGACTTAAAAATACCTGTATCTGTGTCCATTTCAAAAGAAGGTAACCTAACAGAATACAGAAATCACTGAACAATACCATTAACATCACACACAAGTAAAACTTTGCTGATAATTCAAAAATGGTCACAAAAATACATTGTCAGAGGATTGCCATAGATTCAATCTAGATTCAAAAAAAGGACTTGGAATGAGGAATACCATTACTGGACTGAAAGCAGAGAATACCAGAAAAATGTTTTATTGAGCATGTAAAGGCGTCTGACAATGTGAATCATGATAAATTATGGATAACATTACAAAGAATGGGAATTCCAGAATATTTCTTTGTGTTCATGTAGAACCTAGACATTCTCCAAGAGGCAGTCAATTCCGACAGAACAAGAGGATACTACATAGTTTAAAATTAGGAAGAGTGTATGTTAGGATTGTATCCTTTCACCATATTTATTCAATCTATATGCTGAGCAAATAATATGAGAAGCTAGGCTATCTGAAGAAGGCTGGATCTGAAATAGAAAACCAAACAAAACCTTCTATTGTTGATTTTGACAATATAGGACAAGACAGAACTAATTGCTCCATAGGGTTTCTGAGGCTATAATCTTTATAGAAACAGACTGTCTCATCTTTCTCCAGCACAGTGACTGGTGGGTTTGAATCACCAACCTTTTGATTATCAGCCCAATGATTAACCCACTGTGGCACCAGGGCTACTTTCAGGATTGGAGGAAGGCTCATTAACACTGAGAGATATGCAGAAGACACAATCTTGCTTGCTTAAAGAGAAGAGGACTTGCAGCGTTAACTGTTGAAGAGCATACCTTCAGTATAGCTTATACCTCAAACAAGGACTTGCAGCGTTAACTGTTGAAGAGTATACCTTCAGTATAGCATATACCTCAAAAACAAAGAAAGCAAAAAAGTCCACACAACTGCACCAATAGGCAACATTTACAATAAATGAAGAGTTTCATTTTACCTGGGTCCATGGAAACTGCAGTCAAGAAAGCAAACAATAAATTGCATTGGGCAAATCTGCTGCAAAATACCTCTTTCAAGTGTTAAAAAGCAAAGTTGTCTTGGAACAACAGGGCTCTGTGATACAGGGACTGAGGCATAGTCTGAAGAGGGGTAATAATACTAAGATGCTTGACTGTCCTATGAATATTAGTTTCATTTGCCTATTATTATAAAATTGACACTTGAGTGGGATAGAAAGGAATGTTGGGAAACATGATTACAGGAAGCTTGTAAGCCCATCTTCAGCCTATAACTGATTGGAATACCTAAAAGGGGTTCTAGAACTTGTCCAGTGAAATAGGCCTCTTGCGGAGCCTTTGCAGTGTACAGAACCTTAGGTGGAATCCTGAGCCCCATCCAGAACCTTCTGAGATGGGACATTCCTACTAGAAAGAACATGCAGACCATCCTGGAAAAGCTAGAGTGACAGAAGATACATCTTCAAAGAAAGATCATCTGGAAAAACCCCAAACAAAAATGGCAGTATGATTGGCTACTACAAGAATAAGCAAGTTGTTTGCCAGGAAGCCATCAAGGTAATCAATTAAGTCCTTTCAGGTCAAACCCCCCTATAAGACTGAAACTCAAAGGGAACACATGAGCAGGCATGTAAGCTTGCTGGTGACCACATTGGTCTACTAGATGAGGAAGAAAGGCAGCAATGAAGAAATGGGCTGAGTTCAAGCATGTTCCATAGACTCCCCTTGACCTGGAGATGAGAGAGAGAAGAGGAACGGCTGGTTGGTCCAAAGTGGGATTACACCTGGGGACTTCTGAGCCCATGGACAAGGACATACCCATGGAGGGCTAGAGCTGAGAGTGAAGCATCCAGCTAATATGAGAACACCCAAGCTTGCAGATAGTATCCATTTGACCTAGTCTCGATGGCTTGATACTCAGAACTGGACTAGAGGAAGATAAAAAACAAACAAACAAAAAATTTTTGATAAAGGAAATGAGGGTAAATTGCAACAATTTGATGAACTTGACCTATACTCATGGATGTAGTAGCTCAAAATACCAGCTGAGAGGAAAGGAGTCTTCACATCAAGTATCAATGCTACCCTCTGTATATAGGGTAGATAGGCATGGGCAACTTAGACGCTGGTTACCTACAATGAGGGGGTGATAAAGGCATGAACTGACTGGCTTACAAGTTTTCAAGAGGGAGTTTAGTTTAAGAGTGTGCAGGAGAAGATAGAGTCCCCACTGAATCGTTTTCATCTTGTCCAGATGGGTCTGGTAAAAAGAGATGGAGAAAGATTCTTATTATTCAATATTAGCTGCTATTATGACTAATTGCAACTGTCACAACTGTAAACGTAGAAGTTTTGTAATAAAAACGGGGGAGTAGTTAATCTTACAGTCCAGAAACAGAGGACCCTAGTACCATCAGGGGAGAAGAGCTCATGTGGAATGCGGGACCTTATCTAGAGAAGCAGCGACACCAGAGATGGAGGCAGAGATGAGAACATGGAGAGAAGGAGCAGCTGAGGACTCTTAATGCATGGAATTAGAGGTACTGAGGGCTGGCAGCCAGGAGGCAGGCTTGCAGAATGTGTCCTTTGGTGACTTAAATTATTATATATATCAGCCAGAGTGCTCCTTGGAGACCAAGATGGCCAAACTTCGTCTCTCATACTTCAGACATATTGTCAGGAGGGACCAGTTGCTGGAGAAGGATATCATGTTTGGTAAGGTGGAGGGACAGAGAAAGAAAGGAAGTCCCCCAACGAGATGGATTGGCCAAGTGGCAGCATCGATGGACTCAAGCGTGGCAACAGTAGTGAAGTTGGGCCCAGGGTAGGGCAGTGTTTCGTTTTGCTGTGCATAAAGTTGCTATGGGTCGGTACCGACTCAATGGCACCTAACAACAACAACAACAATATGACTGAGTGTTTAAAAAAAAAAAAAAGAGCTAAAATTAATAAAGAGAAATACTGTTAACTGATGGTACATGGAGGGGATTATAATCATTGTAGTGAAACAAAGTATATGATTTGTTGAATGTACAACTGATGATCTGCCCTGTAAACTTTCACTCAATTCATAATAAAACCTTAAAAAAAAAAAAAAAAAAAGTTTAGAAGAAATAAAGACTTTCTTGGACAAAAACTAAAAAAAAAAAAAGCAAACTTGTCACTTTGAGGACTAAGGTACACCTGATCCAAGCTTTGGTCTTTTTACTTGCCTCATATGCATGCAAAAGTTGGGTTGTGAATAAGGAAGATCAAATAAGAATTGATGGAAAGAATATTAAAATCGCCATAGACTGTCAGAGGAACAAACAAATCTGTTTTGGAAGAAGTACAACCAGAATACTCCTTAGAAGCCAGGATGGCAAGACCTCATCTTACATACATTGTACAAGATGGACCAAACTTGTAGAAGGCATTGTGCTTGGTTAAGTAATTGTTGTTGTTGTTAAGTGCTGTCAAGTCAGTTCCGACTCATAGAGACCCTGGATAGGGTTCCTGAGGAGCAGCTGGTGATCTTGAACCGCCAACCTTGCAGTTCAAACCAACTTTGCAGTCCAGCGCATTAAACTGTAGCACCACACCAGGACTCTTGGTTAAGTAGAGGGTCAATGAAAAAAAGGCAGACCCTCAACGAGATGGATTGACACAGTGGCTGTAATAATGAACTCAAACACAGCATCTATGGTGAGGAGGGCACACAGCTCAGCAGTTTCATTTTGTTGTAAATGTTGTTGTTGTTGTTAAGTGTCATCCAGTTGGTTCCAATCGTATAGGATTTTCGAGGCTGCAAATCTTTGTGGAGTGGCTGATGGCCTTGAACCACTGTGATTTGCAGTCCAATGCTTATCCTACTGAGTCATTTATCACACTCCTATGTTATACATGTTGTTGTTAAGTGCCATCGAGTTGATTCTGACCCATAGCGAACTCCTATAGGGTTTCCAAGGAGTAGCTGGTGAGATTGAACCACCAACCTTGCAGTTCAAATGACTTTTCACTCTGATGCATTAATACACAGCACCACACCAGGACACATAATGGTTACTATTTGGTGGCCTCAACACCACCTAATAATAACAATATATTGTAGAGTAATAACATAATTTGGCTGTTTTTGCCTGGTAACAATTTTAACAGATGTGGTTTTACTAACATACATGACAATATCATCCAGGCCCCAGATATACACATATTCAAGGTAAAACAAACCTACAAGACTGAAAATAAGGAACCAGAGGCACCAGTCTGCAACAAAAGAAGCCATAAAATGAAAAGAGGAAATAACGTCGTTCCAAAACTTCTAAAAGGAAATCAAGTAGATTTCAAGATAATAAGTAAATAAATAAAACTAGACCTAACTGTAAGCTTAAAACTCTTTATTCCTAGCCCTAGCCCAACCACTAACCCTAACACTGTTGCTGTTGTTGCTGTTAAGTGCCATCGAGTCGGTTCCGACCCATAGCGACCCTGTACAGGGTTTCCGAGGGTGTAAATCTTTACGGGAGTAGAAAGCCTCATCTTTCTCCCGTGGAGCGGCTGGTAGTTTCGAACCACTGACCCTAAGGTTCGCAGCCCAATTCGTAACCACTACGCTACCAGAGCTACACTAAATGAAGTCATAGGTCTGCCCTAGACCTAGCTGTAGTAATAACCTTAACTCCTTATTCCTATTCTCTCATTTACGATGATCACTATCATTTGTGAAAGATATTTTGATTATATTAAAAACATGCTCTTCTAATGTTAGTTCAATAAAGATTTTTAATCATGCAGAAATTAGTTTAATTTCATGAAGTGTCTTTAAGTTATTTACTGAGGTCATAAATTTGATTATTTGATACATATTTATTTAATACCTTTTCCAATATTCAGTGTCTTGACAGCTATGATAAACCCTACTTGGTCAAAGGAAATGATTTTATAAGTTTGTAATTTTATTTAGGATTTGATCTTTATATTCGTAAGTGATATTCGAGCAAAGTTTTTAGAAAGATAATATTTTTCAATCAAATATTGTTTTCCTTTGAGTGCTATAATCATATCTGAGCTCTTCCCCTCTAAACATTTTTGCCACTCAGATCATGGAAAGTTAAAAAATTACATCTAGAGATGTCTGTAGCTCATTGTCTAGGCTTTGGGATTTCAGCAGAGCTAAAACAAGGGAAGAGGAGCTCTGGTAGTGTAGTGGTTATGAATTGGGCCGCGAACCTCAAGGTCAGCAGTTCGAAACTACCAGCTGTTCCGCGGGAGAAAGATGAGGCTTTCTGCTCCCATAAAGATTTACGGCCTTGGAAACCCTGTACAGGGTCGCTATGAGTTGGAACTGGCTCCACAGCACATAACAACAACAACGACAACAAAAAAAGGGAAAATGTTCTTTTATACTTTTTAATTATAGCTTCCTCAGACAATTTGAGCTAGAACCATCTTTTGCTGATAGCAACTCTGTATTATGTTGTTGTTAAGTACCGTCGAGTTGATTACAACTTATAGCAACCCTGTATAGGGTTTCCAAGGAGCAGCTGGTGGGTTTGAACTGCTAACTTTGTAGTTACTAGTCCAGTGCTTATCCTAAAGCATCATACCAGGAGTCCAGTTCTTTATTACAGCAACCAAGTATTACAATGAGGTTCTATAATGTTTCAAGAAAAAAAGCGAATGAAAACATTAATATTTGCCACATTAAAAAGAGATCATGGTTTTTAAATACCGGAAATATAAATGAACCTGGAGGGCACTATATTGAATGAAATTAGTCAATCACAAAAGGACAAATATTGTATGAGACCCAGTATGGTAAAGGATCAAGAAAAGGTTTTCATACTAAATGAAACGTTCTTTGATGATTACCAGGAATTAAAGGGGAGAGGGGAAATTCATTGGCTAAAAGTTAATTTAGGTGACAGGACGGCAACATACAACAGGAGGGAGGCTGGCAGAAGAATGATGAAGGCAGGAGAAAACACTGGGAGGGGTGCAAGGGGTAGAGGGAATCGAGATAAACATTGCTATATTCACAATCCTACGATAGCAGTGATTTAAGGGTAAACACATAGATACACAATCTGAACGAGGATGGGAGGAAGAGTAGAGCTATACCTATAAATATATCAAGGTTTGAAGGAATTTATTTGTACAAGGTTACTTACCTTTGCTTCAAATATATCCATGGCTGTACAAGACCATACGGGGGCAAAATTATGAAAACTTGTTTTTGTTGTTGTCGTCAGGTACCATCGAGTCAGAACCGACTCATAGCGACCCCATGCACAGCAGAACGAAACAATGTCTGATCCTGGGCCAACCTCACTACTGTTACCACACTCGATGCCATCAATGATGCCACCTAGCCGATCCATCTCATTGGGGGTCTTCCTCTTTTTCTCTGACCCTCCATCTTACCCAGAATGACATCCTTTTCCAGTGACTGTTCCCTCCTGACAATATGTCCAAAGTATGAGAGACGAAGCTTAGCCATCTTGGCCTCTAAGGAACACTCTGGCTGCACTTCTTCCAAAACAGATCTATTGGTTCTTTTGGCAGTCCATGGCACTTTTAGTATTCTCCTCCAACACCACAATTCAAAGGCATCAATTCTTCTACAATCGTCCTTATTCACCATCCAGCTTTCGCATCCATATGAGGTTATTGAAAATACCATGGCTTGGGTCAGGCGCACCTTAGTCCTCAAGCAGACATCTGTGCTCTTCAACACTTTAAAAAGTTCCTGTGCAGCAGATTTGCCTAATGCAATACTTCTGTGAGTGTTGATATTTGATCCAAGAAGAATGAAATCCTTGACAACTTCAATCTTTTCTCCATTGATAAGAATGTTGTTTATTGGTCCAGTGGTGAAGATTTTTGTTTTCTTTACATTTAGATGCAATCCATACTGAAGGCTGTGTTCCTTAATCTTCATCAGTAAATGTTTCAAGTCCTCTTCACTTTCTGCAAGCAAGGTTGTATCATCTGCATATCGCAGGTTGCTAACGAGTCTTCCTCCAATCCTGATGCCACGCTTTTCTTCATAGAATCCAGCTTCTCGTATTATTTGCTCAGCATACAGATTGAGTAAGTATGGTGAAAGAACACAATGACATCACCAAATACCTTGAGGGAATGAGCTGCAGGAACTGGAGACTCAGGAGCATAGTCTCAGGGGACACCATGGTCAGTTGGCATAACATAGTCCACAATGATAGTGTTCTACATCCTACTTTTGTGAGTACCAACTGAGACTAAAAAAAAAGATGGCAGAAATACAACAGAATCACCATACCAAAAATAATTGATTGATGTGCAACCATTTCAAGAGGTGATGGTGGTATGCTGTGGAGTTGGTTCCGACTCAAAGTGACCCTGGACAGGGTTTCCGAGGCTGTAAATCTTTACGGGAGCAAAAAGCCTCCTCTTTCTCCCACAGAACTGCTGGTAGTTTCGAACTGCTGACTGTGAAATTAGCAGCCCGACTCGTAACCACTATGCTACCAGAGCTCCTTATTTCAAGAGGTAACATGATAAAAAAAATAACAAAACAAAAAACTGATGGTACTCAAGAAAAAAGTCCAAGATGCATTGAAGGCACTGGCCAAAAGTACAGTTCCAGGAATTGATGGAATACAAATTGAAATGTTTCAATGAACTATGCAGTGCTGGAGGCGCTCACTTGTCTATGCCAAGAAATCTAAAAGACAGCTAGCTGGCCAATTTTTTGGAAAAGATTCATATTTGTGCCCATTCCAAAGAAAGGTGACCCAACGGAATGCAGAAATCATTGAACAATATCATTAATATCACATACAAGCAAATTTTTGTTGAAGATAATTCAAAATGGTTGGAACAGTACATTGACAGGGAGCTGTCAGAAATTCAAGCAGGATTCAGAAGAGGAAGTGAAACTAGGGATATCTTTGCAGACATCAAATGGATCTTGGCTGGAAGCAGAGAATACTAGAAAGATGTTTGCTTGTACTTTATTGACTATGCAAAGTCATTTGACTGTGTATATCATAAATAAAGTATGGATAACATGCAAAGAATAAGTATTCCAAAACACTTAAATTGCCTCATAAGGAACCTGTACATTAACTAAGAGGCAGTCGCTAAAACAGAACAAGGCCATAATGAATGGTTAAAATCAGGAAAGCTGTGTGCCAGGGTTGTACCTTTCACCATACTTGTTCAGTCTGTATGCTGAACAAATAATCCAAGAAGCTGGATTATATGAATAAGGATGTGGTATCAGGGTTGAAGGGAGACTCATTAACAGCCTGTACTATCTCAGAAACCCTGTTCAGGGTCACTATGAGTCGGAACTGACTCCACGGTATTTAACAACAACAACAACAACAACAACAACAATATGCAGATAATATAACCTTGCTTGCTGGAAGCAAAGAGGACTTAAAATACTTACTGATGGAGAACAGAGACTATGGTTTTCAGTTTGGATTGTACCTCAATGTAAAGAAAACAAAAATCCTTACCACTAGACAAATAAATAGCTGCATGGTAAATGGAAAAAATATCGAAGTTGTCAAAGACCTCATTTTGTTTGTATCCATAATCAAAGCTCGTCAAAGCAGCAGTCAAGAAATCAAAAGACGTATTTCATTGAGCACATCCACTGCAAAAGACTTTTTAAAAAATTGTTAAAAGACTAATGATGTCACTTTCAGGGCAAAGGTGCACCTGAACCAAGCCAAGGCACTTTCAGTCACTTCATATGCATATATGGGTTGCAACTCAAGGTAGAGAAGAAAAAAATTCTCACCACTGGACCAATAAATAACATCATGCTAACAAGTCTGACTCAAGCCATTGTGTTTTCGATAGCCTCATAGGCATGTGAAAGTTGGACAATGAATAAGAAAGACTGTAAATGAATTGATACATTTGAGTTATGGTGGTGTTGTTGTGAAGTGCCTTCGAGTCAGTTCTGACTCACAGCTACCCTGTGTAGGGTTTCCAAGGAGCAGCTGGTGGGTTTGAACTGCCAACCTTGTGATTCGTGGTCCAGTGCTGATCCTACAGCGCCACATCGAAATATTAAAGTACATTGGACTGCCAGAAGAACAAACAAGTCTGGGTTGGAAGAAGTACAGCCAGAATGCTCTGCAGAAGCCAGCATGACTAGATTTCATCTCTCAGGAGTCACCAGCTGTTTAAGGGAGCAGAAAGCCTCATCTTTCTCCCACAGAACAGCTGGTGGGCTCCAACTACTGACTTTGTAGTTAGCAGTCCAGTATTTGTCCTACAGAGCCACAGTGCTCCCTACTATTGAGTTGTTGTTGTGAGTCATAGCGACCCTGTGTAGGGTTTCCAAGAAGTGGTGAGTTTGAATTGCCGACCTTGTGGTTCAAGCTGACTTTTAGGTTAAGTACTTATCCTTTGGTTTACAACCTCTATTTTATTTTACAGTAGAGGAAATTGAGGCACCCAGAGCTAAGTAACTAGCCTAAGGACCCCCACTAGGGGTGGATCTCATGCCTAGAACTATGTTGAAAGAGAATTCTTTGTTTTACCTACCATTCATCAGCACTCCTAACTACCAACCTTTCACAGAGCTTATCAAGTCAATTCCGAACCATAGCAACCCTGTATAGGGTTTCCAAGGAGCAGCTGGTGAGCTTGAACCACCAACCTTGCAGTTAAAATGGCTTTGCAGTCTGGTGCATTAACCCACAGCGCCACACCAGGACTCCTTCACAGAGGTAGATTAAAGCTGGCTGTTTCTCAACAACCTAAAATTGCCTTAGGACTTCTAAACGAGATAACTCTAGGAAGCTTGTGTTTTAGACTCTTTCCCCAGTGTCTGAACTGACTAGTCTGTTTGCAGACAATTGGTAAACCAGATATAGTCTGAGTGACTTTAAACTGGAGGACGTGGCTACTTCTAAAGCTAAAGCCTAGATTCTTCTTCAGTTCTTCTTCGGCCTTTGAGGCTACCTAGATGTCTATTGGCTAATTTTTCTGATAGTTAATTCTGGTTGACAAAGATCAATATATTAGTCAATGGTGTCTGTGCTGACTACTGTTTTCCCAGCCAAAGGGTCTGTTTATAAATGGGTTAACTGATGGCTGGCTTGTTGAGTGTGGCAAAGAGCCAATCATTTTTTCTGTAATATGTGCAGGACTGGGTGTGGGGCCTCTAGTTGGCAGCAACCACCATGAAGTCAGAGACCACCACCCCACACCCCCACTCTAAAAATTACTGCATGAGGCAGGCAGAAAGTGAAGAGGTTTCACTTGTTAAAATGTTTCTGTGACTTCAATTCTCTAGTCTCCCAATTTATCACTTACTTAAATCAACTTTTATTGAATGGCGAGCACTTTGTAACAAGTTCTAAAGCGATGTGTACTTTATTCTGAAATTTTAATTATAGATGTTCTATATTTAAATAAAGTTTCACAGTATTGTTTCCTGGGACTGTTGTTGTTTGACTGTGCAGAATGATCTTATTGTATACAGAGATGCATAACTTAGTTTTTAAGATGAATTTTCTATGGCAATTGCCCAGTGCTTCCCCAGTTCGCAGGCCCTTTATCTGACAGTCTTTTTCCCTCCAGATAATGGCTGGCAGCAACCCATGGTGTGGAGGTTATGTGCTGCACTTTTCAAAAAGCCTTGAATGGAGCCATTGTTCCCCTGAGATGGTCTGCGTGTCTCACTGAACAGAAAGCGCGGTGTAAAATAGGCACCTTGTGTGCAACTGTTGGCGAGGTTGGAAAGTGAATTAAAATCTCCAGAAAGTCTGGGCTGTGCTGTTCAGAGGAGCAATGAGCCCTCTGGAAGCACTGTTAGCTCAGACATTCCAATGCGGTGAGGCAGCCTAGGGACAGGGCTCCTTCCAGTCTCATTTAGAGAACAAGTGAGGGAGCAAGAAAAGGACATTGATCTGGACCTGATCTCTTTGCAAAGATTTGGGAAGGCGCCCTTTTCCAGGGATGGGGCTGCACAGATTAACACATTTCCAATAGTTTTCTTGCCCAATGAAGCTAGACTTGTCTTGGTTACTAGTGGCGCAATGACTCATTTGACGGATTCAATGTTAACTGCTTGTACATCCACTACTTTGAAGTAATTTCATTTCTATGTACCAATTTGCTTTTCATGCTTAACTTCAAAGGGTTCTAAGTGATTGACAATGTTTGATAGTACTAGTTTCATTAAATTAACTATAAAACTATAACATAAAGCTTTATGTTAAATAAATAGTCTCTCCTTTGTTTATTGCCAGTGATATTTGGTTTTTCCTGCCTTATCTACTCACCTGTCCAGGACACTGTCAGCTCAGAGACTGGAGTAAATAACCCTGCTGTCCACTAAAATTTCACATTTAATCAACAGTTTCCTCAGAGTCCTCTGCAGAGACCTTTCCGAAACCAACTCTTAAGGGAGGAGGTAATGTTGGTTTTAATTAAAATCCTAATTCTGAGAAATCAGCAAAACAGTGCAAGGACCAGCTCGCAGATTTATTTGAAGGGCATAATTTTTGGGAGCCTTCCAATGTAGCTTTACTGTAACTTCTGAAGGGTACTGGAGACTGAAAAGGGAAGCCACTTTTCAGATGCACCTGAAAGACAGTGTTCAAATTTAGGAAGGAAGAAAGTGAGTTTGGGGATGTGGGGATGCTCTGGGAGGTAGCTCAGCTTTAGCACAAGTACAGAATAGAAATGGGAAGGACTGTTCTGTGGTCTTTGCCAGGGCATGTACAGTTCATGTCATCTTAGGAAGTTACTATGGAAGGAAGTAGGGGAACCTTAAGGAACCTTGGTGATACAAATGGTTAAGAGCTCTGAAAGGTTGCTGGTTACAACCCACTTAGCAGCTCTGCCTCCTAGAAGGAAGACCTGGAGATCTGTTCCTATAAAGATTAAAGTCAAGAAACAGTAGGGGCAGATCTTCTGTGCCACACAAGGTCACTGTGGGTAGACTCACACCACATAACAAGGGTCTAATGATGGTTTCTGTGTAGACTGCAGTTATAGAGGAGGAAGACTAATACTACCTTGGTGTGAACCTTGACTTGGGCCTATGAAGAGGGCAGATGAGAGGGGTTGCGGATGCAGGAATCAGTCCTGATTGGATGTAGAAAAAGGGGCAGACATATGGAAAGGTCTTTCTTAGAATATAAAAAAGGAAGAAGAGTAAGTTTGGGGGGGGCGGTGGCAGTGGAAGGGAAAATGATTTTATTTGCTTCAACTGTGTATGAGACTGTCTCAGTGGCTAGGGACAATGGGGCAGTCTGTAGTTTCTGATGTTTTTTGTTAGGTGTCACCGAGTATTTTTCGACTCATAGTTTCTGATGGTGAGGGTAGTGCTTCTAGGCCCACCCAGTCGGTTCTGATGCAGAGCAACCCTGTATAGGATTCCTCCGGCTGTATTCTGTATGGGAGCAGAGAGCTTCATCATTCTTCGGAACTATTTATGGACCTTTTGGTTAGCAGCCCAGGGCTTCCGATAACTGAAAATCTCCATGTTTGATTCAACAATGAAAGAGTGCTTGATCTGGAGCCCCCACACACTTGGATGACCACTATAAGTAGCAAAAGGAGTATCTTAGTGCCTGGTACAGCGCCTGGCACACTGATGATACTGAAAAACAAATTGTTAAATGAAAGAGTGAGTAGATTTGAGCTTTGGTGCTGTCGTTTACTAGACTGACCTTTTTCAAGTAATTTATCCACCTCAGTTTCCACATCTGCCAACCGGGGTTGGTGCCCTCACAGCGGTACTTGTGAGATTAATACCCTCACAGCGATACTTGTGAGATTAAATTTCGTGGCTGCGTTGTGTAGGTGGTGGCGGGAGGCGTGCGAAGTTCCCGCCCTTTCCGAGCTGGATGACCCCACCGGGCCGGGGGTTCCCGCCTCGGGGTGAGTAGAGATTACCTTGAGGCGTCCCAGCTGCGGTTGTGCAGGGTTGGCAGGTCCGGAATGGGGTCGCGCCGCTGGCGGCCTGGGCGGGGGCGTCAGCCAGGCCCGCCCTCTGCACCCGCCTTCCCCGCACGCCCAGAGGCCAGGGGCGGGCCCAATGCAGGCCGCTCCCCCGCCTGCCCGGCGGCCCGCGGCGGCGCTAGCAGCCTCTCACCCGAGGCGGACCGGCGGACTGCGGACAGGCGGGCGGGCGAGTTCTGGGAAAGCCCGGCCCAGGGCGGGGGCCCCGCTGCCGCCCGCGCCGCCGCCGTCCGGGCTGCACGCACAGCTCGGCGGGCGCGGAGCGAGGGAGCGGCACTGGCCCGGGTGTACACGGTGGGCTCGCGGGGCTGGATCGACGGCGGGAGGCGCGCGCCACCCGGCTCCGCGCCCGGGCTTCTGCCTCCCGGGCACTTGCCTGGCTCTCGCGCTCCTGGGCATCCGCTGTGCCGTTGACATACAGTAGCCAGGACACCCGACGCCGCTAGCGACAGGCACGAGGACTGCAGGTCTCCAGAGAGACGCTGCATTGGGAGACTCCGGCGCGACTGGCCAAAAGAGGCAAGGTGAGGAATCCACTCTGTGGCTGGGTCGCTGAGGATTCAAGACGGGGAGAGATGGGCAGTTTATCTCGAATCTAGCTGACTCGCCCAGGGGCGCAGCATAGCTTCGCGTACCTGGCGGAAGACTGTCCCCACCCACCAGGGGAGAACTGAGGCAGGCGATTCCCCCTGGGAATGCAGGCCAAACACCCCATAGGCTTGAGAACGCCCAGTGAGTGCTTTCTTCTCGCCTGGAGATAACTTGCCTCAATTCTCCACTTTACTGTGTGTGTACCATGCCGTGGTGTCGAGTAAAAAGCAAAGTAGAAGCTCTATTTTTGTGTCTGTACCTAGCAACAGAATTTCAAGGAAAGTGATCAGAGATTGTTCCTGATTGTCAAGCCCTAGAAAATACAATATTGTATGTACCTGGTCAAACTTTAATTGATAACGAGAAGACAGTGTCTTTTCTCGCAAAGTCTTGACAGTCATTCTTAATGCTGGGATAATGTAGAGTTAAAAGTTTTCGGTGATGGCTAATGTTAAATGTCCAGTGTAACTTTGTGCGGTTTCCGTCTTTGCTCAGCGCTTAGGCCATAAGACATTTGGTTCAATTGACACAATCAATTTTTGTATCACTAAGATTTGTCACTGAAAGGCTTACCAACATCCTTTGAAATAGTGAGCTCCCTGAGTACATGTTAAATAAAAAGCTCATCATCAAAAAGTTTTATTTGCACACAGTTCATAACTTCATTTGCTGGAGATCATTTAAATCTACAGGATCAATGAATGTTTCCTTGTGTTGTTTCGTGAGTAGATGGGTAGGAATCTACCCTGGTGGCATGTGTAGGAACAGGGTGGGGCCAATGCCACAGAAGGGGCACAGGAAGCTCAAGAATGTTGGATCCCCACTAGACAGAATTTTTGAAAGCCTTTCTTGAAATGTGGATGCAGGTGACTCCAGAGGGGCCTGTGATAGGTGCTCCTTGTCTTACAGAGGGAAGGGTGGATAATATCTTGTATGAAGCCAGGCCTTCACAAATACTTTGCTGAAGAATGCCTGATGATTTTGTCATCTAGAACATAGTTTCCTCTACCTTTCTCCCCCATTTTCACCACTCTAACCTTCTTCCAAACTGAGTTTTGTTGCTGCTGTGAGGCCTTCCCTGACACCCCAGCCCGAAACAGCCTGCTTTTCCTGCTTGGAGTCCAGCAGCATTTTACCTCAGAGTGCCTACCTCTGCCTTCTATGACTCCTCATTTCCCCACTGAAGCCAGTTACTGTGTCTGTCTTGGCACTCTACTTGCACCTAGAAGGCCTTCTAAATAATAGTGGGCCAGTATTGAATGTCAAGACTCCGGTTCTACAGTGCAAATCTTTATTTAGGACAAGGAGGTAATATAATCTGAAGGATTTAGAGAATTGTACAGTATTTGCCGTTAGCATAGGCCTCCATTTATAGCCCCACAGGGGAACTTTAAAAAAAAAAAATATGGAGTCATACATAATATCATCTTTGGTCCATGTTTTGGGACCATATAAGTGGCAAGACATTCGTCAATCTTTCTACTAACATAAGTTCTTTGGATGTGAACCAAGCTTGACCTGTGTCATTAAAAATTTCATGCTCAAGTGGATTGTGGTAAAGCTAGATTCCAATAAACATGGTTGGTTTTCTTTCTTTCTTTGCAGTCATTCTTAATCACATTCTTCTCTGGGATTTTGTTCTGCAGTTAAAAACAAAATCGTTTGATGTGTAATTTGTCACCTACAAATTTCTACATGAATGAAGGAACAGTCTTATAAAGCAGAGAGAAGGGGAGTTTTTCTCCTTGTTGGGCAAGAAAAGAAATTGGCCCAGACCAGGGCTGTCCTGCACGTATTCATATGTATGTTGGCAGTCCCTGCCTTCCATACACCTGGTTGACTATCCCATATAGGACAACTTCTCCAGTTTCCACTGCTGCCCTGCGGGGGCTACCTTTGGCTAGAAAACAAAATAATGAAACAAAACAGTCTCAGAACTTGTGGGTTCAGAAGGGGAGTCAGGGAAGAAGCCAGAAAAAGTAGAAATCACTAAAAATGAATTTATTTGATCAAATCGGTTTTTCCGTAACATCCAATTGAGATCTTTAGTGGGAATTTGATTGGTAGGGAAGGCCTAGAGTCCTGGTATGGCACTGTAGGATAAGCACTGGATTCCCAAGGTCAATTTGAACAATAATGTCGGCAGTTCAAGCCCACTAGTCACTCCTTGGAAACCCTATACAGGGTCCATATGAATCTGAAATGATTTGACGGCACTTAACAACAACAACAGGGAAGGCCTGGCTGGGGGTAGGGAAGGAGTCCCTGTGTGGCGCTGTAGGGTAAGCACTGGACTGCTAACCAAAAGGCTGGTGGTTTAAGCCCACCAACTGGTCCTTGGAAACCCTATACATGGTTACTATGAATCAGAATCCACTCAACGGCACTTTGAGAGGGACCATGGTGCTCCAGGAGGAGGGCTGGGAGGTGCTGATGGGGGCTTAGAGAAGCACATGACAGTGATGTGGGGTCCTAAAGAGGAGAACTGGAGTGGGTAAAGGAGGAGGAAGTGAACCATTGTGGTAGTGTGATTAAGTACTTGAAAGGCTGGTGATTTGAATCCACAAGTGCTTTGCAGGAGAAAGATGTAGCAGTTAACTTCCCTAAAGCTGCCAGCCTTGGAAAGCCAATGGAGTCCTCTGTTTTGTCCTGTGGGGACTCAACAGCAATGAGTTTGGTTTGTTTTTGTTTTTTTAAAGAAAACCACCGGGCTTGGAAAGAAATAGAAAACTCTGCAGCATCATGGGATCGTCTCTGTTCCACGGGTGCAGAACTCAGACTTGCTTTTATTAATGTTAAAACTGAGTTGTATTGTTGCTTAAATAGATTTCCCTAAGCCAGATTGGGAACCAGGCTGCCTACAGCTGCATTGCTATTGTGACAGTCACTAGCCACCTATGATGAGGTGTTGGTGGTTCTGTGGCAGAGTTCTCATCTTTCAAGGTGGAGACCCAGGTTCGATTCCCAGACTGTGGACCTAATGCACAGCCACCACCTGTCTGTCAGTGCAGATTACGAATCGGGCTGTGAACCGCAAGGTCAGCAATTCGAAACTATCAGCTGTTCCGCGGGAGAAAGATGAGGCGTTCTGTTCCCGTAAAGATTTACAGCCTCGGAAACCCTGTGCAGGGTCACTATGAGTTGGAACCAACTCCACAGCACACAACAACAACAACAAGGATGCCGAACAGGTTTCAGTGGAGCTTCCAGACCACTGTGAAATCGAATGAATGGGCTGGTGATCTATTTCAAAGAACTCAGCCAATGAAAACCCCCTGTGGACCACAGTGGTCCAGTCTACAACTGATCCTGGGGATAGCTCAGGAGGTTGCCATGAGTTGGGGCTGACTGGATGGTAGCCAACAATAGCAGTCACATGTGACCATGCCCCTTTAAATTTAAATGAGCTAAAATTGAGTGTGGCGCTGTAGGAGAAAGCACTGGACCACAAGATCTGCTTGAACTACAAGGTTGGCAGTTCAAAGCCACCAAGCTACTCCTCAGAAACTCTATCCAGGGTTACTATGAGTCGGAACGAGTTGGTGGCACTTCACGCTAAGAGTCACTTGTCAAGAGCTCAGCAGTTACTATCGCTGGTGGCCACACAGTGTAAATCTGAACATGTCCATCGTTACAGAAAGTTCCATCCTAAAATACTGCCTGTTACCTTCTACATTTGGGGTTTTGAAAACTGGGCGTACATTTAAAATTGCTGTAAATACTCACTGATGTCAAGCTAATTTTATTAATATTTTTAAATGTTTTATTGTGAATTATGTGATCGTTTACATGGAAGAACATTAGTTTTACACTCATTTTATCGTATATCGTTTCATTGCCATGGTTACAATCCCCTCCATGCATCATCAAGCCTGCCTCTTCCCACCCCCCCGGTCATCAGCACACAGCCTCTCCCTCTCTGGATCTATAGCCAGCCACTCCATCTCTCCACATCATCGTCTCTGCCTCCATCTCTGGCGTCACTGCTTCTCTGGGTAGGGTCCCGCTCTCCACTCTTCTCCCTTGATGGTCTCAGGGACCTCCTCTCCTAGACTGCAAAGTTAATCACTCCACTCCTTGCTCTAAAACATCTACCTGTACATTTCCAACCCTCACAATCAGGCCTGATAACAGTTATTTACTACTGTATCACAAGAGACCTATCCTCATTTCCTTTCATCAGCCCTGCCTAGACAGATTATATACTACTCAGTGGAGATTCTACCTTCCTCCACGCCCTCTTGAAAGCTTGTAAGCCAGTCACTTCTTGCCTTTGTAGTCTCCCCACCCCCCCATTTTGGGTCAAGTCAATTTTTGACTCACAGCTACCCTCTAGGACAGCATGGGAACTGCCCCAGAGAGTTTCCAGTCCTGGTGTGGCACTATATAATAAGCACTTGACCACAGTTGTCAGTGGTCCAAGCTCAACCAACCGCTCCAAGGAAACCCTATACAGGGTCACTACAAGTCGGAACCAACTTGATGCCACAACAGTAATCTTTATGGAAGCAGACAGCTGCAGCTTCCACTTATGGAGCACCAGGATTCCTTAAAGTTTCCCTAACAAGTCTATTTAGATGAAAGTAGTATTAGTAATTGTTGTTGGTAACACTGTTATCTTGCTTACTACCTGCTAGATCCTTTTCTAAGTACTTTTTACCTAGTAACTCATTTAATCCTCACAACACTATGCAGTAGCTTAGTTATCTGATGCTACTCTCAAAGAAGAGCATAGAAGAATTGGCATATTTGAGTTATGATGTTGGAGGAGAATATTAAAAGTACCATGGACTGCCAAAAGAACAAACCAATCTGTGGTGGAGGAAGCACAGCCAGAATGCTCCTTAGAAGCCAGAATGGCCAGACTTCTTCTCTCGTATTTTGGCCATATTATCAGGAAGGACCAGCCCCTGAAGAAGGACATCATGCTTGATAAAGTGGAGGCTCAGTGATAAAGAGGAAGACCCCCAATGAGATGCATTGGCACAGTGGCAGCAGCAAGGACTCAAGTGTCGCAACAATTGTAAGGATGGCGCAGGACTGGGCAGTGTTTCATTTTGTTGTGCATTGGGTTGAAATGAGTCATTACCAGTTCATCAGCACCTAATAACAAGGAGCTCTGGTAGCGTAGTGGTTACGAATTGGGCTGTGAGCCACAAAGTCAGCAGTTCGAAACTACCAGCGGTTCCGTGGGAGAAAGATGAGGCGGTCTGCTCCCATAAAGATTTACAGCCTTGGAAACCCTGTGTAAGGTCATTATGAGTCGGAACCGACTCCACAGCACATAACAACAACAACAACAACAACAATAACAACAGCAAGCAGGCTTTCACAGAAATTCCACAAACAAATGTATTTTCTAATAGTTGGTTGTTGTTGTTAAGTGCCATCGAGTCAGTTCTGATTCATAGTGACCCTGTCTAGGGTTTCTGAGGAGTAGCACGTGGGTTTAAACCTCCAGCTTTGCTGTTACTAGTCCAGTGCTTATCCCACAGTGCCACACCAGGACTCCTCACAGTTCAGGAGGCTAGATGTCTGAATTCAGGGTGCTGGCTCTAGGGGAAGGAAGGCTTTCTTGCTCTGTTGGCTCTGGAAGAAGGGCCTTATATCTTTTCAACTTCTGTTTCGTGGGTCCTTGGTGATCTGATGTGACGTGGCTTATATACCCCAGCTCCACTTGCTTCATCCACTTTTATATCTCAAAAGAGATTGACTCAGGACACATTTTACGCCAATACTCCACATTAGCATAACAAAGGCAACCCATTCCCAAATGGGATTATAACCACAGGTATAACCCAAATTAAAAAAATCCCACTGCCATTGAGTCAGTTCCAAGTGACCCTATAGGGTGTCCAAGAAGAGACTGTAAATGTTGACAGGAACAGACACCTCACCATTCTCTTGTGGAGCGGTTAGTAGCTTTGAACCCCCAACCTTAAAGTTAGCACCCCAATACCTACCATACTAGGGGTTAGGATATAGCACATATTTTGATGGGGGATACAGTTCAATCTATTGATTATTATAGGCAGTAAGTGCTAGAGAGCTATCATACCTTATCTGCACTTCCCAAATTAAAACATCTCTGAAAACTGTGCTTTACCTGTAGCTAAAAAACTTGAACTGATAGAGATATTATTATATTGTTGTTGTTGAGTACCATCGAGTTGGTTCTGACTCATAGCAACCCCGTATAGGGTTTCCAAGGAGCAACTGGTGGATTTGAACCTCCGACTTTGTGGTTAGTAGTCCAGTGGCTGATCCTACAATACCACACCAGGTTCCAGGAGACTATTATGGTCTTTGTTTATTCTTATCTGGTGAGAATCAGTCATACATTTTTACTTCAGAAATAATGGATGTATTTTCCTGTGGCTACCAATGAAGTGTTACGTAATACGTGATCTATGTACTGTCATACCATTACCAAATCCAAAACACTTCTGAATTAGAGTTGTCCTACAGTTTTTGGATAAGGAAGTGTGTTGTTGTTGTGTTGTTAAGTGCTGTTAAGCTGGTCATAGCGATCCTATAGGGTTCAGTGCTTATTCTACAGCATCATACCAGTTGTTGTTGTTAAGTGCCTTCGAGTCAGTTCTGACTCATAGCGACGCTATATAGGGTTTCCAAGGAGCAGCTGGTGAGTTTGAACCACCGACCCTGCATTTCAAAGTGACCTTGCGATCCAGTGCTTTAACCCACAGGCCTCCACACCAGTGCAGACCTTGTGGACCTTCCTTATTATACTCATTTTGCAGAAGAGAAAACTGAGTCACTGAAAAGATAAGCACCTTTTAGATACAGTCACACATCAAGAAAGTGTGGCAGCTGGGATTCAGACAAAGCAGGCTGACTTCAGAGAATCTGTTCTTTTTGTCATTCCGCAATGTTCATTGGCCTCTGGGCTTATCACCCAAAACAAATGTCTGGGCCTTTGTTGGCTGGGTGAACTCAAAACTTTAAGTCATCTGATTAGGAAGTTTCAGATAGGATTGTGGCTAAATTGTTTAGTGGCTGAGATTTTGAAATGTTCAGGATTGACTCTAATAACCATGTTACCCAATTGTTGAAAATCACTGGGCCTTGCTGAAACATAGGACCTTGTGGAGTCCTGGTGTGGTGCTCTAGGATAAGCACTGGAATGCTAACCGCAAGTGGTTCAAACCCACCAGCCGCTCCTTGGAAACCCTATACAGATTTGCTATGTATCAGAAACAGTTTGCCAGCACTTAATAGCAACAACAGGGCATTTGGAGGTTTGCATACTCACAGCTGCTGTGGGATATAGGCTAGGGATGTTTGCCCTGCTCTAGGCTGACTCCTGAGCTATGAAGGTAGGCTCACTCAGGAGACCCACAGGCGTTTTAAGATTTGTTGGAGTTTTAGAGGCTCAAATCAATTTGACTCAATTGGAAATCTCTCCAGGGAACATCTTGAATTCCTCCTTTTAGAAGGTTGGCTGGCACTGTGGGGCTAGTCTAGGATCAGGAATGAACTGTTTACCCCAAGAAGTGGCAGGCCTAAGTGGTCTTTTGTTGTTCAACCAGGCAGTTGAGGAAATTCATGAATAGCCCCAAGCGTTCTCCTTTGAGCAACAGAAAATGTCCCAAATGCTGTGTCAGCCCTGAGAGCCTGGGCTGGCCAGGCCTTCCCTCCTAGCCTTCCCCCCATCTCTCTGTGTCCAGGGAGTATGTCTACCTTTTATGGCACAGTGATACAGTCTCTGAGGCCCCTAATGGTCCTGCTGATTAAGTTAAGGGTTTTGAGATTACTGTGCATAATCACAAGAGTCTTTATAAAGGGAAACAGGAAGATCAGAGACAATAGTAAGGCTGGAGTGATTCATGGCAGAGATCAGAGATCCTGAACCAAGGAATGCAGGTGGTCTTGAGAAGCTGGAAAAGGCAAGAAACCATTCCTTCTTAGTGCTTTCAGAGCCCACTTGAAACTTCTAACCTACAGAATTGTAACATGATAAACTTATGTTGTTTAAGCCACTGAATTTGTGGTAATTTGTTAATAGCCACCATAAGAAACTAAAGGTGGAGAAGAGAAGAATGTGGTCAGGAATGACATTAAAACCCAAATAAGGAAATAATAGCCAGCATTTAGTGAGAATGTACTTTGTGCTTGGCACAGTTCTAAGTACTCTATATGGATTCACTAGTTTAATCCTCCCAACAACCCTGTGATGTAGATATGTCCCAGATGAGGAAACTGAGGCACGAAGAGGTTAAGTAACTTGTCCAAGTTTACACAGTTTCGTGATGTGGGAGAGCTGGGATGTGAACCTAAACAGTCTGGTCTCTTAGTACCCCACATTGCTCCCAACCATAGGCATGTCTGTCTGTAGAATCCAATAGGATGCTACGTTATTGTGTGTAAGGAAAAGGCAACATTTTGAACTCAGCAGGAAGGAGGGCAATGTTGTTGGGTTTTTTCCCCCTCTAAAACACTGGTTATTAAAGTACTTGGTAAGTTTTGCTAGTCCTTCTCATATAATATGTCTGGACAGTTTGACGCTGGGAGGCTGGCTCCGGGAACAGTTCCTGTGTTGGCCTCCCTCTCTCTCCCACCTCTGTTCCTAAGGCAGCCTCGTTAGCTCACCACAGACCGCTGGCCCTGGCGCCTGTTGGCTCTGCATCCCACCTCTGCCTGTTTATTGGATTTGCCTTATTCCTGATTCTCTGCTCCAGCCTTGAATTCCACCTACTTTGGGCCGCTCAAATGCTCAGACTGGGAATGGTTGGTGTCAGGGCCTGGACGTGAGGGACCTTGGTGCTTGCTGGTGGAGTTATATTTTTGCCTTTTTCCTTGGGTGTGGCTGGCTTTTGTTGGTTTTCTAGCTGCACTGCTTTTGTCTCTCAAGTACACAATTCAGAGTGGTATTGGTTTTGACCGCTGGCTTTCGAACTTTGTCCTAGGAATCTCTGGGGCTTCTGTAGGCGGAGAGAGATGCTGGGAGATGAAGAACTCAGCCCTTACCCTGCTTCTACCAGACCAGCTTTGTTGTTACTTGTTTTATGTGTTGGGACTTTGCCTTAGATTTTGTTTGAAGAGGGGTTCGGTTGTTAGAGACTGAGATAGAGACAAGTTTGAAAAGAATGAAATCTAAAATTAAGGCACTATATGTAGCAACTGTCTATTCAGCACATAGACTTGAATTTTCAAGAAATATAATTTTCTGTATTTTTAAAACTGTGTTTTACTAGTTTGAATCTGGCACTAGGTTGCTTGGATTTGTGTACATCCTGGCTTTACGTCCTACAATCTGTGTGAGCCAGTGCAAGTCATTTTTCCCATTGGGGCCTCAGTTTCCTCTCCTGCACAGTGTGTGTGTGTGGGGTGGGGTGGGGGGGGGAAGATGACAGTGGTAGATGTTATGAGAAGTAAATGAGGTATCGCATGGAAGGGCTTTAGGATAGTGCAGATGCTGTCTGGTCTGTTTTTGAAGGAGCAATGGTGGTGTTGTGGTATAAATACTAACCATAAAAAAAGGAGCTCTGGTAGCGTAGTGCTTACGAATCGGGCTGCTAATCTCACGGTGAGCAGTTCGAAACTACCAGCTGTTCCGCAGGAGAAAGATGAGGCTTTCTGATCCTGTAAAGATTTACAGCCTCGGAAACCCTGTACAGGATCGCTATGAGTCAGAACTGACTCCACGGCACATAACAACAACAATAACACTAACCATAAAGCCAGGATTGAAACTGACCAGCTGCTTGCAGGAGAACTAGGAGGTTGCCTGGGAAACTCTGTATAGGGTTGCTATGAGTCAGAATCAACTCCATGGCAGTGGGTTTGGTTTTGGTGCAGAGTAGATTTTCGACTGATAGTGACCCTGGGCTGCTTGTCACACTTGCAGCAGCTGCATCTTCGAGGTCTCTGAGATATCACTGCTTCTACCAGGATTAGGGTGCAGGTCCCTTGTTCTTTCTGGACCTTTCCTCCCTTGCCCACCAGACAATAGAATGGGGTGGGAGGGGCATATGAAGCTTCATTCTCTTTCCTGCTTTGTTGTTGTTGTTAATTGCTGTGCTACTAGGGCCACAGATTATCTTGGTGCTAGCGTAGTGGAGTCCTGGTGTGGTGCTGTGGGTTAATGCGCCAGACTGCAAAGCCGTTTAAACTGCAAAGTCAGTGGTTCAAGCTCACCAGCTGTTCCTCGGAAACCCTATACATGGTCACTATGGGTTGGAACCGACTCAACAGCACTTAACAACAACAACAAGCGTAGTGGTTATGAATCGGGCTGTGAACCACAAGGTCAGCAGTTCGAAACTACCATCTGTTCCACGGGAGAAAGATAAGGCTTTCTGCTCCCGTAAAGGTTTACAGCCTCGGAAACCCTGTACAGGGTCGCTATGAGTTGGAACTGACTCCATGGCACATAACAACAAAGTAGGAAAGGAACTCCTGGTGTGGCACTGTAGGATCAGCACTGGACTGTGAACCACAAGGTCGGCACTTCAAACCCACCAGCTGCTCTTCAGAAACTCCGTACAGGGTCACTATGAGTCAGAACCTACAGGACGGCACTTAACAACATTAACGTAAGCACTGGATTGCTATCCTTATCTGTAAAGACAGTTACAACCCACTCAGGAGTTCTGGCAATCTGTACCTGTAAATATTAAGCCCAAAGCAAAATACTCGTTGTTGTTGTTCGGTACAGTGACTTGTTAGGTACAGTCAGCTCATAGCTGCCCTGTGCACAACAGAATGCAATACTGCCCATTCCTATGCCGTCCTTGTAATTGCTTCTTTTTGCTTCAACTGTGTCAATCCATCTTGTTGGGGAGTCCTCACTGACTCTCCACTTTACCAAGCATGATATCCTTCTCCAGGGACTGATCTCTTCTGACAACATGTTCAAAAAACAAGGGTTGAAGTCTTCCCATCCTTGCTTCTAGGAGAGTTCTGTCTGTACTTCTTCCAAGACAGGTTTGTTTGTTCTTCTAATAGTTCATGGTACTTTCAATATTATTCTCCAACACCATAACTAAAATGTGTTGATTCTTCTACAGTCTTCTTTATTCATTGTTCAACTTTCATGTGTATATGAGGCTGTTGAAAATACCATGGCTTGGGTCAGGCACACCTTAGTCCTCAAACTGATGTCTTTGCTCTTGAACACTTTAAAGAAGTCTTATGCAACAGATTTGCCTAATGCAATACATGTTTTAATTTCTTGATTGCTGCTTCTTATGAGTGTTGATTGTGTATGCAAGCAAAGTGAAGTCTTCCGCAGTTCTTCTCTGAAGAAATTGACACTGTGACACCTAATAGCAACATAAACTCTATCCCCTTAAATCTTTTCCTTCAACCCTTGAGACTTACATTTTTAAATGAAAGCCATGAAGACTCACAGGCTTTCTCCGGACACATCCGTCCTCTGAGGCAATGAGCTCAGCCCTTATCTTTTGCTTGAATGGGGAGAAAATAAAACAAAGTCACTACTGCTACGTGAGTGTTTTCAACATAAACAACATAATCTTGGCCAATCACCACAGAAAACCAAGGAGAAAACATGTTCAGCATGTCTCAAGCTGAAAGAACTGAAGAAAAAATTCAAACTTATAGTTGCAATATTGAAGGAGTCTATGTAGCATAGTGGTTACGAATCGGGCTGTGAACCGCAAGGTTAGCAGTTTGAAACTACCAGCTGTTCCGCGGGAGAAAGGTGAGGCTTTCTGCTCTCGTAAAGATTTACAGCCTCGGAAACCCTGTACAGGGTCGCTATGAGTCGGAACCGACTCCACGGCACATAACAACAACAACATGGGCAAAATACTAAGCAAGGTTGTTGTTAAGTGCCATTGAGTCGGTTCCAACTCATAGCGACCCTTCATAGGGTTTCCAAGAAGCAGCTGGTAGGTTTGATCCGCTGACCTTATGGTTTGCAGTCCAGTGCTGATCCACAGCACCACATCGGAAGTCTTACTAAATAAGGTGATATGGTGGTGGTGTGCCGTGGAATTGATTCTGACTCATAGCGACCCTGTACAGGGTTTCTGAGGCAGTAAATCTTTACGGGAGCAGAAAACCTCATCTTTCTCCCATGGAACAGATGGTAGTTTTGAACTGCCGACCTTGAGGTTAGCAGCCCAATTCATAACCACTGTGTTACCAGAGCTCCTTAATAAACAAGAGTGTTGTTGTTGTTAAGTGCCGTCAAGTCGATTCCTACCCATAGCGACCCTGTATAGTGTTTCCGAGGAGCAGCTGGTGAGCTTGAACCACCGACCTTGAATTCAAATGGCTTTGCAGTCTGGCGCATTTACCCACAGCGCCACATCAGGACTCCATTAAAGTAGGAGGCATCAGATGGTGATGGAAGGAATGCTCAGAACCACTGTGACAGAAAGATTAGGTCAATATTAACCCTTCCAGGGGGTAGTTTATGACCAAGAACCAATGGTACTGAAAGAAGAAGTCCAAGCTGTGCTAAAGGCATTGGTGAAAAAACACAAGACTCCAGGAATTGATGGAGTACCAATTGAGATGTTCCAACAAATGGATGAAGTGATGTAAGTGTTCACTCATCTACACCAACTGACTGGAATAGATTCATTTCTGTGCTTATCCAAAGCAAAGTGATCCGGAAATTAGTGAACAACATCATAAATACCACACACAAGTAAATTGTTCCTGAAGATAATTAAGAAATGGTTGCAGCTCTGGCATGGAGCTGCCAGACATTAAGGCTGGATTCAGAAGAACACGTGGAACTAGGGTTATCACTCCTGATGTCAGGTGGATCTTGTCTGAAAGTAGAGACTATCACAAAGATGCTTTACTTGTGTTTTATTGACTTTGTAAAGACATCTAACTGTGTGGATCATAGCATATTATGGATATCATTGGGAAGAATGGGAATTTCCGAACACTTAATTGTGCTCATGAAGAACATAAACCAAGAGGTAGTCATTTGAACAGAGCAAGGGTATAGTGTGTGGTTTAAGATCAGGAAACGTGTGCGTCAGAGTTGTATCCTTTCACCATGTTTATTTAATCTTATGCTGAGCATATAATCCAAGCAAATAATATGAAGAAGATTGGCATCAGGATTGAAGGAAGGCTAATTTACAAAAATCTACACAACTGGACCAATAAGCATCATCATCATAAATAGTGCAATTATTGAAGTTGTCAAGGATTTTATTTTATTGGGCTCCACAATCATTCCCCATAGAAGCAGCTGTCAAGAACCCAAACAATGTATTGCATTGGGCAAATCTGCTACAAAAGACCTCCTTAAAGTATTAAAAAGCAAAGGACCAAGATATGCCTGACCCAAGTCATGGTCTTTTCTGTTGCCTCATGCATTTGGAAGCTGGACAATGAATAAAGAACACCAAAGAAGAATTGATGCCTTTAGATTATGGTGTTGGAGAAGAATGTTGAATATAGCATGGACTGTCAGAAGAACAAACAATTCTATTTTGGAAGAAATACAGCCAGACTATTCCTTAGAAATCAGAATGGGGAGACTTGTCTCATGTACTTTGGACATGTTTATTAGGAGGGAGCAGTCTTCGGAAAAATCTATCATGCTTAGAAAAGTAGAGACTCTGTGGAAAAGAGGAAAACCCTCAACGAGATGGATTGACACAGTGGTTTCAACAATACTGTGGCTCAAACGTGGCAATGACCCTGAGGATAATGCAGGAAAGGCAGTGTTTCATTCTGTCGTACATAGGGCTGCTGTGAGCCAGAGCCCGCTGGATGGCAATTAAGAACAGTGACAACAATCTCGACAGAATTATTGATCAAAGATATTGTCCTGTGTCATTAGTAATGTTTGACCCAAACTTCTTTATTTCCCTTTACTTAGTGGTGGTGTGATGCTGGCTTGATTTATGTGTGGAGTGACCAGCTACTATGTGGTGACCTCAGTGAAATGTGCTGAATTTATAAAAACAAGGAAATGCCTGCTTTAGAAGGGCCTTATTGTATGTGCACACAATTCTGGAACTGTAACAAAACTCAGCAAGCATTATTTGTACTGCTTTGTAGAAGCAGCTATATAATAATAATAAAATAGTTAATACTCAGAGTTATTGGAGAGGCAGAGGCAAGAAGAGACTGTTTTGATGACTTCATTTTAGGTTTAAATTGTGTAATATCACTGTCTTGGAAAATCCAGGGAATGGAAAACAAATCATTAGGAAAATGCATGTGACCAAGTACATACTATACACATCTGGGAGTAAGATATCATGTAGCACAATTTAATTTGGATAGTATTGGAGCTGCTTCATGGTACTGAAATTCCAAAGACAGGTTTAATACGTTTGTTATTATTAATAACATGAACTTAGATTTCATTGATGGGTGTGTTTTCACCTATGAAAATGTTTCCCTGGAAGAATTCAAAACCAAAAAACCCCGCAAACCTACTGCTGTTGAGTCGATTCCTAGAGACTTTCCAGGTCTGTACATTTTCACAGGGACAAACAGCCACATCTTTCTCTAGTGGAGCAGCTGGTGAGTTTGAACCACTGACCTTTTGGTTAG
>NW_006408521.1:19675702-19677218 GCF_000296735.1 Chrysochloris asiatica
CCAGGATAAGCACTGGACTGTGATTCACACAGTGGGAGAAAGATGAGAGATTTTCTGTTCCTTTAAATATTTGTTGTTGTTGTTGTTAAGTGCCATCGGGTGGGTTAAAAACAAAAAAAGAAAACTTTAACCAAAACATAACTTTAACAACTGAAATTCTGTGTCTTATCTATTAGTTACTGAAGACATTATGCATCTATTTATGATTTGTTAACTTTTTTACTATATACTGTCTCATTCAGTAATTAAAATTGAAGGCTGGGAAGGAGAAGGAGTCCTAGTTTGGCCTCCTCACTTTTAGAGTTGCAAACTGGTCTCCTGAGAAACAAAACTGTATAGTTTGGGGTCTCTACAACTGGTGGGGTTTCTGTTTTCAAACATAATAAAAATAATCCCATAAATCCATAATACACAGTTTTGAATCCTGAATTCCTTGCTGACATTCCTTTGTGATGTTCCCATGCCAAACCTTGATTTCAGTATTTGGATTTTACTCATCATGTGGTTCCGTAAAGGACTGACCTCTTTCCTTGTTAACCCCTCTGCTTTTTTTCCTATTTAAATAGTTATCCACTGTCCAGATTCCAAATTCTTTAGTGCAAGTTTCTAGCAGTGGAATTACTAGGTGAAAAAGTAGACTTTTTGATTCCTGTTAACATATTGCCAAGATGCTCTTCAAAAAGATAACACCAATTTTGCACATTTTAAAAAAAGTTTTTAATTGTGAATCAAGTGATAGTTTACATGGGAGAACATCAGCTTTACATTAATCCTATCGTATTTTGTTTCATTGCAATGATACAATCCCCTCCACACATCGTCATTCAACAGCATTTGCCTCCAAACCCCCTGATTTTCTTTTTAGATGTACACCGAAGTACTCAGGAATATATAACCATTCACACAAACAAAGGGTATACCCTGCACTCCAGCCCCCTGGCCGCCAGCACACAACCCCTCTCCCTTGTTGAGTCTAGAGTCCCCAGCTGCTCCGTCTCTCCATGTCATCGTGTCTGCCTCCATCTCTGGCGTCACTGCTTCTTTGGATAGGGTCCCACACTCTGCTGTTAGGTGAAATCCTGATCCCCATCCAGAATCTTCTGAGGTGGGAAATTTCCACTTGGAAAGACAAGCATACCAACCTGGAGCAGCTAGAGGAATATAGGATACTTCTTGAAAGAAAGACCCGCAGGAAAAAATCAAAAACCATAATAGAAGTCTGATTGACTACTACAAGAACAAGCAAGTTGTTCACTGGGGAGCCATCAAGGCAAGAAATCAAGTCCCCTCAGGGAAAACCCCCTTCCAAGACTTAAACTCAAAGAGATTACACAAGTAGGCATGTAATCTTTCTGGTGACCATGTTGGTCTACCAATAAGGGGAAGTGGGTGGAAAACAGCAATGAAGCTGTGGGCTAAGTCTAACCACGTTCAGTAGACTCCTGTCAACCTGGATTGAGACCTGGTTGGCCAACAATATAGTGAGACCTGGGGACTCCTGAGCCCATGGACAGGG
>NW_006408521.1:19678843-19679848 GCF_000296735.1 Chrysochloris asiatica
TATACAGGGTTGCTGAGTCAGAACCAATTTGATGGCACTTAACAACAACAACTTATTTTCTAAATACTTAACGAATTTGCTGACATTGTTATTGACTAATTATAAGCAATTCCTTATATATGCTTCTTTCATCACATAATAAGGTCATATATTCTAATATTGGAGTCCTGGTGTGGCGCTGTAGGTTAGTATGGACTGCAAAGTCGTTTGCACTGCAAAGTCGGTGGGTCAAGCTCACCACTGCTCCTTGGAAACCCTATACAGAGTTTCTATCAGTCGGAACTGACTTAGGTACACTTAACAACATCAGCAAATATTCTAATGTCAGTTTTAGGTCTGATGCATCTGGCCCTAGATTTGTGAATGAGGCTTCAAAAAGTTCATGGAAAAATGGGATTAAATGATAATGGAATTTTTCCATGAAATTTTTTAAGCCCCCTTGTATATGAAAGTATGTTAAAAAGTTTCAGTTTATTCATAGTTGCTGTTGTTAGGCGCCATCAAGTTGGTTCTGAGTTACAGCGACCACCCTTTGTACATCAGAATCAAACACTGCCCCAACCTGCACCATCCTCACTATCACTGTCATGTTGAGCTCATTCTAGCAGCTACTGTGTTATCCATCACTGAGGCTCTGCCTCTGTTTCATGACCTTCTACTTTTACCATACATGATATCTTTCTCCAGCCACTGGTCGCTCTTGATAACATGTCCAAAGTATATGAGGCAGTCTCAACATCCTTGCATCTAAGGAGCATTCTGACTGCACTTTTTGCAAGACAGATTTGCTCATTCTTCTGGCAGTCCATGGCATGTTTAATATTCTTTGCCAACATCATAATTCAAATGCATTGATTCCTTTACATAATTCTTTACTCATTTCATTGTCCAGCTTTCGCATGCATATGAGGTGATTGAAAATACCATGACTTGGCTCAGGCACACCTTAGTCCTCAAAATGGTATCTTTGCTCTTTAAAGAGCTCAAACATGCACAGGTTTATTA
>NW_006408521.1:19686088-19697435 GCF_000296735.1 Chrysochloris asiatica
CAGTTCGAAACTACCAGCTGTTCCGCGGGAGAAAGATGAGGCTTTCTGCTCCCATAAAGATTTACAGCCTCGGAAACCCTGTGCAGGGTCACTGTGAGTCAGAACCGACTCAGTGGTACTTAGGAACAACAACAACAACTGATGTTGGAGTCCTGGTGTGGCGCTGTGGGTTAATGCGCCAGACTGCAAAGCCTTTTGAACAGCAAGGTCGGTGGTTCAAGCTCACCAGCTGCTCCTCAGAACCCCTATAACAGGGTTGCTATTAACAACAACAACTGATGTGTTACAGATTTTCTATCATTAAACTATGTTTTCAGTTCTTTTGTGACAGTTTGTGCTTATTTTGTTAAAGGGTGATCTCACTAAAGTATATACTAATATGGAACCCATTTATTGTTTACTGTTGGGTTTTTAAAAAAATTATTATTAGCTCTGTTTTAGCCATTGACATTGGAGACTGATACTAAAATTAGTTTGCTGCTCCTGAATGGCAGAGGTTGAATTTCAGGATACTCTCTGTCCTTTTGCATTAGGGAAATCTGCTGCACAAGACCTCTTTAAAGTGTTGAAAAGCAAAGATGTCAGGACTAAGGTGCGCCTGACTAAAGCCATGGTATTTTCAATAACCTCATATGCATGTGCAAGTTGGACAGTGAATAAGTAAGACTGTGGAAGAATTGATGCATTTGAGTTATGGTGCTGGAGGAGAATATTGAAAATATCATGATTTACCAAAAGAACAAATGGATCTGTGTTGGAAAAAGTATAGCCAGAGTGCTCCTTGGAGGCCAGGAAGGCCAAACTTCGTCTCTCATATTTCGGACCTGTTGTCAGGAGGGAGCAGTCACTAGAGAAGGATATCATGTTTGGTAAGGTGGAAGGTCAGAGAAAAAGAGGAAGACCCCCAGCGAGATGGATTGACATAGTGGCAGCATCAATGGGTTCAAGCTTAGCAATGATTGTAAGATTGGCCCAGGACCGTGCAGTGTGTGCATTGGGTCACTATGAGTCAATATTGACTCGGTGGCACCTCTTAGCAACAAAAACAACAACAACAACAACTCTGTGCTTTGCTGAGACTGACCAGGCAGATTCAGAAGTGGGAGCGGCTGGAGGCACTGCTGATGTGGGAGAGAATAGGGGGATAAAGTACATACCCTGGATTAATTAACTGGATGTAGTGCTCTTGTAAACATTTCAGTGTTAATCAAGCATAGTCTCTGAACTTGTCCTTCCTTCAAGGTGAAACAGAATGCCTTAAAGCTGGGAGAAGCCCTAATTTCATTGTGTTGTTGTTGTTAAGTGCCGTCAAGTCAGTTCCGACCCATAGCAACCCTGTACAGGGTTTCCGAGGCTGTAAATCTTTATGGGAGCAGAAAGCCTTATTTTCCTCCCGCGGAGCGTCTGGTAGTTTCAAACTGCTGACCTTAAGGTTCACAGCCCGATTCTTAACCACTACGCTACCAGAGCTCCTTAATTTCTTTGTACTGCTCACAAAATAGGCAGAACTGAAACTCCACTGTTAGAGAACCAGGGCACCATCCTTGAGGACTGTAGACTCAGAATGCAGACCTCCCTTTCCCGGAGGGAAAGAATTTAAGCGAAAAGGCAGCAAACCTGGAAGCCAAAGATTGCGCTGTATCACGGGTAGAATTGCTGTTGTTAAGTGCCATCCAGTCAGTTCCGACTCATATCTTATACAGGACTTCCAAGGAGGGGCTGGCGAGTTTCAACCACCAACCTCAGGGTTCAAACTGACTTTGTGGTCCAGTGCTTTATCCCATAGCACTTCAATGTCAAATTTTAGTTTTGGAGAGTTTTTTATTTTTGTTTTTAAAGGCATTTAGGAAGTAAGGGAAACAAAAGGTATCATTGCTGATGTCCGATGGATCTTGGCTGAAAGCAGAGAATAGCAGAAAGATGTTTACCTGTGCTTTATTGACTACGCAAAGGCTTTCGATTGTGTGGATCATGACAACCTATGGACAACATTGTGAGGTATGAGTATTCCAGAACACTTAATTGTGTTCATGAGGAATCTGTACCTGGACCAGGAAGCAGTTGTTCGAACAGAACATAGGAACACTGAATGTTTTAAAATTAAGAAAGGTATGCGACAAGGTTGTATTCTTTCACCATACTTATTCAACCTGTATGCTGAGCAAATAATCCAAGAAGCTGTGTTCTATGAAGAAAAACATGGCATCAGGATTGAAGGAACACTCATTAACAACCTGTGATATGCAGATGATACAACCTTGCTTGCTGAAAGTGAAGAGGACTTAAAACATTTACTGATGAAGATCAAAGAGCACAGCCTTCGGTATGGATTACATCTCAATGTCAAGAAAATAAAAATCCTTACCATTGGACCAGTAAACAACATTCTTATCAACGGAGAAAAGATTGAAGTTGTCAAGGACTTCGTTCTTCTTGGATCAACTATCAACACTCACAGAAGCAGCAGTCAGGAGATCAGGTGATGTATTGCATTAGGCAAATCTGCTGCACAAGACCTTTTAAAAGTGTTGAAGAGCAAAGATGTCAGCTTGAGGACTAAGGTGTGCCTGACTCAAACCATGGTATTTTCAATAACCTCATATGCATGCAAAAGCTGGACAGTGAATAAGGATGACTGTAGAAGAATTGATGCCTTTAAATTGTGGTGTTGGAGGAGAATACTAAAAGTGCCATGGGCTGCCAAAAGAACCAATAGATCCATTTTGGAAGAAGTGCAGCCAGAGTGCTCCTTAGAGGCCAAGATGGCCAAACTTCATCTCTCATACTTTGGACATATTGTCAGGAGGGACCAGTCGCTGGAGAAGGATATCCTGTTTGGTAAAATGGAAGGTCAGGTAAAAAAAGGAAGATCCCCAACGAGATGGATTGGCCAGGTGGCAGCATCAATGGACTCAAGTGTGGTAACAGTAGTGAGGTTGGCCCAGGATCGGGCATTGTTTTGTTCTGCTATGCATAAGGTCGCTATGAGTCAGTGCCAACTCGATGGCACCTAACAACAACAGGAAATAATGGAGAAAGCCGCTACAGAACTTTAAAAAATGGAATGAATAATGCTTAATGTTTATGTTTAATAGCACCTGAAGAATTCAGAGGAGTCCTTGAGTGATACTCAATAGCTAACTGAAAGGTTGGAGGAAGTTCTAGTCTACCAAGAGGTGCCTTGGAAGAAAGATTGCAGTCTGGCAATCTACATCTGAAGAATCCATTCAAAACCCTATGGTGCACAGTACTACACTGAATCAATTCAGTGGCTACTGGTTTTACTGGTTATAGAACTCAGAAACTAACCTAAAGATTTGGCTCCTGTGTGGGTTTCTTTGTGGAGGAGTGACCCTTTGTGGGAAAATGAGAAGCTGCTGAGCCTAAGATGCTAAAAGGTGATAGGTTGTCCTGTAGCTCCTATCATCATGCTTTTACCAACCTTCTTTTCTTATCTATTGAACACTCATATATTCATCAGGCATTTATTGAGACACTTGTAGGCATCAGACACTGTGCTGGCTGATGAGGGGACACTTGTGAGTAAGATTCCATAAGCTTTGTCCACCTAAGCTTACAGCTCAGATACCAGTCCAGGTGATAATGTGACCATTTCTGAAATTTGCAAAGCAAGTTATTGCTACTGACTTTATCTTTCTCAATATTTTCAGATATTTACTTATTTATAGTTGTTGTTGTTAACCTCTGGCTGTGTAGGATTTCTTAGGCATGACTGGTCGGTTTGAACTGCTGACCATGCAGTTAGCAGCGCCACACCAGGCCTCCTTAGTTATTTATAGTTGTTGTTGTTGTTGTTGTGGGTTCCTGCACAGTGATCCTGTATAGGGTTTCTGAGAGCAGCTGGCGGGTTTGAACTGCGACCTTGTAGTTTGCAGTCCAGGAATTATCCTATAGCGCCACATCAGAGTTTTTATTTATATCTGTTTTTAGGTGCCGTGGGGTTGGTTCTAACTGATAGCAACCCTGTATGTGGTTTCCAAGGAGCAGCTGGTAGGTTTGAACCACCAACCTTGCGGTTAGCAGTTGAGTGTTTCTCCTACAGCGCCACACCAGGATTCTTTTATGGGGTTATTTAAAACATCACAAGTGAAGTGTTTCTAAGGTTTTTAAATTTTGCAATTTTCGTTGTTGTTTAATTTAATAAACCTTTGTATGGAAAGATGTTAATGAATACAAAATCCAAATATCATAAAAATAATGCATTTAAATATCAACAGTCCATTTCAAACTCCTGAGGTGCTGACTCGCTTTTAGAGATATCATTATATTTTAAATTTTGAGTGAAGGTTTACAGAGCAGACCATCAGTTTTATATTCAGCAAATCATATACTTTATTTTAATCTTGATAATATTTAAGGGTCTTGGGGAAAATTCTAACTTGACTGAAAGAGACTCCTGTTACTGCTACTTTATGTTTTCTCAGGTCAAACACTTTTATCCTCCTCTCTTCTTTTCTGAAGAAATTCCTTTTGCCTTTGGAGATTTCTGGAAGCCAGGGCTCCTGGGACTGAAAGCAGTACATTCCATAGAACAGACTAGAATGTATGAGGAGAAGCAATGAATGCTCACCTTGTGACCAATTTTATGCAGTGCAGAGGCTCAGGGGAAAACTTGGGAGAATGCCCAGGACATTGGATGCTGTTGTATTGAGGAAGGCTTTCAGGTTCATTTGAAGTAACTAGTTCATATAAATATTCAACAATTGATTTATTGCCTTTTTGCTTTGTTGAAGTTTAGTAGTTTGAGAATGTTAGTAGTGTTTCTAAATTTAGGCCTAGTTTTTGCCATCAAAGAACTTGTGATCCAGTTAGGGAAACAACACATAAATACCCTAAATGTTCAATATTGTTACCCAGAAATGTGTTAGAAGAGTACCTTGCTGGTGTGCTGTGGAGTTGGTTCTGACTCATAGTGACCTTGCATAGGATTTCCAAGGCTGTAAATCTTTAAGGGAGCAGAAAGCCTCATCTTTCGCCCATGGAATGGCTGGTAGTTTTGAACTGCTGACCTTGAGGTTAGCAGCCTGACTCATAACGACTACGCTACCAGAGCTCCTTATTGTTGTTAAGTGCCGTCAAGTCAGTTTTGACCCATAGAGACCCTGTATAGGGTTTCCGTTGAGCATTTGGTGAACTTGAACCACCCACCTTGTAGTTCAGACTGACTTTGCAGTCTGGCATGTTAACCCACAGCGCCATGCCAAAATGGCCGGAGTCCAGGAGAGGGAGCACTGGGCAGGAGGTTTCTGGTGCAGAAGGACGGGCGTTAGCAAGGCAGGGATTCTTGGGTGGAACGAATAGGGATGAGTGAATCAGTTCTAAGAAGACTGGATCCTAGGAGAGTGTTGGCCAGCTGGACAGGGTCTCCTATGAGGTTTTCCCTTTCCCTGTTTGCCCTGCCTATATGTTGACATCCTCCTCTATGAATTGGGTTTCACTTCTGTACTGAGAGCTTTTCATCTCCACACTTGCATATCCAGCTGCTTGTGGCCCATCTCACCCAAATTCACTTCCCAAGTTGAACTCTTTTTTTTTTTTTTTTAAATACATATTTCTCCCATGTTCCCAATCTCAATGAATATATATAACTTTTTCAACCCATTTGCTAAAACCCAAGACCTCAACTCTGAGGCCATCCCTAACTAAATTCATGGTTTATTCACAGGGGTCTTTTCCTTGCCTGTGCTTACTTAGCACACTGCTAGCTTCCATTTTAACGTTAGTCTTTCCCAACAGAGTATATGCTCTAGACCATGAAACCAGGGGTAGGGACTTTGTTCTTATCCACTTTCATTAGCTCTAGCCCCAGCACAATATTGGTCCTGCAACAAAAGTGCTCAATCAATACTTGTCAATTGATTGTACAAATGGAAATTTCTGTCATTCTACCTGCTAAATCTCTCTGCTGTCAAGCAGACCCAGGTTTGAAATCAAGCTATGTCACTTACTAACTGGGTTACCGTGATAAATTGAAATCTTTAAAATCTTTTTTTTTTTTTAAAGTAGTTGTTAACTTATTGCAATAGGGCTTCAGAAATTTCATGGAAATATGGAATTAAAAAATAATGGGATTTTTTTTTTTTAAGCTTTCATTGTGAATCGAGTGATAGTTTACATGGAAGAACATCCATTTTGCACTCATCATATCATGTTTTCTTTCATTGCAGTGATTACAATCCCCTCCATGCATCATCATTTAACAGTATTTGCTTCTATTCCCTCTGTGTTTTGTTTTTTGATGTACTCAAAAATACTCAGGAATATATAATCATCTAAACAACCAAAGGGCACATTCTGCAAACCTGCCTCCTGGCTGTCAGCACTCAGCCTTTCTCTTTCCATGAGTCTAGAGTCCTCAGGTGCTCTATCTCTCCATGTCATCATCTCAGCCTCCATCTCTGGTGTCTCTGCTTCCCTGGTTAGGATCCCACATTCTGCTCATGCTCTTCTCTCTTGGTGGTCTTAGGGCCCTATGTTCCTGGAATGTAAGATTTACTGCTCTCCCCTTTATGTTAAAAAACTTCTACCTTTACAGTTGTGACAATCGCAATTAATCCTGATAGCAATTACTCACTGTCGAATCAAAAGAATCCTATCCCCATATCCTTTCACCAGACCCACCTAGACAAGATGAAAACTATCAAGTGGAGTCTACCCCCCACATCAGCCCCCACACACTCTGAAACTCGAGTACCTCTTGAAAACTTGTAAGCCAGCCACTTTATGCCTTTATGTTGTTGTTGTTAAGTGACGTTGAGTCAATTATGACCCAAAGCGACCCTGTATAGGGTTTCTGAGGAGCAGCTGGTGAATTTGAACTGCCGACTTAGAAGTTCAAATGGCTTTGTAGTCTGGTGCATTAACCCACAGTGCCATTTTAAGTAGCCAATGTCTAAGTTGCCTATAATGGGATTTTTATTTCACAAAAATGTCCCCCTTATATAACTTAAAGTCATTTAAAATTTCTTTATATAATAAAGGGCTTCAAAAAGTTCATGGACAAATTCCATTATCTTTTAATTCCATTTTTCCATGGACTTTTTGAAGCCCCCTTCTATTAATTTCAGAATCTGTGAAGTGGACACAACTAAACACAACCAGGAGTCCTAGTGTGGCGCTGTGGATTAATGCACCAGACTGCAAAGCTGTTTGAACTGCAAGGTCGGCGGTTCGAGCTCACCAGTCGCTCCTTGGAAACCCTATATAGGGTCACTATGGGTCGGAACCGACTCAGTGGCACTTAACAACAACAAACACAACTAAACAACTAAACATGGGATTGTGGTGAGGGTTAGATCAAATAGAGCATGTAAGGAGCTCTGGTGGCACAGTGGTTAAGTGCTTGGCTGCTAACTGAAAGGTCAGCGGTTCAAATTCACAAACCACTCAGTGGGACAAAAGACCTGACAACCTGCTCCCTTAAAGATTTCAGTCTAGGAAACACTGTGGGGTATTTCTGCTTAGCCCTGTAAGTCTTTATGAGATAGAATTTTCATATATAACAACAACGGAGTATAACCATGTTTGACATGTGGTGTCTAGTCTCTGGTATTACACAAGTGGTCTTGGTGGAAGAGTGTGGAAGACCCTGATGCAGACGAAGAGGTAAGTGCGTTATCCTTCAGAGGTTAGAATCCATGAAAGGCCTGTATGTATGTGACAGAAAGAATATAAGTCAAGCATTGTTGTTAAATGCCATCAAGTCTATTCTGATTCATAGTGACTCTGTAGAGCAGCGGTGGGGAACCTTTTTTTCTGCCAAAATTTATAACATCAGTAGTGGGCCATACAAAACAATCAACTTAAAAATTAGCCTGCTGTATTTGGCCAAACATTTAATTAACTCACCCGTAACGTGTGGGTTAACGCTCCAGACTACAAAGCCGTTTGAACTGCAAGATCGGTGGTTCAAGCTCACCAGCGGCTCCTCGGAAACCCTATACAGGGTCACTATGGGTTGGAACTGACTCGACGACACTTAACAACAACAACAATGTGATCACTGGAACTGTAATTGCCTTGGCAGAACCAGATTGAGTGATTTTGAGGGACTTATATGGCCAGCTAGAATCCTGGTGTGGCACTGTGGGTTGATGCGCAGGACTGCCAAGTCAGTTTAAACCACAAGGTTGGGAGTTCAAGCTCACCAGCCGTTCCTCAGAAGCCTCATTCAGAGTTGCTATGGGTTGGAACCGATTTGACGGCGCTTAACAACAACATATGACCCAAGGGCCGAACATTCCCCACCTTTGCTGTATAGGGTTTCCAGGGAGCAACTGGTGGGTTTGAACCTCTTACCTGGTGGTTAGCAGTCCAGTGTTTATCCTACAGCACCACACCAGGAAACCATAGTCAAGCATATAAGCATATATGGGCTTAGATGAATACTTAATAGCTATGAGACATTTCATAAGTTACCCAGCTATTTTCAACTTCAGTTTCCAAAACTCTAAATATGGAATACCAATACCCATGGTACCAAGAATCGTTATAAATGTGAGACGGTATGTGAAAAGTGCCCAACACTGAAAGATTTTTCTAAAAACTTGCTTGTTCTTCTCCAGTGATAAGCTCAAACCTCCTGTGGAAAGAAATCTGGACTCCAGAGCTTTGTCCTTGGCTCAGCCTAGTTTTAAAAATGTATCAGAAACCTGGACAAAATCATAAAGCTATTTCCCCAAATTTGCAGACAACTCAAAGCTGGGAGGATAGTTGATACAATCGGTGATGGAATCAAGGTTCAGAATGGCAGCAGCAGCTGGAATGTTGGCCCGTCACCAAATGAGTGCATCTAGTGGGTGGGTCAGAGCTACCAGGAGACTTAAGGAGCCCATTTAGAAGGCCTTCCACTAGTCCAGGGAACAGATGGAACTGGGACTATGTCCGTGGCAACGGAAGGGACCTAACGTTTGGGAGGAGCCTTTCATTAATGAAGCAATGGACTGGTTATTTGGTGGGGGTGTGTGCATAAGGTGGGCTAGAAATGACTTGGAAGTTGCCTCTCTGGGTGCCAAGAAAAAACGCGCTGACTGGAACATCAATTTGAACCACAAGGTCATTGGGTTCAAGCTCACCAGCCACTCCTCAGAAACCCTATACAGGGTCGCTATGAGTCAGAACCAACTCAATGGCACTTAACAATAACAGTTAATAGGAACCCTGGTGGCACAGTAGGATAAACACCAAACTGCTTGTTGCAAGGCTGGCAGTTCAAATCCACCAGCCTCTTTGAGGGAGAAAGATGAGACTTCCTGCTTTTGTAAAGATTTACAGCCTAGGAAATCCTATACAGGGTCTCTGTGAATCAGAATCAACTCGATGGCAGCAGGTTTGATTTCTTTTTCTTTGGTTTTAGTTACTAGGAAGGAGGACGTTGGGGAGTGGGAGACGTGAGTTTGGTTTTATATAGGCTGCATTGCCTCTATTCAACAGGAAGCTGGAGAGTCAGGACTGAAGCTTGTGGGAGTAGCTGTGTCTGGAAAGAGGCATTTGGGAATCATCCACACAGAGGTGATAGTTGAACCCATGAGTGGGAGAGGATGGGATGGCCAAGGAGTGGCCCGAGCTGTTCAGAATCTTTAGCATTGTTGGCTCTAACTTGAGATAAGCAGGATAAACAAAACCTTGCCCGAGAAGGAACGAGTTCTACTGCCTTTCTTCTGGGTTATTTAACTCATTAGAGCAAAGGATGAACAGTCTTACATAATAGTTTCAGGTTTTTAATAATTAGTCTTCATTAATCTTTAACGACATAAGTAATATAGGAACACATTTTGTCTGTAAAGAATGCAAACACTGTAGATGGCATAAAAGCCTACATTAATCCCCAACCAAAGCTTTCTTTTTCAGAAGTTGTTGTTAAGTGCCGAGTTGGTTCTGACTCATAGCGACCTTGTATAGGGTTTCCAAGAAGCAGCTGGTGATCTTGAACTGCCAAACTTGCAGTTCAAACTGACTTTGCAGTCTGGCGCATTAACCCACAGTGCCACAGCAGGATTCCCCCATTTTAGGCGGGTGGTTCCAACTCATAGCAACTCTGCATAGAGTTTCCGAGGCTGGAAATGTTTACGGGAGCAGAAAGCCTCATCTTTCTCCCACGAAACTGCTGGTAGTTTCGAACTGCTGACCATGAGGTTAGCACAACTCGTAACCACTACAGTGTCTTAAGTTGCCCGTCCCTAACAACCGTATGTACTGAGAGGTTAGACTTGATCCTTGATGTGAAGACTCATCACTCCTTCCCTTTGGGTTGGTATTTTGAGCAACTACATCCATAAGTAAGGAGCTCTGGTAGCGTAGTGGTTACGCATCGCGCTGCGAACCGCAAGGTCAGCAGTTCGAAACTACCAGCTATTCCTTAGGAAAAAGATGAGGCTTTCTGCTCCCGTAAAGATTTACAGCCTCAGAAACCCTGTACAAGGTCGCTATGAGTTGGAACCGACTCCACGCCACATAACCACCACCACCACATCCATAAGTAAAGATCAACTTCATCAAATTGTAATAATTTACACTTGCTTCCTTTATCAAGCTTCTTTATCTTCCTCTAGTCAAATTCTGACCATCAAGTCATCCAAGCTAGGTCAAATGGGTACTATTTGCAAGTTTGGGCATTCTTGCATGCCTCCACTTGCCTCATATCAGCTGGACGCTTCACTCTCAGGTGTAGTGCTCCGTGCCTAGGTCAGTATCCATGGGCTCAGGTGTTCCCAAGTCTCCCCAAACTTTGGACCAACCAGTCCTTCCTCTTCTCTGTCTCATTTCAGGGTTGACAGATGTCTATGGAACATTGTTGAACTCAGCCCATGTCTTTATTACTGCCTTTCCCCCACTATCACTGACACGTAAACCAACATGGTCACCAGTGAGCTTCCAAGCAAGAGCGCATTAGTTTTGCAATCAGCAGTTTATACATTTTTCAATTTTGTGCCATTGGTTACACTCCTCTCAATGTAACTGCACTCTTCCCACTTCCTCCCTGGAGTCCCAGTTTCCATTCATCCTTCTTTCCTACCTCTTTTTACCTTCTGATCTTTGTTTTAGGGCAAAAGCTTCCCTTCTGGTCTCATATGGTTGGTTGTTCTGAGGAGTATGTATTATTGTTCACTGTATAGGTCTATATCTATTGTTTGGCTGAAAGATGATCCCTAAGGGTGGGTTTAGTTCCATGTTTGAAGCTGTCTAAAGATGTTAGTCTCGGGGATGCCTGTATTGATGGAATCTTTTTTTTTTTTTTAAAGGTTTTTATTGTGGATTGAGTGAAAGTGTACAGGGCAGATCATCAGTTTTATATTCAACAAATCATACACCTTGTCTGATTACAATG
>NW_006408521.1:19706920-19710962 GCF_000296735.1 Chrysochloris asiatica
GAGCCTGCTTGGTCCGGTATTCTGTGTTGTTGTTGACTGAGCTCCTCACTGCACTTCCACCCAATCCACCATCTTGTTTGTTCTCCCCTTGATGGAATCTATTTTGGCTCCAACTTTTATCTGTCCATCCTGCAAATACACTGTTTAGTACTAGATTGCCAGCCAGCGACCAGGTTGTATTAATAAATAGTTGTTTTTGTTAAGTGCTGTTGACCCTGTATAGGATTTCTGAGGATCGGCTAGTGAGTTTGAACCGCCGACCTTGTGGTCCAGCTCATTATCCTGCAGTGTCACACCAGGACTCCAATAAATAGTAAGGGAGGGGTTTACAAGCTGTCAGGAGTGGAAGAAAGGAGGCAGAATATTGCTCCTTATTCAAGATCTCCCGTGCGGGAAGGAGACCTCATTTATGTTGGCTATGCAGAAGTAGATGAGAGAAGCTGAGCTTTTCGTCTAGTTTTTGCAAAATGGAAAGATGGATGATAGAAGTGGATTCCAGTGCCCTTTAGTGTGTGATAAGGATCCCTGGTGATGCAATGGTTAAGTGCTTGGCTGCTAACCAGAACGTGGGTGGTTCTATCCCATCCAGTGGTTCCACAGTAGAAGGACCTGGCGATCTGTACCCATGCAGATGACAGCTTAACTAAACCCATGGAGCAGTTTTACTGTGTCAGATGGGCTTATTGTGACTTATAATCAACTCTATAGCACCTTATAACAACAGTGTGTAACAGTCTTAGCACTCTTTCTGGATCAACTACTCATAAGCCATAATCTTGATTCTATCTCGTTAATCTTGTAGCCATCCAATTTCTGGATCAGACTCAGCAACTCAGTGTGCTCAACCTTACACCTAATGCGCAGGAGGTTGTGGGGAGAAAGGAACAAGTGAGTGGGTGCTGTTGAGATGGGGATTTTTTGCTTCAATCCAAGATCTAAACAAAAATTTGACTGATTTGGGCAGGGGTGGGTTCTGGCTTGAGAATGGTTTTCTTTTTTACAGTTATCATCAAAATAAGTCTATGAAGTTATTTTCACATGGAGAAACTGGTCCCTTTTCTCTGGAGTCCATGGGGCATGAGGCAGCTCTGTGCTGAGACAGCTGGAAAAGGAGATGAAGGGAACCTGGCTGATGTTCTCCAGCTGTTAGATCTCTGACTCATAACACATCTCAGGGGATTCACTTAGGACATGAGGGGTTTTTGTCTTTTTAAAATATTCTTTCTCTTCACTTCTGCTGCTATGTCTCAGAAGCTCTGAGGAGGTTCTTCTGACTAAAATACATGGAGTTAAGCCGCTTCTTTCTTCTCTTTCCTCTGGTTAGCACTGACTCAGCGGCTGCCCTTTTGGCCAGGCTTGTGAGAAGCTGCACTGCCCCAGGGTTCAGCCATCCAGCACACAGCCTCACAGTGGCAATTCTGCAAAATGGCAAAGTTGCTACTCTGCAGACTGAGACAAGTCTGGCCCAAGCCTACCCTGCATCCCCCAGCACTCCACGACTCAAGTCCTCTCTGCACAGTGAAGTCTGGTTTAACTAATTTTGAGTTTCTCTTGTTTCTACTGCCAGCCATGCTAGACTTGTCCTTTGTCCTCTGGACTCCTGGACCACAGGGCTCTCTCCTCACAGGGCCTCCACATGATGTGTCGAAACCATAGCTCTGATGCAGTGGCTGCTGTTCACTCTGGGTTCATCTCCCAGCACCTTGGAGCTCACGAAACACACTGTATGGAATTTCCTACCTGTGCCTTTCCTTGGGTTGCACATTCCTCTCTACTCCTGTTTCCACTATACTTTACATTCAATTTAGGCATCACCTAAGTAGAAAACCTTCCCTGACTCCTCAGGGTGAATTTACCACCTTCTATTATGGTACTGAGAACCTTAAGGTCAGCTGTTCGAAACTACCGCAGCTCCGCGGGAGAAAGATGAGGCTTTCTACTCCTGTAAAGATTTACACCCTCGGAAACCCTGTACAGGGTTACTATGGGCCGGAACCGACTCAATGGCACTTAACAACAACAACATTATGGTACTACTGAACACTAACAGCAACAAATTGTACCCTCCCTATACAGGGTTTCTATGAGCTGGAACTGACTCGACAACACTTAACAACAATTGTGACCTTCTGCGCTGAAGAATAAGCACTGGACTGGTAACCCCAGGGTGGGTGGTTCAAACCCACCAGCTGCTCCTGGGAAACCCTCTGCAGGGCTGCTATGAGTCAGAATTGACTCGCTGGCACTTCACAACAATTGTAGCTTTCTGTGTGTGCTTATCTCCCCCAGTCCATGTGACAGAGTCTCCGTCATCCCTTCACACTGGTGCTGAGACCTGCAATTTACACACAGGGTGTGCTTGTGGAAGCCAACTTACCTGGAGCAGGAAGTGTCTTTGGGGTTCTTTCCTAGGCTTGCCCTTCTGGAAGATCCTCAACTCAGTAAGTTTTAGCAGTCAGTTATCTGAGCCCGGTAGTCAGAAAACTCCCTGAGAGGTGTCCCTCCTTGTAATAAATAATTTGGTTGCATTCCATTATGAAGTTTTATAGGTAGAGCACCATTTTTTTAGAATATAGAGCACTGTCTGCCTGGGGAGAGTGGAGAATTGAGAAAGGGCTAGCCCTTTACCCCCACAAGCACATACACAGCACACCCAACCTCATTTGACCTTTAAAAAAATTTTTTTTTCACAGTGGTTGTACCATTCTGTAGTTCACCAGCAGTATTTGAGAACTCAGTCTCTCCAGGCCCCTTTGCTAGCATTTGTTGTTTTCTGTCTCTTTGAACTTTAATTGCATGGATGAATGACACTTCATTGTTGGTAGGAGCTCTAGTTGGTACAGTGGGTAACATATTTGACTGTGGTGAGTCCACCAACCACCATTTTTTTTTTTTCAAGTTTTTATTGTGAATTGAGTGATAGTTTACGTGGGAGAACACTGGCTTTGCACTCATCCTATCTTGTTTTATTTCATTGCAATGATTACAGTCCCCTCCATGCATCATCATTCAACAGTATTTGCTGTTATTCCCTCTGTTTCCCCCTCCCCCTTTTTTCTTAAGTCAGGGAGAGGTACACAAAAAACACTGAGGATTATATAATCATTTAAACAACCAAAGGGCACACTCTGCAAGCCTGCCTCCTGGCCACCAGCACACAGCCTTTCTCTTTCCATGAGTCTAGAGTCCTCAGATGCTCTAGCTCTCCATGTCCTCATTTCTGCCTCCATCTCTGGTGTTGCTGCTTCTCTTCATTTGACCTTTCTTTCCAATCACCTTGTGAGATGGAAAGAACTAATAATCCAGAATAAGGTAAATCAGGCTGAATCATTTATTCCACAATACTTGTTGAGTGTCAACTACATCTCAGGCGAGGCCTTGGGAATATTGTTATTGTTAAGTGCTGTCTAGTCGGTTTCAACACATAACAGCTCTGTATAGGGTTTCTGAGGAGAGGCTGGTGACCTTGAACCACTGACCTTGCAGTTCAAACCTACCTTGCAGTCCAGTGCAAAAACCAGCACATTCCCAGCCATCTGGAAGTTTGGATGGATCCCAGTCAGAAGAGACAAATAAAATTGTTATTGTTGTTAAGTGCTGTGGAGTTAGTTCCAAATGACTTTTTGCTTTTCCAAAGAAAGGAAAAAGTCATTGAGAAGACAAGAAAGAAGGAAAAGGTCAAAATGGATGTCAGAAGAGACACTGAAACTTGCTCTCCAGAGTAGAGATGCTAGAGCAAATGGAAGAACTGATGAGATCCAAGAGCTGAACAGAAAATTTCAAAGATCAGCTCGAGAAGATAAAGCTAAATACTACAATAAAATGTGCAAAGATCTGGAATCAGGATACCAAAAAGGAAGAACACACTCAGCATTTCTCAAGCTGGGGGAACTGAAGAAAAAATTCAAGCCTCAACTTTCATTATTGAAAGATTCTCTGGGCAAATTAGCAAATGATGCAGAAAACATCAAGAGAAGATGGAAGGAATACACAAAGTCACTGTACCAAAAGGAAATCGTTAATGTTCAACCGTTTCAAGAGG
>NW_006408521.1:19713691-19715591 GCF_000296735.1 Chrysochloris asiatica
TGAAAGTGTCATGGGCTGCCAAAAAAACCAATAGATCCATTTTGGAAGAAGTGCAGTCAGAGTGCTCCTTAGAGGCTAAGATGACCAAACTTGGTCTCTCATACTTTGGGCATATTGTCAGGAGGGATTAGTCACTGGAGAAGTATATCATGTTTGGTAAAATGGAGGGTCAGAGAAAAAGAGGAAGACCCCCAACCAGATGGATTGTCCAAGTGGCAGCATCGATGGACTCAAGTGTGGCAACAATAGAGAGGTTGGCCCAGGATCGGGCAGTGTTTTGTTCTGCTGTGCATAAGATCACTATGGGTTGGTAGTGCCTCGATGGCGCTTAACAACAACATAATGCTCCTGTTTCTAAGGCTGTAAATCTGCAGGAGCAGAAAGCCTCATCGTTCTCCCACAGACTGACTGAGGGGCTCGAACTTGTCGTTTGTATCCCAGTGCTTATCTTATAGTGCCACCACAGTCTGGTACAAATAAGTAATAGAATATCCAATTTGGTCAGAACTCAGAACGCAATTAGAAAGGATAATGTTGCAGAAAGGGATGGGTGGGTGGGGAGGAGGGGCTACTTTAGAAGCCTTTCTGAGGAGATGCCTTTGAGTTGAAATCTGAAAGGTGAGAAGAGCTGGCCTGAGGGAAAGGAAGTGACTTGCTGAAGGTTGAAGACAGACAGGGCCCTGTAGCTGACTCCTGAAGACTCCCCAGTGCCCCTTGGGCCCCCCTCTGTCCTCTTTTTTATGACCATGAAAGAATGTGAGTCATTTGAGGGATGAGCCACTGGTTTGTTGTTTCTTTTCCCAATCAGCAGGGAGGAGGTGAGGCATGCGTAAAGTGTGTCTGGAACTCTTAACTTGAGTCCAGACCCGCTCCTCTCCATTTTGATGTACATAGCCAGCCCAAAGCTGAAAAGATACCATCTGAGGGCCCAACTGTTCTTCTCCTTTTGTCTCTTAGTAGCCCCTTTCTCAAAGAGCTGTTCGGAACTTTAACTTCTTTCCAGGTCAAAAGGAACAGGAGTGTCAGAGACTAAGAGCTTGATTAGTTGCCATTTTTTTTCAAGCCCTGATGGATCATGGGTAAAAAGGAAATGAGTGTCATTTTATAAAAGCCCCTCTGCCTGGTGGGTAGGACTTCCATGTGCTCCATACAGTATCTTTCAGTTAGTCTGAAGCCTACTAGTATCAGAATCAACTATGGGAAACTATTGTTAAATGCTGTCTAATCTGTTCCAACTCATAGCAAACCTGTATAAGTTTTCTAAGGAATGGCTGGTGGGTTTGATTTGCCAACTTTGCAGGTAATTTGTGGTTAGCAGTCCAGTGCTTATCCTGCAGTGCCACACAAGGGTTCCCTGTGGGGGTTAAGTGTGGGTTCAAAAGGCAAGCCTTCCCCACTTTCTGAGTCAGAATCCCTTGGACTAGCACCCTAACATGTGCATTTTACCCCCACATGATTCTGATGATGATGCAGCTGTGAGAGTCACTGGTCTAAGTCTCACGGGAAGAGACAGGGTACATGAGGTAACTCAGAAAAGGGCTGCTGTGGGCAGGCAGCCGATCTGAATATCCAATTCACTGGCTAGCTGGGACAGTTAACCTCAGCTTTCGTATCTCTACAATGGAAGTTCTAATAATAATACACACTTCATTAAGGTTATTGTGAAAATTAAATAACATTATGCACATGAAATGCTCAACATGTGTCTCACATGGAATAAACCATTCAGAACTTGACATAGTAGAGAGGTGGGAGGCGATTTGAGGGTATCTTGCTTTACACACAGTAGTTATGCTTTCTTGAGACATTGAAGTTCTTTATCTTTCTTTACCCATCATCCCATTGTAGGAAAGCAGTGAGGTTATGAGTCAAGATGAATGCCTATAGCAGTGAGAATATA
>NW_006408521.1:19715691-19723800 GCF_000296735.1 Chrysochloris asiatica
TTTTTTTTTTATTTTTAAATCTCAGAGAGAGATTCAGGTTAAGTTCCAGAAAGGGAATAGCTAAGTGATTAGTAGTAATGCAGTTATTGCTTAGCTGTGGGAAATAATAAAGAGCATGACGTTCTAGTGCCTGTCCTTGATGCTTATCACCAACCACCCTGTAAGGGCAGTCAAGGCTGTTTAAGGAATGTTCTGGGTGCTTGGCGTTATAGTGGCTTAAGAGTGAGGTTTATGGACAATATAATATTAAAGAAAAGGAGCAGGATAAAATCTGAATGCGTTCACAATATAGTGTTGATTCTGTAAAAGATATGAATATGTATCTATGGGGAAAAACTGGAAGTCATACCAAAATTAGGATTTACCTATGACATCATTTCACTTTAAACTTACCAGCTTTATTTCAAGTTTTCTGCAATAAATGTAAATCCTCACAACTGAGCCAATAAATCAAGATAAATGGAGAAAAGATTGAAGTTGTCAAAAGATTTCATTTTGTGTGATCCATAATCAATACTCATGGAAGCAGCGGTCAGGAAATCAATGTATTGCATTAGGTAAATCTGCTGCACAAGACCTCTTTAAAGTGTTCAAGAACAGAGATTTCAGTTTGAGGATTAACATGAGCCTGACCATGGTGTTTTCAACTGCCTCAAATGCATGCGAAAGTTAGACATTAAATAAGGAAGACCGTAGGAGAATTGGTGCATTTGAGTTATGGAGTTGGAAAAGAATATTGAAAGTACAATGGACTGCCAGATGAACAAACAGATCTGTCTTGAAAAAAGTACAGATAGACTGCTCCTTAGAAGCCAGGATAGCAAAACTGCATCTCGCTTGCTTGGAGCATATTATCAGGAGGGACTAGTCCCTAGAGAAAGACATCCATCATACTTGGTAAAGTGGAGGGTCAGAGAAAAAGAGGAAGACCCTCAATGAGATAGATTGGCACAGTGGCAGACGCAATGGACTAAAATGTAGCAATAGTGATGATGGTGCAGGTCTGGACATTGTTTCATTCTGTTGTGCGTAGGGTCGCTGTGAGTCAGAAGTGACTCAATGGCACCTAAAAACAACAACTTTTATAATCAGAAAGACACAGCATGTGTTATTTGTTTAAAAGTCAGTATAGAATGTGATATGACACTTTTGCCAAAACTTGCTTTGTTTAGTTCATCCCTTGTTGTTGTTGTGTTGTGAAGTGCTGTTGAGTCGGTTCCGACCCATAGTGACCCTGTATAGGGTTTTCAAGGAGCAGCTGGTGAGCTTGAACCGCCAACCTTGCAGTTCAAATGACTTTGCAGTTTGGCGTATTAACCACGGTACCACACCATCCCTGGTACCCCATATAATCATGAAATAATGACATGATCATGTCAGAAATGAACTGAACTTACTAAGTGTAGTAAATGTCTGTGCTACGTGCCAGAGTTTGTTTGCTGTACCCTTGTACCATTAAGGCCATACCATGGCTCCTCCCCTTCACCTGCACATAGCTCAGCCTCTGTTTACCTCATCAGAGATTCAGAAATGGCCTGAAGGCTAGTAGTGCAGGTCAGAGCAGTCCTGCTTGCTTGCTTCAGACTGTGGACTCAGCAAACATCTCTGTTATTTTTAATTACCATCCAAGCCTGTAGCCTTTGAATCAATTTCCACTATAGTACAGATAGAACTAAGGAGCTCTGGCAGCGTAGTGGTTACAAATCAGGCTGCTAACCTCAAGGTCAGCAGTTCGAAATTTCCAGCCGTTCTGTAGGAGAAAGATGAGGCTTTCTGCTCCCGTAAAGATTTACAGCCTCAGAAACCCTGTACATGGTCGCTGTGAGTCAGGACCGGCTCCATGGCAGCACATCACCACCACAGATATAACTGCTCCATGATGCTTCCTATGGGTCAGAACCAACTTGACGGCACTTAACAACAACAACAACATGTTTCCTAGGCTGTAGTCTTTACCGATTCAGACTGCCATATCTTTCTCCCATGGAGTTGCTTGTGGGTTCGAGCCATCGACCTTTAAGCTAACAGTCGATCACTTAGCTGTTGCACCACTAGCTCGTCTCTTTGAATTACACTGCCTTGAAAAAGAGCAAGAGTGCCAAGATACTGGCTTGCAGATGAAACAAACTAATAAAAAGAAAAACTTGTTTGCTTCATTTTTTTCTCACTCAGGTAAGTAATATGAATAACATTGCTTTTCTCCATTGAATGATGTCCTCTCAGTGGTAAGTCAGAGGCTCAACTAAAAGGATCTTTGAGTTTTAAGGAGAGATGTTCTATTTGCATCTTTAACTCTACCCAAAACAAGCCATTAGAATGACATCAAGTGTTTGAGCCAGCTGTTGGCTTGGGCTTCTGCCCAGACTTTGATGTCTTTGGTAGACATTCATGAGGAACAAGAGTCATTATTTAAGCATGTTGACCAGAAGGTCTCTGAAGGTGCTGGTGTTAAATATAACGTAGATGAAAAACAAAAATGACTAGATAGGGTCGTTATATGCATTAAGTAGGTGAAATTGAAATTCTTTCCACCTCCCAGGGCTTTGTGGAGGAACCTCTATGAGGCTGTTCTTCAGTGGAGGGCAGTTTACTTAGTGTGATAATGTTACACTATGAGTATAAGTGTTAGATGTGGAGGACCCAGGCAAGAAGCAGGTAGGAGGCATAACCATGAAGGAGCATTGCAGAAGCTGCACTATATCTTATTGTGATTCAATTAGTATCATTTTACAAAGACACTGTAATATGAGAATGTGTTAGGAGAGTGACTTCATTATGTTTATCTCATCTAGAATGAGTTCCTTTTCACCACATGTATTTTTCATTCATTGGAAAGGCCATTACATTAATTGAAGAGTTGTAGAATGCTGTCTGAAAAAAAAATTAGTGAATGAATGTGTTGATGTTTAATCACTAGTTGATTAAAATTCACTTGTTACATGAGCTGTAGTTATCCCGATAAATTGTGGGCATTGGCTGTTTGGTGAAGCCCGATGTATTTTTGATGCATACGATGTGTAATGCAAAACCTTCAAAGAAGCAACTCTGGATTCTTCTCATTTTTCTCTTCCCCTTCATTTTCAAGTTTCCAAAATGTGCTACCTCTACTTAGTATGAGAAGTTTCCAGCAGCTTGGTTCTGTTGCTTTGACTGAGATTATGCTTGGCAAGGGCAGAGCAGCCTTCAGGTGCCAACAGCAACCCAGGACCTTCCATCATAGCCAACAGCAACCCAGGACCTTCCATCATAGCTTCAAGAAATGGCTGTGGTTCTCTCTCTGCTCTGTTTCTCTCTGGCTTCCATTCTCAGGGCAGAGTCCTCTTTTGTGACCATTCTCTGGAAAGTCCTTCTGCAGTAACTTAAGTGCGTGATAATTTCTATCTTCCTGCCTGTATTTTCATTTTCAAAAAGAACATTCATTTCAAGATCTTTTTTTTTTCTTCAATGTTTTATTGTGAATTATGTGATAGTTTACATGGGAAAACATTAGCTTTACATTCATCCTATCATATATCCTTTCACTGCCATGGTTACAGTCCCCTCCATGCATCATCAACCAACCAAACGGTATACCCGGCAAGCAAGCCTGCTCCCCCCACCCCCGGTTGTCAGCACACAGCTCCTCTCCCTCTCTGGGTCTGAAGTCCCCACCTGCTCCATCTCTCCACGTCTTTGTCTCTGCCTCCATCTCAGGCATTACTGCTTCTCTGGACAGGGTCCCGCTCTCCGTTCTTCTCCCTTGATGGTCCCAGGGACCTCCGATCTTAGACTGCAAAGTCAATCACTCCCCTCCTTTTGCTACAAAATATCTACCTTTACATTTCCAACCCTCACAATCAGTCCTGATAACAATTATTCATTATCATATCACAAGAGACCTATCTGCATCTCCTTTCATCAGCCCTGCCCAGACAGATTGAATAAAACTCAGTGGAGATTCTACCTTCCTCCATACCCTCTAGATCTAGGTTCTCTCTTGAAAGCTTGTTCAAGATCTATCTTGAAATATAACGTTGTCTGTGATAGGATAATATTCATATGCCTAAAAGGAAGGTCAGTTAATATCACTTATTCAAATTTACGTACCAACCACTAAAGTCAGTGATGATGAAATTGAAGAATTCTTCCAAGTTCTTCAGTCTGAAATTGAGCAAACATGCAACCAAGATACATTGACAATTACTAGTGATTGGAATATGAACGTTGAAAACATAGAGGAAGGATGGTAGTTAGAAAATGTGACCTTGATAGAAAAGATGCTGGAGATTACATGATAAAATTTTGTAAGACCAATGGCTCATTCATTGCAAATATCTTTTTTTTTTTTACAATACATAAAAGGTGATATATACACCTGGACCTCACCAGATGGAATACACAGGAATAAAATTGACTACATTTGTGGGAAGACGTGGTTGTGGGAAGAGATGGTGGGGACGTTCCATATCATCAGCCAAAACAAGGCCAGGGGCAGGCTATGACAAGTTCAACAAGTTTAGGCTGAAGCTGAAGAAAATTAAAATAAGTCATGAGAGCCAAAATGTGACCTTGAGTATATCCCACTTGAATTTAGAGACCATCGTCTCAACAATAGATTTGATGCATTGAACACTAATGACCAAAGACCAGAGGACTAGTGGGATAACATCAAAACATCATACATGAAGAAAGCAAAATGTCACTTAAAAGGCAGGAAAGAAAAAAAAGAACAAAATGGATTTAAGAAGAGACTCTGAAACTTACTTTTGAGCATAGAGAAATGAAAACACTGAAGAAAAAATTTCAAAAGGCAGCTTAAGAAGACTAAGTAAAGAATTGTAATGAAATGTGCGTAAAGACTTGGAGTTAGTAAACCAAAGGGGATGCCATTTTTCAAGCTGAAAAAATTGAAGAAAATATTCAAGTCTTGGGTTGAAATATTGAAGGGTTCTCTGGTGAAAATATTGAATGGGGCAGAAATATAAAAAGAAGATAGAAGGAAAAGATAGGGTCACTGTATCAAAATGAAATGGTCAATGTTCAACCATTTCAAGAGGTAGCATAGGTACCATCAAGAACCAGTGGTACTGAAGGAAGAAGTTCAACGTTATCGGTGAAAAACGGGTCCAGGAAATCACAGAATACAAATTGAAATATTTATTTTTTAAAAACACTTTTTATTGTGAATTGAGTGAAGGTTTATGAACAGATCATCAGGTTCAACAAACATGCAGAATTGGAGGTGCTCACTCATTCAGCTCTGGTAGCGTAGGGGTTATAAGTCGGGCTGCCAACCTCAAGGTCAGCAGTTTGAAACTACCAGCGGTTCTGTGGGAGAAAGATGAGCTGTTCTGCTCCCGTAAAGATTTACAGCCTTGGAAACCCTGTGCAGGGTCACTATGAGTCGGAACTGACTCCACGATACTTAACAACAATAACACCAACAACTCATTCATGCCAAGCAACTTGGATGGCAGCTACCTGGCTAACCATTAGGAAGAGATCCATATTTATGCCCATTCCAAGGAAAAGTGACAGAACAGAATATGGAAATCATCGAACAATATTATTACTATCACATGCAAGTAAGATTTTGCTGAAGATAATTTTAAACAAAACAAAACAAAAGGAAAAACAAATAACGGTTGCAATAGTACATGGACAGGGAGCTGCCAGAAATTCAAACTGGATTCAGAAGAGGACAAGAGGTATCATTGCTGACGTCAGATGGATCTTGGCTGAAAGCAGAGAATATCAGAAAGACATTTACTTGTGTTTTATTGACTATACAAAAGCATTCAACTGTGTGGATCATAACAAATTATGGATAACATTGCGAAGAATGGAAATTCCAGAACATTTAATTGTGCTCAGAAAGAATCTGTACATAGACCAACATGGGGAAAGTGAATGGTTCAAAATCAGGAAAGATGTGTGCCAGAGTTGTATCCTTTCATGATACTTATTCAATCTGAATGCTGAACAAATAATTTGAAAAGCAGAATTATATGAAGATCAGCATGGCATCAGGGTTGGAGGAAGATCCATTAAAAATCTGTTATAAGCAGATGAAAGACAGGAAAGGACGAAAAGACCAAAATGGATATTAGAAGAGACTGTAAATTTTGCTCTCCAGCGTAGATATGCTACAACAAATGGAAGGAATGAGAAAGTGAAAGAGCTGAACATAAAAAGTCAAAATGCAGCTCAGGAAGACAAAGCCAAGTATTATATTGACATACTTAATGACCTGGAGTTAGAAACCCAAAGGGAAGAAAAAGCTAAGTATATCTCAAACGGAAAGAATTTAAAATAATTCAAGCCTCGACTTGCAATATTGAAGAATTCTTTGGGCAAAATATTGGTTGATGCAGGAAGCATCAAAAGAAGATGGAAAGAATACACAGTTACTGTACCCAAAAGAAATGGTTGATGTGCAACCATTTTAAGAGGTAACATATAATCAAGAATTGATGGTACTGAAGGAAGAAGTCTAAACTGAAATTAAAGGCACTGATGAAAAATAAGGCTCCAGGAATTGACAGGATACAAATTGAATTGATTCAACAAACTAATAAAGCACTGGAAGCGTTCACTCATCTATGCCAAGAAATTTGGAAGAAAACTACCTGGTCAACTGATTGAAAGAGATCCATATTTGTGCCCATTCCAAAGAGAGATGACCCAATGGAATGTGGAAATCATTGAGCAGTATCATTACTTTATTCAATCTTTATGCTGAGCAAATAATCTGAGGAGCTGGATTATATGAGGAAGAATATGATACCAGGATTGGAGGAAGATGCATTAACAACATGCAATATGCTGGTGATACAACTTTGCTCAGCATCTTTCTGGGCAGTTGTCTGATAAATTAGATTTGTTGTTGTCAAACCTCAACTTTTCCTAACAACTAGACTTAGAAAAGACAATATGCTTGTATTTAACGGTTTCTTATTGAACCATTTTTTCATGATGTGCAGGATTCCATTTGATTTACGTGCAAATGATTGTAAAAATTCTTAGGAAGTGATGAATACATCTTTTCCTCCATGTAGAATTTTTTTATGCATTCTCCCTGCAATGTTGTATTTATGCACTGTTGGAAAAATCACTCAGATACTCTGAGCCTCATCCATATATGATGATAGTACCTACCTATATTAGCTAAATCCTGGATTACTAACCATAAACTCAGAAGTTCAAACCCACTAGCTGCTCCTAGGAAACCCTATACAGGGTTACTATGGGTCAAAATAGACTCGACAGCACTTCACAACAACAAACCAACCTGAGAGGCTCATCTTCAGGCACTATATCTGATAATGCTCTGCTGCTATCCATAATGTTTTCATCTATGGGACTATGTCTGACAAGACTCTGCAGTTATTCGTAAGGTTTTCAGTGGCTAAGCATTCAGAAGTAGTCCACCTCTCCTTCTTCCTCGTCTGTCTCTGCTGAAACCTGTCCACCATGGGTGACCCTGCTGGTATTTAAAATACTGTTGGCACAGCTTCCAGCGTCATAGAAACACACAAGTCATCACAATACAACAAACCGACAGACAAGTGATGGAAGAATAGAGATAGGCTAAATTATTTTTTAAATCATACCTTTCATTAATCAGATATTTATATCCACGGATATTCAACAAAAATTGCTTCTTAATAAGACTAATCAGAAAAAGTTAAAGAAAAACATACAAATTTTATTTAAGTAAAACTAGAAATTCTTCCTAAAGCTGCTTTTTAAAATTGCTTAAACATACTGTTTGCTTTCTCTTTTTTACATCTATTCTTTGTTCATTTTTTCCTACTTTTTGCCTTCTTTTTTTTTTTTGATTAATTGAATTTTTAATGATTTTAAAAATCTTTTTGTTGTTGTTGTTAAGTGTCGTTGACTTGGTTCTGATCCATAATGACCCTGTTTAGGATTTCCAAGGCGCGACTGGTGAACTTGAATTGCTGAACTTGCAGATCAAACCAACTTTGCAGTCCTGTGCACGAACAGCACCACACCAGGACTCCTTTTTTTGTCTTACTACATATATATATTTTGTTGTTGTTGTTAAGTGCCTTCGAGTCATTTCCGACCCATAGCGACCCTGTACAGGGTTTCCGAGGGTGTAAA
>NW_006408521.1:19723900-19729899 GCF_000296735.1 Chrysochloris asiatica
AATATTTTATTATGAATTATGTGATAGTTTACATGGGAGAACATTAGTTTTACATTCATCTTATCTTATATCATTTCATTGCCATGGTTACAATCCCTCCATGCGTCATCAACCAACCAAAGGGTATACCCTGTAAGCCTGCACTCTGGTCATCAGCACACAGCCCCTCTCCTTCTCTGGGTCTAGAGTTCCCAGCTGCTCCATCTCACCACGTCATCGTCTCTGCCTCCATCTTTGGTGTCATTGCTTCTCTGGACAGGGTCCCGCTCACTGCTCTGGTCCCAGGGACCTCCACTCCTGGACTGCAAAGTCAATCACTGTCCTCCTTTTGCTACAAAACATCTACCTTTACATTTCCAACCCTCGCAGTCAGTCCTGATAACAATTATTCACTATTGCATCACAAGAGACCTATCTGCATCTCCTTTCATCAGCCCTGCCCAGACAGATTGGATACTACTCAGTGGAGATTCTACCTTCCTTCACACCCTCTGGATCTAGGCTCCCTCTTGAAAGTTTGTAAGCCAGTCACTTCTTGCCTTTGTAGTGCCCCCCATTTTGGGTAGCCAATGTCCAAGTTGCCCATCCCTGTCTACCTTGTGTATGGAGGGGGTGGGAATGATCCTCTCTATATTTTTTGAAGCACTTGCTTTTGATTTAATACTTTACCTCTTTAATGTGTCACAGTCTACCTTTAAATAATATTATACTAATTTATGTAGAAAATAACATTATAACAATGTATTTCCTTTTTAATCTTTGTGTTATTGTTGTCATACATTTTATTTCTGTTTTTGTTGCTATTATTTTTGCTTTAAACTGTCAATCATCATATTAAGTGGTGTAAGAAATATAAAGTATTTTATATTTGCCTACATATTCAAGATTCTTGGTACTCTTCATTCCTTTGTGTAGATGTAGATTGCATTACAGATTATTTCCCTTCTGTCTGATGCACTTCTTTACCATTTCTCGTTGTACAGGTCTAAAAATAATCAAAAAGAAACCCGCTGCTATCTTGTGACCCCACAGGCCACAGTAGAACTATCCCATAGGGTTTACTAGATTGTATAAAGTCTTTAGGGAAGTTGACTCCCACGTCTTTTGCCTTCTGAACAGCTTGTGGGTCTAAACCACTTAACTCAGTTAGCAGTACAATGCTAAACTGCTAGTGATGAATTCTTTCTGCTTTTGTGTATATTTAAAAGTATTTTATCTTCATTTTTGAAAAATAGTTTTGTTGAGTATAAAATTCTAGGTTGACTGCATTTTTTCTTTCAGTGTTTTAAAGATTTGCTCCACTCTGGTAGCGTAGTGGTTATGAATCGGGCTGTGAACCTCAAGGTCAACAGTTCGAAACTACCAGCTGTTCCACAGGAGAAAGATGAGGCTTTCTGCCCCCATAAAGATTTACAGCCTCGGAAGTCCTATACAGGGTTGCTGTGAGTTGGAACCAACTCCACGGCACACAGCCACTACCACCACCTTCTGTATGCATTGTTTCTGATCAGAAGTCTATTGTCATCCTTAGCTTTGCTCTTAATGTCTTTTTCTTTATTGTCCTTGACCTCCCTGAATTTTCTATTGGATTCAGGAAGAATATTGACTCCTACATAACTTTCTCTTCCCTGTACTGACCCTGGAAACTCTATGGTCAGTATTGCTGATATTATTACGTGTCATAGTGACCCCGTGTAGGGTTTCTGAGGCTGTAAGTTGGTACAGGAACATCAGCTTTCTCCCTGGGTAGTTTGAACTGCCAGCCTATGGTTAGTAGCCTAGTGCTTATCCTGTAGTACGACCAGGACTCCCTCCATAAACTTGGATGTTTAAATAGCTCAATTCACTTGTTTTTATTTCCCTCAGTAGCACTGTCGTTTGTTGCCTGTAATTCATTGTCTGAAAACCACTGTCTTTTTCCCCACCCCTTTCTTCCTGAGTTTTTTAATTACTTAGATAGGAATGTAAATCTGGTCCCTATCTGGAAGCAGACGGTCTGGAAGGTTTAATAATAATAATAATAATAAGTAGACATCACAACTAATTTCTGATTGCAAAACTTTTTTCTCAAATTTGTCTGTGTTTTACCTTAGCTTAGATTTTGTGAATTCATTTTCTAAAATTCATTTAGCGTCATAGTCTTTGACATTATTCCTTTTCTTACAGGACATGTGAAAACTGGAATTTAAAAGCCTTGCAGGTTGGTGATGGGTCAGAGTAGCAGAATGCAATCTTGAATAAACGTCTACAAAAGAATTTGCCTCAAGTAAAAGAAGAAAACTGACCAACCAACTTAAAATACTACTCTAGAAGAACATATTTTACACGCGAGGAAGTTATAACTGGGGGATTTTATTTGATTCTTAGTGTACCTGAATGAAAATAATTGTCATTTTCTCCAAAGAATGTGCACATAGGAAATTATTTTGATAATCATTGATTTTATAAAGATTTTGATATGATCACCAGAAAGGAGAAACAGAGGCACAGTTAAAACCAACGTGCTGGTCAAAATGACTTCTGAAGAGATGGCAGCCTCAGTTCTCATGCCTGTGACTCTAAGAAGAGAGGGATCTGCTCAGTCCGCTACAGATGAAAGTAGTGAGAAGGTCTCAGACATCAGTGGTTTGAAGGCACCTAATATCAGCCAGAGTGGACAGCCTTCTCCTAGCATCCCATGCCTGAACAAACTTAAAAAGGAATCTCCTGGAAGCACTTTGCCCCAAATTTTGTCAATTGCAAGGGAGGAAATAATGAGTGATGAGAACAGTAATGAAAAGTGTTGGGAGAAAAGTAGGCCAGATTCTGTGAAAAACCTTAACATTAACTGCAACCACATATTGAAAACCCATCAGCATGGCCTTCCTCAGAGCCAGTTTTATGGAATGTGCAACTCTGTTGCAGAAGAAAGCCTGTGTTTAGAAACTGGAATTCTTTCTCCACTGGAAAGATCAGTGTTCCCTGGGATTCAACTGGACATAGATGGACCTCCCATGGACATTAGTCCTTTAGGAAATCCATCAGCCATCACAGAGACCAGCAGAGCACACCCAGACAGCAGCATGGCAGACTTGCATTTTCATTATGACGTTGATAGAAGGACACCAGACACTTTCTGTACCCTACCAGATAACTTAATTTTGGATGATTGTGGAAATTGTGTACCACTGCCTGGTGTTGGAGGGGAGCAAAAGGAAAATGACATGGCATGTACTTGCAACTTGATGGAATTGGCAAAAAACTGTGATAATAAGAATGGACATCTGCAGTGTGATCCCAGTGACACCTTGAATGATAAATATTTGTGCTTTGAAGATCCTTGTAGGAAAGTTAACATGGTAGCTTCAAGTGATAGCTTTGGCAGGGAACATTCTACTGACAGTCCACTTGCCAAGACCTTTCTGAGCCACTTTGAGGATTTCCCTGATAATTGTGAAGATGTAGAAGAAGAATTTTTTAAAAGCAAGAAGGAGCGATCTACTCTATTGGTCAGAAGATTTTGTAAAAATGACAAGGAAGTTAAGAAATCTGTGTATACTGGAACAAGGGCAATTGTGAGAACACTGCCTTCTGGCCACATTGGGTTGAGTGCTTGGAGTTACATTGTTCAGAAGAGAAATCGTTTCTTATTGCCTTGTGGGAGAGTCATGGAACATCTGCCAACAGCAGCAGTTAGGCAAGAAGGAAGCTGTTGCTTTTCAGAAGCCCAGTGGTGTCCGGTAAGAGCTTTAAGATTTCTTTTCATCATTGCTTTAAATTTGATATGTATTTAATTTATATTGCTATTATCTTAACTCATGAAAAATCTTAAGCTCTGTGTAATCATAGGAACCCTGGTGACACAGTGGTTATGCAACATCTGTTAACTGGAAGGTCAATGGTTCAAATCCACCAGTTTTGCTCCCTGGATGAAACATGTGGCAGTCTGCTTCCGTAAAGATTTACAGCCCTGGAAACCCTGGAGAATAGTCCGGTTCTGTTCTACGAGGTCGCTATAAGTTGCGTCAACTCTATGACAGTGGGCTTGATTTTGGTTTGGGCCATATTATGATCCATAGGGGAGTCCTGATGTAGGATAAGCACTGGACCGCTAACCACAGTTCAAACCCATGATTTTTCCTCGGAAACCCTATACAGGGTCACTATGCATCAGAACCAACTCAACAGTACTTAACAACAACAACAGGGGAAACATTTGTAGTTACTGGAAAACGATAGACCTAACAGTTAGTAACATTGAAGTTACTTCTTCAACAGTATACATAACAAAATACACAGACATGTGTTGTTAGGAGTAGAGGAATTAGGGTGATTCCCTGGTTATAGAGAGTGGGATTAAAAAACAAATGCTCCTACTAGTGGAAAAAGTTACCCAGACACTGATTGTTTCGTTGTGCCCTTCTGGAAATGTTTGCCTGTGTCCTCTTCTATGTGTAGCTCACTGTTGCTTTTAAATTGCAAGACCTAAAGGCACTTAAATCTGGCCTCCTGTATTTTCCAACCATTGGTCCCAGTTTCTTCCTTCCCTTTGCTGCAGCATGAGGCTTATAGACCCCTTTTCACAATAGGGCTTTTAAATGCATCAAATAAAACACAGATACCATCAAGGAAACAAATTATTTAGATGTACATTTGTCAGAATACCTTTTGAAATTGTGAAAGAGCAACATAGATGATTCTTGATTAATGCGTTTACCCAGATGGCATTGAGTAATGCCATAACTATCACAATTTTATAGTAGTGATGAAAAGAAGATTCTAGTACTACTTGGATTCTCAGGAATGTCAGGGCTGACCTTATTCTCTGCCTGAGTGGAGAAGACTGCAGATTGTTCCTTCTAAGCGTTGGACTGCTCACACCTAGCAAGTGTCTGCAGACTTGTTTCTGTGTCTCTCCTTGAACCAAATCCCAGGTAAGATGATTTCAGTGATGCACATGCTCCCCAGCTCTGTTGTCTAAATATTGTCTGTAGGAAGAAAGGGCACATGTCCTCCTCTGTGAGGTGTGCCCTGTGCTGACTTGTACAATCACCCCCACCTCCATCCTTCCAGGATATTGCTGCCAGAAGTATCGTATCATCCTACTAAAAAATGCAGTGGGTTTTCAAATCATGTATTTGAACATTGAAAACACAACGGAAATTTAACTAAGCAAAGTAAATGGAAATACATTGCTTCAGAACCATTGATGTAGACACAAGGGTCCAGTGCACCTGGTGTAAATTTCAGTATAACATTTGCCATGGCTGCATTCATTCTTCCATTTACTTCTCTGCAGTACTGCTGATTCTTCTGAGGACGTTCACTCATCCCTAGCTCAGACCTGCCTCTTTCTGTCAGTTGTTGTTGTTAAGTGCCGTCGAGTTAGTTCCAACCCACTCAGGCTGGTTCAGGCTGGTGAGCTGGAACCTGGTGACCTTGTGGTTCAAAGTGGCTTTGCAGTCCAGTGCATTAACCCACAGCGCTGCACCAGTACTGTTATTGTGTTGTGCTGTTACGGGCCATCAAGTGGATTCTGACTCATAGTGACCCTCTATAGGGTTTCTAAGGAGTGGTTGGTGGGTTTGAACTGACAAGCTTGAGGTTAGCAGTCCAGTGTTTATCCTACAGCATCACACCAGGACTCCAGTTAGAGGACAGTTGTTGCTTTGCTGTTAAGTGTCATCGAGTCAGTTCCGACTCATAGTGACCTTGTATTGGGTTTCTGAGGAACAGCTAGTGGGTTTTAATCATTGACCTTGTGGTTAGCAGTCCAGTGCTTATCCTAAAGTCCCACACCAGGACAGGGATGGTTATTTTTTATGGAAGGAACTGAAAAGATGATGCAAATCAACTCCTCCCTGCTTCCTTGTCCCTGGAGGCTGGGCGAAGTTGCCACATCACTGTCAGAGTGGACTCGAGGAACTTCTCCACCTTCTCTTTGGCAGGGCTTGGAAAAGCTATTGGGATTTTTATTAGCAGTCAAAAATGACTCAAGAGTACTTTATACACCTCCCCCC
>NW_006408521.1:19735384-19740137 GCF_000296735.1 Chrysochloris asiatica
GGTCGCTATGGGTCGGACCCGACTCGATGGCACTTAACAACAACAATATATACATATATATTTATATATTAATCAGACTGAAAAGGTAAACAGAAAATAAAAGGTCAAAATCAGCTCTCTGTTGGTAGCTGCTATTCTACATTCTCGTTTCAGTGTCACACCTGACTATTCTCTAGCTCAGAAAGTGAAACATAACAGGCAATGACAATTTTTTTAGTATCTGGCAAAAATACTTATGTCAGTTCATATGTCCTTGATTCCACATTTTGTCTCTTTCAAATTGAAGTGAACTGAATTGTGGGAGAGAGCTAATGCCCTTTTTGGATATAAAGGGACCAACTGACAATAAATTTATCTTCTAAACTGTTACTTTTATGGATGATCAAATTTACATTTCGGTCATCACCAGCATTTAGGTTTGCTCTCCGGTGTTGTAAGAGCTGACTGTTTGAAATAGCAGCATGTCTTGTTTCCTGGTCTGGAAATTTGGTCACCGGCAGGTTGGGTACAGTTTGGGCCTTGACAGAATCAATATTTAGCATGGTGGCATGCCAGACTGCCTTCTCATTTCATGGGTACTAGCGGATACCAGCTCTTCCTGCTGAGCACAGTGAAAGGTACTCCAGCTCTGGTAGCCCTGGGCTGTTTATTCATGTCTAGGACATCAGTGGAATCTGTGATGGGCTGTCAGAGGCTGGTCCTTTGAGGACTGGAGGATGTCCCTTTATTAGGCGTCTCAGAGCAGAGTAGACTATATTTACTTCCACATCTCCATAAATCACCACACTTTGGCTAGGAGTTGGCTAGAGATGGAATGAAAAACCCTCTGTTTGTCGGTGGATGTGCTCACTCATGGCCACTGCGCTCCTCATGGTGGCCTTGGAACAGTATTTGCTTTTCCATTTCTCCAGATGTTCTCCTGCATCAGGAGAACCAGCAGCTCAGAGACCCCACATTTGAGGATGGGTCCTGGTTAGCATGTGGCCTGAAGGCTGTCAGGTGGAGTCCTCACCTAATCCACACCCTGCATTTTCAGAGGAGGGGCTCAGGCAGCCCCTAGAATGACAGCCCCAGGGCTCTAAGTGATGGGTGTGTACCTGATTCAAGTATATCAACTCCCTCTGGGCTCTAGGTGGAGGTGGTGGTGGAAGGAGCTCTGGTGGTAGTCACAGTGGGTTTAGTGTTGCGCTTCTAAATGAAAGGTAAGTGGTTCGAACCCACCAGACATTCCTTGGGAGAAAGATGTGGCAGTCAGCTTCTGTAAACATTCAGAGGCTTAGAAACCCTAAGGAGCAGTTGGACTCTGTCCTACAGGGTTGCTGTGAGTTGGAACCAACTTGACAGCAATGGGTTTGGGTTTGGAGGTAGTGGGGAGGGAGGCTTCCTCTCTAGTGACCGAATAATTTAAGCCTCAAAGATGAGCAGCATCAGCAGATGGTGACTCTTCTCCCAGGACTAGACTAGACTGTGAAAATCTGTTCATAGGCAGTGGTCATTATCTAGCCCTGAAGAGCTAGATAATGACCGCTGTGTTTTTCACACTGTTTATTCTAGTGGCTGTCCTAGGCATATTCAGAGCCTCAGATTAAATTCAATCCTGCAAAGCTCAGACATCCAAACATCTAACCCCAACACCCATTTTCAGCCCCTTCCATCTCATTTAGGCCATGACCCTCACACCCTCAGAAAGCCTCCATCTCTGCAAAAGTAGAGAGCCCATCTTTTGAAACACAATAGCACTTCTCCTTTACTTATGGGGAGGACATATGCTTTGATTTCATCTTGGTGGGTCATCTACTCCAGGCTGAGAAGGAGAGACAATTTTAAAATACCAGAAAATAATGAATACATAAATAGTAGGCACAAGTGGATACTCATGTTGTTCTGCACTTGCAGTTAGTGGCAGACATGTTTTAAGAGACATTATTTAAAGGAGGAGAAAGATGAAGCTGTCTGTGAGCATAAAGATTTAGTTCTGCTCTCTCCTTTAGAGTCACTCTGAGTACGAATCGACTTGATAGCAGTGGGGGTGGGTATTTTGTGGAGTTTTTTTATAGGAACTTTTGAGGAACTCCCAGAATGCAAAAAGTTGAATTGGCAAAAGTTGTGTGATGAATATATTTAAAACAGTGAACACAAAAAAGTAGGTGTTGAGGCTGCTTATGTACAACCAAGAGCCTCATGGGATTTGGTGCCTCTTTTGGAAGTGTAGGGTCACGGTTTCATGGGACATCCTAGTTAATTGGCCTAATAATGTGCTTCTGTTCTACCTTCTAGTTCATTATATAGAATCTTGAAAGCTTGAAAACAGCCATTCAAGGCATGACAATTGCTCTCTATTTTCCTAGAGCAATAGAGGAAGGAAAGTTAGGAATAGGAAGAGGATGTGGAATGTGTGGTTACCTGACTCCATAAACACCTGGTACCTTAGCCATGAGACCAGGAGAACTGGTGGTGTCTCCAGCTTCCATTACTGAATATTTTGGTCAACGATTTCATTGATCTTTGACCAAAAGGGGGAAATGTAGAACAAAATTTAAAATTTTAGTGGACTCAGACTTACTGGACCCATGAAAATTGGATCAAACCCCTGAAATTATAGCCCTGAGATTATCTGACCACTTAAATCAAATATAGTCCCTGAAGTCTTCTTAAAATCAAACCACAGTTAACTATTAAAAAATACCTGCCTTAAACATACTCTTTTAAAAACTAACTATAGGGAATCAAATTGAAAGAGCAATTCAAAAGATTAGACAGGAACCTCAGGGAGCAGGAAATTTATGTTAATGGGGGAGGAACAACTCAGAAAAAGGTGAGAAAAAAGGAACAACTCAAAAAAGGTGAGAAAGGTTATACAATTTGAAGAATCTTTTCACTTACAACACTCACAGAGTGCATAGGAAACTAATGTGCCAGTAGAATGCACAGTCTGCAAAAAAAACCATATAATGCATGCATTGTTGCTGCTGTTGTTAAGTGCCGTCGAGTCTGTTCCCACTCATAGCAACCCTGTATAGGGTTTCCAAGGAGCAGCTGGTGAGTTTGAACCGCCAACCTTATAGTTAAAACTGACTTTGCAGTCCAGCACATTAACCCACAGCGCCACACCAGGATTCCTATTGTTGTTAGTTGCCTTCAAGTCGGTTCCAAACTATGTTGTTGTTGTTAGGTACAATCGAGTGGGTACCACCTCATAGCTACCCTGTACACAACAGAACGAAACATTGTCCGGGCCCGAGCCAAGCTCACAATTGTTGCTACATTTGAGTCCATTGATGTTGCCACTGTGTCAATCCATCTCGCTGAGGATCTTCCTCATTTTCTCTGACCCTCCACATTACTAAACATGATAACCGTCTCCAGTGACTAGTCCCTCCTGATAATGTGTCCAAAATATGAGAGACAAAGTCTGACCATCCTGGCTTTCAAGGACCACTCTGGCTGCACTTCCTCCAACACAGACCTGTGGGTTCTTTTGGTAAACCAATGATTCTTTCAATATTCTCTTCCAACACCATAACTCAAATGCATCAATTCTTCTATGGTCTTCCTTATTCACTGTGCAACTTTCGCATGCATATGAGGTTATTGAAAATACCGTGGCTTAGGTCAGGTGCACCTTAGTCCTCAAGCTGACATCTATGCTCTTCAACACTTTAAAAAGATCTTGTGAAGCAGATTTGCCTAATGCAATATATCATTTGATTTTTTGACTGCTGCTTCTGTGAGTGTTGATGGTTGATCTGAGCAAAATGAAGTCTTTGACAACTTCAGTCTTTTCTCCATTGACAAGAATGTTGTTTATTTGTCCAGTGGTGAGGATTTTTGTTTTTTTCATTGAGATGCAATCCCTACTGAAGGCTGTGTTCTTTGATCTTCATCAGTACATGTTTTAAGTTCCCTTTCACTTTCAGCAAACAAGGTTGTATCATCTGCACATCGCAGGGTGTTAATGAGTCTTCCTCCAATCCTGATACCACATTTTTTATCATATAATTCAACTTCTCAGATTATTTGCTCAGGATACAGGTTGAATAAGTAGGGTGAAAGAATACAACCCTGTCGCACACCTTTCCTAATTTTAAACCATTTGGTGTTTCCTTGTTCTGTTGAAACAAAACTGCCTCTTGGTCTATGTACAGGTTCCTCATGAGCACAATTAAGTGTTCCGGAATACTCATACTTTGCAATGTTGTCCATAGCTGGCCATGAGTCACACAATCTAAAGCTTTTGCGTAGTCAGTAAAGTACAGGTAAACATCTTTCTGGTATTCTCTGCCTTCAACCAAGATCCATCTGATGTCAGCAATGATATCCCTCGTTCCATGTCCTCTTCTGAAACCGGCTGGAACCTGTAGAAGTTCTCTGTCATTGTATGCTTGCAGCCATTTCTGTATTACCTTTAGTAAAATTTTACTCACATGGGATATCAAAGATATTGTCCGATGGTTTCAGCATTCCATTGGTCACTTCTCTTTGGAATGGGCACATGTATGCATATCTTCCAGTCAGTTGGCCAGATTGTTGTTTTACAAATTCCTTGGCATAGATGAATGAGTGCCTGCTGTGCCACCTCACTTTCTTGAAAGATTTCAATTTGTATTCCATTGATTCCTGGTCCCTTGCTCTTTTCCAATCCTTCAGTGCACCTTGTACTTCCTCCTTCAGTATCATTGGCTCTTAATCATATGCTACCTCTTGAAATGGTTGAACATCAACCATTTCCTTTTGGTACAGTGACTCTGTGTAT
>NW_006408521.1:19740237-19742219 GCF_000296735.1 Chrysochloris asiatica
AAAAAAAAGAGTACCTTATAGCAACAACAATGATGAATGTAAGCTGTGGACTAGCTGTCCTTCAGATCTACATTAAGAGAGATTTCTGACAGGTAGAACATTCAAAGTATACCCAGTTTACGTATTCAGTGAATTAGGGACAAAGAGGTCATACAATTAGTAAACAGTGAAATTCGGAGCATTCAAGCCACATCGTTGCAAGGATTAATCAATATTTCCAAAGTGTGGTATTCTCTCCATCTTGGCGTTTTATTGTTGTTTACAATTGGCTGCAATCTTTCTCAAAAGTTTCACAGATGAATTGCCCAGCCCCTATGTAGTGTTTCTTTCAACTAAAAATACAGACTCTACTGTTAGGCTACCTGTTCCTGATTTCCAAATACTGTTTCATGTTTTTCCATCCAGGTTCCTCCCGTTAAATTGTAAATTTTTTAAGGGCAAGATCTGGGTCTTATTTCATTCTTCATAAACTCTCTCTCATCTCCACCCCAAAACAGAAAAAAAAAAACTCAGTTGCTGTGGAGTTGCTTCCAATTCATACTGACCATGTGTCAGAGTAGAACTGTGCTCCATTGAGTTGTCCATGACTGAGGTTTCACCAGGCCTTTCTTCTGAATGCTTCTTGGTGAATTGGAACCAGCAGCCTTTAGGTTAGCAGCCAAGCATGTTAACCATTTGTACCATTCAGGGGCTCCCTATTCTTCATTGTTGTTGTTAAGTGCCATCAAGTTAGTTCCGACTTATAGCGACTCTGTATAAGGTTTCCAAGGAACAGCTGGGGAGTTTGAACCACCAACTTTGCCGTTTAAACCAACCTTACAGTCCAGTACTTATCCTACAGTACCACATCAGGACTCCCTAGTCTCCGTGTAATCTTAATGTCTGGTATATAGAAAAGAGGACAATGACATGATTAGAAATGTGGTTTGTGGAGTTGGTCTGTTTGGCTTAAATTATGACTCTAACTTCGCTCCTTATTATCTGTGTGACTTTGGACAAATCGTTTAACCTCTTTACATGTAAACTAGAAGTAATGGGGTTATTGTGGGGATTACCTAAAAGGTTGCCAGCCTGGTATGATGCTGCTAGTCTCACTCTGACCATCTGTCACATGTTTTGTGACCAGGTTCAGATTGGCTTCACCTGCCCTTTGCACAGTGAAGTTTACTCCCATATGAATTGAATGTATGGTCCTTAGTCTATGATGTGGTAGCTTGAAACACTCCTTCCCATGCATTTAAAGAATGAATTATTTGTCCAATTAATTCTTTGGCCTTCTGTGTTTTGTTTTTTTCTTGGATACTTTAGTCCAAACTAGCCAGTTGTATTTGCACAACTGTGTAGAGAAGAATAGATTTGAAAGGAAGAAATTAGTGAGGAATAATGCTTGCTGACTAACTATATTGGTGTTCTTCTCCACCTGCTTGGAAGAAATGAAAGCCCTGCCCTATATCCTGGCACACTTCACTTCCTCTCTCCTGTTTTCCATCTATTGTTTCCATGGTGGTGTGCTGTGGAGTTGATTCTGACTCATAGCAACCCTGCCGAGGTTGCTGTGTTTCCTTTACAGGAGCAGAAAGCCTTATCTTTCTTCCGTGGAACCAATGGTAGTCTCGAACTGCTGATGTTGAGACTAGCAACCCAACTCATAACCACTAGGATGAGTTATTTTGGCAAGTGGCTAAAATCTCCAGGTTAAAGGCTAACTAAGGGTGTTGTTTCCTGTTAAGAAAAATTCTTGCCCTGCCTAAATCTGGGGGGAGTTTAGATACCTAGAGTTATCTTGAGCGTGAAGTTGGAACAGTTCCTGCTGGATTTATTGCTATAACTTGAATTCTGCATGCATTAAATGGTAGAAACTAAAGAAACACAAGGGTAACCAAGGCAGAAATCCCACCGGCTTTTGTAGTATCGTTTCATTGATTGATTTGCCTTGATCCACAAGAGAATTTATGTGTATGTTAAAAAGAGAAAGAAGAAAA
>NW_006408521.1:19742319-19743878 GCF_000296735.1 Chrysochloris asiatica
GGGTGATCCTGCTGATATTTAAAATTAAATATTAAAACTGCAATACCCAAGTCATCACAGTATGCGAAACTGACAGACAGACATAGTGACCCTGTATAGGGTTTCCAAGGAGCATTGCTTGCATAAAAATATTAACAATCAGTGCCACTAAATTGAACCATTTGAATTGCTGTATTTTTTTTTTTTCTTCAACAGGAGCACTGGTGTTGGATTGTAGGATAAGCACTGAACTTATAACCACAGGATGGTGGTTCAAATACACCAGCCTCTTCCTGGTAACCGTACACAAGGTTGCTATGAGTTGGAACCCACTAGATAATACTTAGCAACAATAACATCTTCATAACAATAACAAAAAAGTCTTTTCTTTTAACCTAACATTATATAACCTTCTTTGAATCATAGGGTGAAGCCAACTACACCGCTGTGGATTGTAGTCATCTCCGAGAATATTATTGTATATAACGTTGCTAGGAGCCCTGGTAACTTGATGCATTGAGAACTGGGTTGCTAACTACAAGATCAGCAATTTGAATCTACCAGCTGCTCAGAGGGAGAAAGATGAGACTTTCTGCTCCCACAAAGATTTACAGCCTCGGTCCTGGTGGGGTGCTGAAGGATCAGCATTGCGCTGTGAATGTACAAGTGAAGTAAAAGGTCAGCAGTTCAAACCCACCAGCTGCTCCTCTGAAACCCTGTACAGGGTTGCTATGAGTTAGAATCAACTCAATGGCACTAAACAACATGGCATTGCTGGTCCTTCTAAACTGGCCCACGTTGTCATGTTTTCCGTGGTCCATTCCATTTTATAGTTGCCTCCACTGCCATATGATGCGCTCCCTTCTCCTTGTCAGCAGTGAAAAGCAGCAACTATCCTGCCAGGTGCCCTTACATTCCAAATGACTGCTGTCATCCATTGTGTGTAAGAAAACCAGCTAACTAGCTAGCCAAGTCTATGGAAGATAGTCTGAAGGGAACAGAATGCTGAGTCCCGTTGGCCCAGTGGGATAAGCATTGCGATGCTAATCACAAGGTGGGTGGTTCAAACCCACCAGTTGACCTGCAGAAGAATGACTGTTGTTCTGCAGAAGAATGGGTTGTTGCTCCCATAAAGACTTACAGTCTCAGAAACTCTAGGGAGCAGTTATACTCTGTCCTGCAGGGGCGGTCAGTGGGTGAAACGCTGAGTGACAATGTAACGATTTCTCCTGTCGGGAAAGTTCTTTAATGATAGCCATTTGACAATTCACAGGGCTTTCTTTCCATGCTTCTGGGTCCATAGTTGTGTTTGGGGTAGTTGTTCTTCTGGTCAAGGACTCATCTCTAAATTAATACCAACCAACTGCTGCCATTGAGTTCATTCCAACTCATAGTGGCCCTGTATGTTGTTGTTAGGTGCCATTGAGTTGGTTCTGACTCATAACCACCATATACACAAGAGAACGGAATTCTACCTGGTCCTATGCCATCCTCACAACTGTTATCAATGCCTGAGTCCATTGCTGCTGCCACTGTGACAGTCATGTCATTAGGGGTCTTTCTCTTTTTCACTGAACCTC
>NW_006408521.1:19744878-19750860 GCF_000296735.1 Chrysochloris asiatica
TTGATTCTGACTCATAATGATCCTCTGACTCATGTTGCTGTTGTTAAGTGCCATCAAGTTGGTTCTGACACATGGCAACCCTCTATAGGGTTTCTGAGGCTGTAAATCTTTACAGGAGCAGAAAACCTCATCTTTTTCCCTTGGAGCGACTGGTGGGTTTGAACTGCCATTCTTGCAGTTTGAGTCCAGTGCATATCTTAACATTTAACAACAACAACCTGAGACCTCTGTCTTTTGCATACGGCCACCTCCTTTCCAGACCCCAGAGTTCAAGCCCTGCCCTTTGGAACACCAGCCCCAAACTATAGACTGTAAGGAAGCTTGCTTCTGTTTCTCAGTGAGGCTCAGAGATGGTGATGGTGAATGAATGACTGGGGCATCATGCTAAGCTGGGGAGCTTCTTCTTGGTCTTTGGCCATTTTCTCCAAATCATCTAACTGCAATAACAGATCTAAGGCTGCAGCTCCCTCTCCTAAAAAGACCTGGAGTGCCAACTTTAGATCCATCACTAACAGGTTGTGTGCCCTTGAGCAAGTCACTTTAAGGTCTGAGAGTTTGGTTCTGGAGGATTCAAAAGGAGAGTGAAGATAGACTTATATTCGGTGCCTGCTCCGTGCCAGACACTATGCATATAATTTGCACATATAAGGGGGCTTCAAACTCTAAAAGCCCTCCAGTCAATGGATTCTTGATTTAAATCCTGACCTTGGATTTTGGGTTGAAAAATTACTGTGTCTCCCTCAGCAGTGTCTCCTGGAGGCCTGATTTGGAGTGAACTTTGCCACTTTCCCTATACTTGGCGGTGGTAGGGCTGAGGAGACACTCTCCTTCATCACTGGCTATACCCTAAAAGGCTTGCAAAGTGAGAGTACAACATCACGCTCTTTTCAGGCCAATCCTGTGTGCCAGGCACTATGCTTTCCAGACTTCTTTTCTCTCATTTTCTGATTCTACAAGGTAGACATTAATCATTTCACAGATTAGTATTCCCTTTTCATACTCAGAGAGTATAAGTATTGTGACTAAGGTCCTGCTGGGCTGGCTGCCTCCAAAGTTTATGCCCTGGCTGTTCCTCGGAAGATTCTGATGTAACTCACTCTTATAACTGGGCAGAGTCAGAGGGTCTCTTATTAAATGTACAGATGTTGAACTGGATGAGTCCTTGAGCTGTTCCTTTCTTCAAATGTGAGCTGGCTGTGACCTTTGGATGAAATGGGAGAAGCAGGGAACAATACCAATCCTTAATGTGCCGGCTGTGCTGGCTATTGAAATGGCTAAGATTTCTTTTTATGGCAGCCTACTAGAGAGACGAAACCAAACCTGAAGGTTTAATTTTTTTTTTTTTGCTGAATTGCTGTCATTTAGAAGTACATTAAAAAAGTTTTATAAGTAAGTAAGCAAGAACAAAGTCCAAAGCAAATTATACACATCTGACTCAGAATCTATAGCTCATTAATGATCATGCTCCAATACCCCCAAACAACCAGGAACATCGTTTTACATTTTTCCATTTAAATTTCAAGTTGTCTGCCATCTTCAAAAGTTTTGACCAGCTGACCTGACTATGAAAACATTGCTCAGTGCCATTTCTTTGCATAGTCACCCCATTAAAATGAAGATTTTACCTACGTTATAGAGTTTTAAGGTGGAGAAAAAAACTGAGTTGGTGGTGTATTCATGTGCTTAGCAAATATTCTCCCTGCAAACCAAATATTCTCCCTGCAACTATCCTCTTCTTCTCTTACTCCATGCTCTAAGGAGGTAGTTCTTTTTTTAATTGAGGTACCTATAGAAAAAAGGGAGTCCTGGTGTGGCGCCGTGGGCTAATGTGTCAGACTGCAAAGTCATTTGGACTGCAAGGTTGGTGGTTCAAGTTCACCAGCTGCTTCTTGGAAACCCTATACAGGGTCACTATGAGTTGGAATCAACTCGATGGTACTTAACAACGTAGAAAAAGAGACCCAAAATGACTGAAGAAGAACCCAGAATAGGCAAGTGCATGGAAACAGAGCTTTTTAGTTATTACCAGGGATGGGAGGGAGAGGTAATGTGGGTTTATTGCCTAAGGGGTACTGAGTTTCTGTTTGGGGTGATGACAGTTTTGGATAGTGGTGATGCACAATATGGCTAATGTAATTCATGTCACTGACTTGTACTCTTAAAGGTGGTTAAAAGGCTTTCTTTTTTTGTTTTGTTACATGTATTTCTTACCATGTAAAATTAAAAGTAAGACAAAACCTACTGCAGAGGCAGCAAAAAAAAAAACCAAAGGCTGACTGTTTCCTTTCATAAATGCTGTAAGCATCAAGTCAAACCTAGTTACCGAAATCAGCTCTTTGGTTTCATTTAATGGTGCTGGCCTTCTTTTACAAGCTGCATTTGCAAGTTGAGATTAGGTAACTTTGACCCATCAACTCATCCTTACGGTTTATTAGAGTATAGAATGAATTTGTGAGTAGACTTTGTTGAGTAGTTCAGCTTCAGGAAGATCTAGCACCATGTTATGAACAGTGACACTTTAATAGTGAGAGGAGATGTGCCTCGAGAGCCAGCATGTGGGAGTTTGGCAGTTGCAAAGCCCCATGGCTTCAGTTTTTCCACATTGTGTACGCTTCCATCAAGTAGTAATTTCTTAGCCTTAAAAAAATTCTCTTCTAGAACAAGGGAAAAATTCATTTCAGTTCTGAATTGGCATATCCAAGACTTGTTTAGTAGCAAATGTATTATTTGTCTCTTTAATGAGGTCACAAAATGGTCTCGGGCCCCAGATGGACCAGCCAATTCTCCCTTTGATGGTCACAAACCAACTATAGGCACCCTAATGGTGGCATGGCTGTGGTGTGACTGATGTTGTGAGGATAATCCATTATTATGGTGACCATATTTTCCAAATAAAACATTGGGAAGTTTTTATTGAGAGGACGGAAGAGCAGGATATTTGAAACTGAGACTATCCCAGGAAATCCAGAATTAATGGGCTTGGTCACAATATGAAGGAAGAAGAATTTGAGTGAACCAGTACAAACCTAGTTTGTTGCTAGAAAAATCGGAAACCTGAAAATGAATGACTTGATCCTGTGACACAGAATCATGCAAAGACAACATAGTAGGAGCCCAGAATGGAATCCAATGAATGTTTTCCTCAGGGTTCTTGTTTCTCTCTCTCTTTCTCTCTCTCTCTCTCTTTCTCGCTCTCTCTCTGTGTGTGTGTGTGTTTGCGAAGCTTTTGGTTGTCACCATGCTTTCTAAGTATGGAGGTAATGAAATAGATTTATTTTAAACATCAGGGCATGTTCAGCCAAATGAGGGCTGCCCCTTTCCAAGGACTCATCTTGAAAGGCTGCCCCCATTTTCCATTTATGCTGCCATTATTCAAATTGTCTTCATCCCTTGAGCTTGGACTGAAATTTTAAGAACAGTTCATTCAAGCATCCTAGCTAATGCTGGTTTGGGTCAACATTGGTGTATGCCTATGAGGGATTGATTTCATAAACTGACCAGGTTGCCAGTTCCAAATGAGGTGTTCTGGAAACAAACGGTAAAATAATTTTTGTACACAGCACAAACTTGGCTGTTCCTGCACAGGTATGCCATGCCTACTTTTCTTTAATAATGATAGGTAGTTTTGAGGCACCCATGAACCCATAATACACATTTGTTGGTATTAGAAAAGTGTATCCCTTCAGTTGCTGGAGAAGGATATCATGTTTGGTAAGGTAGAGGGTCAGAGAAAAAGATAAAGACCCCCAGTGAGATGGATTGGCCAAGTTTGGCAGCAGCATCAATGGGCTCAAGCGTGGCAACAATTGTGACGTTGACCCAGGACCAGGCAGGGTTTCATTCTGTTGTACATAGGGTCGCTGTGAGTCAGTACCTACTCGATGGCACCTAACAACAACAACAACAATCCCTTCCAGGTAGACTCAGCCCATGGGTACAAAGCTTGAGTTACCAGAAAGACTGGAATTTAGCCCCATTCCCTGCTTGGCTGAAGTTGCCCTTGTATGGTGTACAGCATGCTTGACCATCTAGAGTGATCCTGTGGAGTACCATGTGAAGTAGACTCCAAAGAGCTACTGGAGCCCAAGGCTATAGTTATCGTCATAGAGTCATTTATTGTGTGCCCAGCCCAGGAAGTCTGGTGAGTTTCATTAGCTTAAAACAGGAAATTAACTTGGTCCTTCACAAATGCATTTCTAAATCGGTGTACAACAAATATGTGGTAATGAAATGAGCTGTAGAAATTTTAAACTGGAAGGCTCATCTCCTCCATCCAGTGCCTCATTTTAATGAATAAAGTAGCCAAAACTCAGACTTGGCTAAATTCACAAAGCTAATGGTGGAAGACACAACTGGGATCTGTCTCTTTGCCTCCAAAACAGGATAAAAATGTTTATATTTCGGATCGAGCCTGTCACCTTGTAGCTCTCTGTTAGTGGCAGCTCATTCTGAGCTCAGATCCAGGTTTCCATGACACAGTGCCTGTCCTGAAGGGGGCCATGCCAGGATGGTAGAGGCAGATTTACGTTTATTCCACTGCTTTCCCAGATTGTAAATTGATTGGTGCCTATTTTTAATCGATTTGCCCTGCCTTCCCTGATCCATCCTGGTTTTCATGGCTTATCCTGGCTTCAATCATTTCTTTAAATAGCTGGCTCCTCATATTGCAGTAACATTGTCAATTCTGTAAAGTACTCCAAGATGCCCTTTCAATTTGCATGTCTCTAGGTTTTGTGAGTTCACTTCTCCCCTTAGCCTAGTTTCTTTCCATCCTTCACTTGGCAGGTAGCTCTCTCTGGTTAACGATCCTAAGTTCTTCAAAGCATGTGGAGCAGTCTTGGGGTCCCTCCCAGTCTCTCAGGAAGATATTTTCCCTTATTCTCTTTCTCTTATTTATGGGAAGCAGAGCCAAATGCAAGACACCAAGCCCAGTAGGAGGGGCCAGACCTGGCCCGGGAAGAGTCAGAATGGCCTGAGCTGTGAGGAATTGAGCCAGAAATCCCAGGCTCATAAACTGAGAAGGGCCTTCGAAACCATCAGACCCAACCTCTCATTTTACAGAGGAGGAAACTGAAGCTAAAAGAGCAAACTGGGTTGCTCTTAAGCAATCTCTTCATCATGCTTAATTCCAGGATGCCAAACACTATTTCTTACCCCTGGGGTGTGGAGCTGAGATGATTATAAAATAATAGTAAGTTATTGAGAGCTTAGTACACCAAGGTTAAGGGAGTGAGCTTGGGAGCCAGACTGCCTGGGTTCAAATTCTGGTGCTGCATTTACTAGCTGTGTGACCTAATGTAAGTTACTTAACCTCTCTGTGCCTGCATTTCCTCCTCTATAAAGTACGGATGGAGGCTTGGCGCTAAACAACAACATGCTTTGTAAAAAGGTCCTGGTGTGGCGCTGTAGGATAAGCAATGGACTGCTAGTTGCAAGGTCAGCGGTTCAAACCAGCAGCTGCTCCTTGGAAACCCTATATAGAGATACCATGAGTGGGAACCAACTTGAAGGCACTCATAACAACATACTTTGTAAAAATTTGTTGGCAACATCTGTTGCTGTGAGGCAGAGTTGTTTTTAAGTGTCATCGACTCATCCCAACTCATACAGACCCTGTATAGGGTTTTCGAGGAGCAGTTGGTGGGTTTGAACCACCGACCTTGTGGTTTGCAGTCCATTGCTGATCCCACAGCACCATACTGGGAGTCTGAGGCAAAGAGGACTGGTTTATTGATTCATTTTTGCTTAAGTAGTTGGGTATTTTAAATAATGAAATACTGTTGTTAAGTGCCCTTGAGTTGGTTCCTACAGTGCCACACCAGGACTCCATGTTGTTGTTGTTGTTAAGTGCTGTTGAGTTGGTTCCAACTCACAGTGATTCTGTACAGGGTTTCTGAGCTGCAGGTGGTTTCCAAAGAACCACTGACTTCGTGGTTCAGACCAACCTTGTCATCAGTGCTTATCCTACAGCATCACACCAAG
>NW_006408521.1:19751080-19758874 GCF_000296735.1 Chrysochloris asiatica
GAACTGCCGAGTTTGAACTGCCGACCTTGTGGTTCTCAGTCCAGTGCTGATCCTACAGTGCAACACCAGCTGTTCTTAAAAAGCTACGCATTTTTATTTTAGTGGTTTTGAGCTTTCTATCAAAGGGTATTGTGTGTAATCTTTTGGGACGTACATTTTACAAATGATGTTTCTGAGTTTCATTTATACTGTTGTACGGAGCCTTGGTGTGATGCTGTAGGATAAGCACTGATGACAAGGTTGGTCTGAACCACGAAGTCAGTGGTTCTTTGGAAACCAGCTACAGCTCAGAAACCCTGTACAGAATCACTGTGAGTTGGAACCAACTCAACAGCACTTAACAACAACAACATGGAGTCCTGGTGTGGCACTGTAGGATAAACCCTGGAATGCTAGCTGCAAGATTGACAGTTCAAACCCACTGGCCACTCTTTGAAAACCCTATACAGCGTTGCTGTGAGTCAGAAGTGACTCGACAGCATTTACAATGTTGCTATAGTTCATTTGTTTTGATTGCTGTTTAAAATTCCTCTGTATGAGTATCTCATAGTTTGCTCACACATTTTCTAGTCGACAGACATTTAGATTGTTTCCAGGTTCTTATTATTTAAACAGTGCTTCTGTGTTGCCTGTTATATATGTCCCTTATATATGTCTTGGATATACACGTAGGGGTGGCATTGCTAGATGATAATTTATGAATGTTCAAGTTTTAGAGAAAATGGTGAACTGTTTCCAAAGAGACTGTAACAGTGGATCCTCCCAGTGATTAATGTACAGGAGATTCAGTGGCTGTGGATCCACTACAGTGCTTGAGATTTGCCAGCTTTTTGCCAGTTGTCGGTGTTAAATGCTGTTGAGTCAGTTCTGATTGACAGAAACCCCATATAGGATTTCCAGTGCTGTAAATCTTTGTGGGAACAGAAAGCCTCAGCTTTTTCCTATGGAGTGGCTGGTGGCCTGGAACTGATAACTTTCTGGTTATCAGTGCTTATCTTACAGAACCACCGCACTCCTCATTTTTGCCAGTAGAATGGGTCAAAAAAAATAGTTCTCTGTGGTCAAATTTGGCATTTTCCTGGTCCCTAGTGATACTTGGAGTTCTAGTGTAGCCCTGTAGGATAAGCACTGGATTGAAAGGTCGGGTTGAACTACAAGTCAGTGGTTCAAACTCACCAGCTACTCAGAAACTTTATACAGGGTCGCTATGGGTCAAAACCTACTTGAAGGCCTATGACCTTGACCGTAGTGATACTTAAATCTTACTAAGTTCACTGGCCATGCGTGGTGCTTCTTCTTTAGAATGCCTCAGATCATTTGTCCATTTTCACTTGGGTTGCTTGTGCTTCTTACTGACTTATAGGAGTTCTTTACATACTCTTGATATTATACTCGTTTAATGTGTATTACTAATGTTTTCTCCCAGTTTTTAAATGATCTTTGGGGTAAGATTTATTTCAATTAGCAAAATTCTGTTTCTGTAGTCTAACTTATTAATTTAAAATTTTTTATGGTCAGTGCTCTTACTTTTTAAAGCACCCCAGTGTCTCAGTAATTAAGTACTCAGTTGCTAACGGAAAAGTTGGCAGTTCAAACTCACCAGTCACTCTGCAGGAGAACAATGTGGCAGTCTGCTACAGTAAAGAGCACCGCCTTGGAAATCCTGTTGGGCAGTTCTATTCTGTACTGTGGAGTCCTGGTGTAGCGCTACAGGATAAACACGGGACCACAAGGTCAGTTTGAAGTGTAAGATCGGCAGTTCAAACCCACCAACTGCTTCTTGGAAACCCTATACAGGGTCACTGTGAGTCAGAAACAACTCAACAGCACTTAATAGCAACTTTAAACTACAAGGTCACTGTGAATCTGAATCTACTGGAAAGCAGTGGGCATTTTTGCTGTCTATATGATTTCTCTATATGATATCTAAAAGATATTCACTTGTATTTTCTACTTTAAGCTTTATTATTGACATTTGATTCCCTGTTCCATTTATATTCTTGAGTGTGTATATGGTATAAGGCATGAATCCATTTCCATCTTTTTTTTCTTATTGGTATTCATTTTCTGACTCTCATCTTACATGACACCATGGTTTCTGAAGTTGTAAAGCTTTGTTGAAGCAAAATGCCTCGTCTTCCTACTGTAGTGTGGCTGGTGGGTCTGAACCACCAACCTTTTGACTAGTAACCCAATGCTTAACCTATTGTACCATCTGGACTCTTTCTGTTATAGACAAAGGGCTTCAAAAATTCACAGAAATATTCCATTTCCACAAATGTGTTGAAGTCCCCTTGTATATATACCAATATTTGAGCTATGTATTAGTGTTTCTTGCTAATCATTGATTGATTTATCCATCCCTATGCCAGTAACATTAGGAAATCCTAACAGCTTCTTTTCAGAAGTGCCCTTACAATTTTTGGTACTTTGCTATTTTTTTCTTTTTATTGATGTCTGACATACCTACAGAAAAATATACATGCAAGTTTACAGATCAGTGAATTTCACACAGCGAACACGGTGATGTAACCAGCCCTAAAATCAATAAATGGCACATTGGCACCCTAATGCTTCCATGTGTCCTCTTCCAGTCTCTACCTCCCCCAAAAGTAATCAGTCCTGTCTTCTAATATCACAGGTTCATTTCTCCTGTTTTTGAATTTTATAGAAATGAATTCATAGTAGGCTAGTCTGTGGTGTTCACAGATCGGGGCTATTATGGATTATGCTGTTTTGTTCTCTGATAGCCTTTAAGCTCTTGCCTGAGCTGGTTTCTCCTCATTCATTCCACTGCTTGAGAACTGGGCCATTTTAGATAAGTAAGTTGCATCCCTTCTGGGAAGGTTTTTTAGGCTACCCCATTCTACAGAGTTCTTCATTGTAAGGGCATCTAATGTCTGCTAAAACCCAATGGTTGTGTACTAAGTGCAAACCCTGGAAAATTTGTTTTTTTGTTGTTGTCATTTTTTGCAAAAGAAAAAATTTTAATTAATAATCATCCTACATAATTGGGTCTAACCATTTGCCAAAGAGTACTTGAGAAAAATTTTCCCTAAACATGTAAATGCTGAGATCACTTGTACTCATATTCAAAGAAATGAGAGGTGGGGGAGACCCCCAAGAGTTTGTTCCAATTGAATAGATAATTGGGATAACCAAGTTCCATTTCATCCTTTGTCAAGTGTAAACCAGGTTCATAGCATGATGTGATGGAGAAAATGACCAAAATTGTTAACAATCTATGTGCTTCTGCCCTTAACAATTGACAGTTCATGGTATGGGTAGTTGGAAGGAGTTGAAACAAAGTATTAATATTCAGTTTATTGTAATGCTGTCAGATGGCTAAGTGAATGGAAGGTTGTTGACAAGATCAGCCCAACTTCTTTCTCAGACTAAGGACTTTAGGGGATTGGAAGACTCTGTGACCCAATAGTGGTTTGAAATCCATTATTGATTAGTAATGGTGCACATTATCTGAATACATTGAGTTAGAAAATAAATTCCAAAACAAGCAAAAATAAACATGCTTATTTGTTCAGACAAGTGATGATACTCAGACTCAACTGGGACCTTAGGTTTGAACATTCATTGATTTGTGTTTATTCAATAAATACATAACCAACTGTGTGCCAGGTATATTATGTAAGCTAGGGAAACAGTAGTGAACAATAGAGAAAAATCCTTGCCCTCTTAAAGTGAGTTAATTGCTTAATAGTGACCAAGAGTAAAAGTAGCTTAAATATAATAGACACAGATTGCTATTTCACTCATGAGTGGCCCATGATTGTTTAGAAACTCTGCTTCACAGTGCTATCTGCCTGTGGGTCTGAGCGTCACCATCTCTGGTGTCTTCCGTATGCTCCAAAAGGTCCGTAGTGGCACAAATGGTTTATGATCGACTCCTGACCTAAAGCTTGGTGGGTTCAAACCTACTCCCGGGTACCATGGAAGAGAAGGCTTGCATCTGCCTCCATTCAAATTTCAGTCAAGAAAATCCGTGACATAGCTCTACTCTGCAACACATGGGGTCACGTGAATAAGAATCAACTTCATAGCAACTGACAACAACCACACTGTGGTCCATGATAGCTCAACACTGCCTCTGTGTTCTCAGTAACAGGAAGAAAGAAAGAAGGACGTGGCATATACAGGTTGTCCACATTACTTTTCCAAACATTCCACTGGCCAGAAGTTTGTAGTATTGTCACACCTAGCTTCAAGGAAAGCTGTAAACTGTAGTCTTAATTATGAAAGACCATGTTGTTGTTGTTGTTTTATGCCATGGAGTCGGTTCTGACTCATAGTGACCCTGTACAGGGTTTCTGAGGCTGTAAATCTTTACGGGAGCAGATAGCCTCATATTTCTCCCATGGAACAGCTGGTAATTTCGAACTGCTGACCTTGCGGTTCACAGCCCAATTCGTAACCACTACGCTACCATATGCACAAATAAATTTAAAGGTTCTAGTGTGGCACTGTGGGCTAAAACGTCAGACTTCAAAGTTGTTTAAACTGCACGGTTGGTGGTTGAAGCTTACCAGGTGCTCCTTGGAAACCCTATATAGAGTCGCTATGGGTCGGAACCCACTTGATGGCACTTAACAACAATGTCTATGTTGGTTTGTTCTGACCCATAGCAATCCTATGTAGGGTTCTGAGGAGCAACTGGTGAGTTTGAACCGCCATCCTAGCAGTTCAAACCAACCTTGTGGTTGAGTGCTTATCCTACAACACCATACCAGCACTCCTCACTGTGTCTATGGGAGAATGGATATTGGAGGACAGCCCAGTGGTCTCTGTCACCTTTTAGAGAGGAAAGAACACAATAGATAACTAACATGTAAATCAGTAGGTATTATATAGTCAGCTGATATGCATTGGGATGCTAACCAAAAGGTAGACAGTTCATCCTCACCAGCAGCTCCACGAGTCAGGTGAGCAGCTTCCACAAAGATCCGCAGCCTTGTAAGTCTTATGGAACACTTTTGCTCTCTATGTAGGATCGTTATGAGTTAGAATTGAGTCAGCGGTCGTGTGTATGCAGTCAGATGCTGATGTATTAGAAGTGAAGCAGGCACAGAGATAAAGGCGGAAGATAGGTAAAGGAAGAAGTATCTGGCTGGGTGATATTTAGTCAGTCAGCAAGTGGAACATGAACAATTCTCTCATTTTTCAATGTTCCTGAGCTCACAGGCTTGCCAAATTGCTTAGAGAAAATAGAAATTGTAATTTCAGAAGAGAGTCACATGTTTTTAAGAGTAAGAATCCTGCTTTAAGGTTTTGCCAGTTGCTTTGGTATGCCTGGATGATTAAACATCTGCTTTATCATTATAGCTCATTTTAAGAGAAACTGACCTGAAAAGAAATTATGTTTATCACAAGGATACAACATTATATACATTTTGGAGATAAGTATATACAGCCCAGAACTAGCCAGAAATTTCTGATTATGTCATTAAATACCAGGCAGTGTTGGAGGCCAGTCAGTATTCTTCTTCATGAAAGTACTCCTCCTGAAACTCAAAGTCACCATTAGTAAAATAAACCTGGATTCAAAATTGAAATGTGCTGAGACTGAACATAATTCACAACGTGTGAGAACCATTTTGTGAAGCATTGGAATTCTTTCTCATCATGACTAAAATCGAACAGTGACAAGCACAGTACTTATTACGCCCACAGTAGGTTTTTGATCATGTGACTCACTGCTTGGATGCCACTGTTAATATTTTTATATCTTATCTTTCTGACTAGATTTTACAGTGAAACAACTTAATATGTGTTTTAAAGAAAAATTTAAGTGTGAAATTAAGAAGTAATTGCTTCTTCCTCCTTCACCAATCTCTCTCCATTCCTATCCTACCTTGAAACAACATTTTCTGATTCTAGTTCCAGACCTTTCCCACTGAATTCTGTCTAGATTTTATGCTTCTTGGAAAGGGGATGGATTTGGTTTTGATTTAACTTTGTAACCCTTTCTACCTAGAATAGTGCTTGGCACACAAAACATAGGCTTTCAATACGTATTTATTGTTTAACTAAACTTTGGATTGGGAGTGCGGTAGCACTGTAGGATAAGCACTGGACTGCTAACCACAAGGACTGCAGCTCTAGCCCACGAGCCTCTCTGTGGGAGAAAGATGAGACTTTCTGATCCCGTAAAAATTTACAGCCTCAGAAACCCTATACAGGGTCGCTATGAGTTGGAACCGATTTGACAGCACTTAACAATAATCATTGACTAAATAGGGATCAGAAGGGGAGAAGGCCCCAGTGGAAACCCAGAGACTAGTCAGAAACCAAAAGCAGTACTTTCAAAATGAAATTCAATCCCATCTGAAGGAGCAAAGGGGTGCTCCCATGGTTCCTGCCTGTCTGATTACTGTTCTGCTTCTTCCTCCTTCCCCTATGTACCAGCTTATAAAGAGATGGTAACCAGAACCTTGAGAACAAGGTCTGTGTGCCTGCTTCCTACAGTAGGGAGGTTAGACAGGAAGAGGAAGCTGGCGGACAGCAGGAGAGGGGTCCTAGCAGTACATCAATCTGCTATTTTATGTCGCCTCACTATAAAGTTTTCTGTGCTGTATTTTTATTAGTAATTTATTTTACAGATGTCTTTGAAGAAAGTTGAGATTGTGCTGGTAAAATCTATCTAGGCTCCTCATTGCAATTTAAACAGACTATATTTTATTGCCACCAGCCCCCTCCCATTCAAAAAAAAAGTAGTGTCTTCCTACTTGGGAGTGAAAAATGAATTATTGCTTTGGGAATAAAGGTAGTGAATGAACACCATGTCTCATTTCTACTTAACCAGTAAGTTGTCATTAAACATAAAAAAACAGTGACTTTTTAACACTAAAAAAATATACAGTCTTAAGGTGTGATTCCTATTAATTCCCCAAGGTTTCATTTTTGTTTTATTATTCTCCAACACCATGACTAAAACGTGTATTTGAACAGATTGGAAAATCCTAACCTGGAAGAAGCTGTTCCTGATTACTTGCCTTGGATGTGCTTTTAAATCCTCCTGGTGAACCTGAAGCATACTGTCCCAGGCAGGACTACTTTCCGAGGGAAAATTGTTGGAAGAACATCTGTGTCTTTGAGTTTTCATAATAGTGGAATGTGTTATACAGGCAGCCTAGTGAGCCGTTAAGGAGCTAGGATCTGGACTGGGTCCTGGCTCCTCCGTTAACTAGCAGTGGAGCCTTGGACAATTTACTTCATCTCCCTAAGCCTCAGTTTTTCTCATCTGTAAAATAAGAATAATGAAAATAACACCTAATCAGAGAGTTGTGAGAATTGGATGGTTGAGGAACACTTAACATGGCACATTTTATTTGCTGCTATTACAATTATGATCACTATTACGATGACTAGTCATAACCATGAGTTGTGCATTTTACTAAAGGGCTGTGCGCTCTGTATTCGGGCAAAGATTCTACGTATTTATTTATTTAGCATGCTTGGTGCTTTTATGGTTCAATTCTGCATTTGGCAAGTAAGTCAGTTCTGTAAATCTTTTTATGAGAGAAGAAAGCCTCCTCTTTCTCCCACGGAGTGGTTGGTGGACTCGAACTACTGTGGTTAGCAGCCCATCGTGTAACTCACTGTGCCACCAGGCATCCTGCATTTAGATGTCGTTTATAACCTGCTACTCCTTCCAGATTGTAAGGTGAAAGGGAGCTGTGCATACGAATGTATATACACGAGGGGGACTTCAAAACGTTCTTAAACAAAATTCCATTATGTTTTCATTCCATTTCTTCACAAACTCTTTGAAGCCCTCTG
>NW_006408521.1:19759509-19761960 GCF_000296735.1 Chrysochloris asiatica
CTTTGCAGTCTGGCGCATTAACCCACAGCGCCACCAGGACTCCACTTCTCAAGGTTCTGGTTGCCATCTCTTTATGAGGGTATGGGCTAAGAGAGGCTAACTCTGGGGTTGATCCCTTTCTTGGCCAATTCTATCTTTACTCCAGCTCGTCTTTCCTATGTAGTTCCTTTATTCCTCCATCAGTGAGACTTCAGTGAATAATTCCACACGTCCCCAGTGTCATTCTCAACGTATAATCGTGTTTAAGAGTGCTGACTGAATATACCTGCTGTATGCCAAACACCGTAGGGCTGATTGATTTTGGCCCCACGATACACTCTTACACCATACCATGTAAAACATTTTAAATATGACTTTTCCTTTTTGTGTTCAAAAGAATTTTTATTGTCTTGAGATTGCAAATAATAAATAATTTTATTGTTTTGAGTTATCAAATAATAAATTACTAGGGAGATTCAAAAAGTTTGTGAGAAAATGGAACTGAAAGAGAATAAAAATTTTCCATGAACTTTTTGAAGCCTCTTTATATTTGTCTGGTAATTTGGACTGTTAACATTCTACATAATCATGTAGAGATGAGTGGAGTTGGAGTTGTCACGTTAATAAAACGCTGCCCTTTGAGGAGATATCATTTACTAACCCTGATATTGTAATTTGTCTTTCATACTTTAGCCAACCAATTACCTCTTCAGGTCCCAATCAGTTTTTTTCAGGTCCTTAAAAAGCTCATTAGCTCTGGAAATATTACAATGAACAAGACAAGACCAGCCCAGTTTCTGCCATAATGGAACTTATGATCTAGTGAACCCTTTCTCCTGTGACTGGATTAGAAAAACACACCACTAGGTTAAAAGGAAGATTACTTGGCAGTGGGTAGCTCTTCATTGCTGCACAGCCTCTTAAAATATCAAACATCATGAAATTCTGTTTTCTAAGTAATTGAATAGCAAATTGAAAAATGCAAAAAAAAAAAATTATTTGTAGTCCAACTTCTAAAGGAAGTTTAATATATGGTGAATTTCCTTTCAATCTTTATTCTATACAAATACATTTAAAATTGTTAAATCATACAGTGTGGTGTGGGTTACTACACTAGATAGACTACAAAGTCTGTTTGAACGTCAAGGTGAGTGGTTCAAGCTCACCAGCTGCTCCTCTGAAACCCTATATAGGGCTGCTATGGAGCGGAAGCAACTGGACAACACTTAACAACAGAAACAACATAACATAGTGTTTTCCCTCTAACTTTTTAAAATAGCTTTATTGAGATGTAATTCACACTCCATGAAACTTAGCCTTTTAAGTGTGTGATTTAGTAATTTCTTGTGTACTTAGCAGAGCTGTGCAACTATCACTGTTATCTCTTTGTGTAGTACAAGTTCTAATATATTTGGTAATTCCCAATAGAAACCCACCCTCATTAGCTGTTACCCTTATTCACCCTCCCCTTCACACCACCCAGTCCCGCAAAACCACTACAGGAATCTGCTTTCTGTCTCTGTGGATTTGCCCAGTTGGTATTTCATATACATGGAATCACACAATATGTGACCTTTGTGATTGGCTTCTTTCACTTAGTATAATGTTTTCAAGTCCATTCATACTGTAGCATGAATTAGTACTTCAGTTTGGAGGGCTTTTTTTGCTATTTTAAAAGATTCATATTATCCATAATTTATTAAATACTATTTGTTGTTGTTGTTGTTGTTAAGTGCCATTGAGTCGGTTCCGACCCATAGCGACCCTGTATAGGGTTTCCGAGGGTGTACTATTTAGTGGGTATTAAATCATATGAATAAAGCACACAGAGTTATAAAGCAAAATTCATCATCTTTTATCTACCAAAAATATTCCTTAAAGAAAGGAGACAAATTATTATATTGCTGTTCAGTGCTGTCGAGTCAATTTTGGTTCACAGCTACCCATTATATGGTTTCCAAGGAGTGGCTGGTGGGTTTGAACCACCGACCTTGCAGATATCAGTCCAGTGCTTATCTTACAGTGCCACACCAGGACTCCAAAAATTGATATATAGGGAACAGTTTAAGGTTTGCCTTATCTTAATGAGTATTTTTAAAAGCTTGTTACACTGTCGGATATCAAATAAAATGTGATTTCATAACTAAAAAGGCCTAGAAAGAGGCATTAAGGAAGGATGAAATGTGAGAACCCAGCAACACTGAAATTCGTTTTCAAATAAGTTACTAACAAAATGTGCAAAAGACAAAATGGTCCATAGGAAAAAGGTATCTTGCTCTGATGCCATCACAAAACAAAACAAAGACATTTTCAAAAAGCATGCTTCTTATAGTACAAGTCATCCCAAAATACAAAAGCAAATAATATGTTGCCTATTATATCTTTTTTTAAAAGTGTTTTATTGTGAATTATATGATAGTTTACATGGGAGAACATTAGTTTTACATTCATTCTATCATACATCTTATCATT
>NW_006408521.1:19770090-19792782 GCF_000296735.1 Chrysochloris asiatica
TGGGAAAACGCGTTCTGATTGGCGACCACGTACGTCACCCATAAAGAGAAGTGACCAAAGAACATCAAAGAAGCAGTGAGCTAAGCCCTGCATCGTTCAGCAGACTATGGTGAGCCCGGGTGGAGACCTGGTCGGCCAGCAGTGAGGCAAGACCTGGGGACTCATGGGCTCAGAGTTAATGACACATCCACAGAGGACTAGAGTGGAGACCGAAGCGACCAACTGACAAGAAGAAGGCAGACAGACGCAGGAACACCCACACCTGCAGATGATACCCATTTGCCATGGTTCCAGTGATAGGAGGAACAGAGCTCAACCCAAAGAAGAAAGAAGAGGCAAAAAAAGCGTCATCTTATATAATTTGATAAACTGGACATCCACCTATAAATGGAGTAGCTCAAATGAGGAAACAAATCCCTGCTCCAAGAATTATTCCCACCCCCTCCACCCAAAGAGTAGATAGGGATGGGCATCTTGAACATTGACTAACCAAAAATGGGAGAAGTGATACAAAGGTAAGAAGTGACTGGCTTACAAGGGTTCAAGAGGGAACCTAGATCGGCAGGGCGGGGAGGATAGTAGAGTGTCCAGTGAGTAGTATCCAACCTGTCTAGGAAGGGCAGATGAAAAGAAATGCAGATGGGTCCCTTGGGATGCAAGGGTGAATAATTGTTACCAGGACTAGCTGTGAAGACTGGAAATGCAATGGTGGACATTTTATAGCAAGGAGGGGAGTGATTAACCTTTCAGTCTAGGAGCAGAGGGCCCTGGGACCATCAATGGCAAAGAGCGGAGAGTGGGACCCCACCCAGAGGAGCAGTGAGGCCTGAGACTGAGACAGAGAGGATGAGGTGAAGAGAAAGGGTGATGTGAAGAGATGGAGTGGCTGGGGACTAGGGATCCAGAGAGGGAGAGGGGCTGTGTGCTGAGGACTGTGAGGGGAGGACGGGCGGGATTGCAGGGTATACCCTTTGGTTGGGTGATGATACATGGACGGGATGGTAACTATGGCAATGAGATGATGTATGATGGAAGGAATGTAAAACTAATGTTCCTCCATGTAGACTATCACACAATACACAATAAAACATTAAAAAAAAAAAAAATTTCCTATCTCTGTGGTTCCGAGCTTTGGAGCTCTGCCCTGGCTTTGCTTTGCCTGGTATTCTGTGCTATTGCTGGCGGCGACCTTCACTGTGCCTCCACCCTAGCTGCCATCAAGCCCCGCCACTCCTAGTATATCTTTTTAAATTTAATTTATTTTTGTTGTTGAGAGTATGCACACATTCAATGATTTCTGCATGTACAATACAGTGACATTTATTATGGTCTTCAGTTTGCACAGCCATTCTTACCCTGTTCTAAGTTGTCCCACCTCCTTAGCTTCCTATCTGACCTTTCAAATTAGTGTCAATTGCATCCCACCTAGATGGCTTCTCAGAAACCCTCCACAGGGTGGCTGTGAGTCGGAACCAACTTGATGTCACTAAACAACAGCGGCTAGGTCTTAAAAGAGCACAATGCTCAAAGCAACATTCTTCATTAGTAAAGTTAATTATTAATTGGACTTCTGGTGTGTCACTGTAGGATCAGCACTGGACCTCAAACCATAAGGCCAACGGTTCAAACCCACCAGCTGCTCCTCAGAAACCCTATACAGAGTTATAAAGCAAAATTCATTATCTTTTATCTGCCAAAAATATTCCTTATGTGTCAATATGTGTCAGCATCAATCCATGGCACTTACCAACAACACTGTTAATTGAATTTACGAAAACTGCCGGGGATATCTTTTGTTTAAGGTTTAAAGCTTATCTTAGTAGTTTCGGCAGTTATACAGCCTCCATGGCACCAGAAAATCTGTATTTCCTGATCATTTGAAATTCTGCTCTGTATTTTTTTCCTTTTTGATCTAAGATTTCTTCTACAGAATCTTTGATCAAAATGTTTAGTAATTATAGCCTACCACATCTCATAGCTTCTGATCTCATGGCCTAGGAGGTAGTTGGTCATGGAGGCAAAGTACTTTATTTACTTTTTATTGGGGAATAAAAGTAATTACATCCCACTGTATGCATATAACATTTTATTTATTCATCTACCAGTTGAAAGATATTTGTTTTTTCTTCCCAGTTTTTGGCTATTAATGATGCTATCAATATTCATACACAAAATTTGTGTGGATATATATTTTCTTTTCTTTGGATATAAACCTGGGAGTAGACATGCTGGAACATATGGTAATTCTGGAGTATCTTGGATATTGAAAGTGGTTTGCAACTGGATGCTTACCTCAGAGGTTGGCAATTTGAACCCAACCCCTGGCTCTGTGGAGAAAAGGCCTAAAGAACTTCTTTCATCTAAGATTACATCTGCCCTGTGGGTCAGTTCTACTCTGCAAAACATGCAGTCACCAGAGTCGGGGCCAACTCAATAACAGCAAGTAACAACATGGTAATTCATGTTTAATATTTTGAGAAATTGCAAGCTGTTTTCCAAAGTGGTTGTGCCAGTTTCATAATATTTCAGAGGCAACTTTTCCATTTAATATTATATCATAATCACATCTGTGTGTCACTAATCTTTCTTTGGAAATGTTATTTACTATATCTGATGAATGTATCACAATGGAGTTAACCATTTTCCTCATAGTGGACATTTTAAATTATTATAAGTAATGATAGAGAAGGATATCATGCTTGGTTAAGATGGAGGGTCAGAGAGAAAGAGGAAGACCCCCAATGAGATGGATTGGCCAGGTGGCAGCATCGATGGACTCAAGTGTGGTAACAGTAGTGAGGTTGGCCCAGTATCGGACATTGTTTTGTTCTGTTGTACATAGGGTCGCTATGAGTCGGTGCCGACTCAATGGCACCTAACAACAACACAACAAATGATAGAATGATGTCATTTAAATATGTATCTTAGAGTAAATTCCTAAGAGTAGAATGACTGGGTCTAAGGGTATTGACATATCTCAGGTCTTTGCCACATCTTCCTCTAAGAAGGATCACCAATGATTTCTTCTGCCAAGACCCTTCAACACGAGCTTTAGCATGCCTCTTGTGCGTTTTTCTTATGAAAGGTACCAATGCTATCCAATTTAGTAGCAGAATAATTTTAAACTGAGACACTAACAACATGCTGGATTCATTTTCTATTTGCTGTATAACAAGTTTCCACAAATGTATAGATTTCAAACAGCATAATTTGTCACCTGACTCACTGCAGTTTCCATAGGGCACGAGTCGGCCTGGCATCAGTGGACTCTGCTCAGATTCTCACCCATCTGCAGGTCAGAGTTCACTTCCAAGCTGCCTGGTTGTTGGCAAAGTGCTTACGTTTCTATTCATTAGATTACTTTCTTTTTCTGTGAATTAGGAAAAGGCCCAACACTTTTCATGGTCAGTAGTTGGATACCTATGTTTTACAGATGCACAGTATGAGAACTAGCACACTAGAATCGTTTTCTGACCAGTGCAAATGGTTAAACATGCTTGGCTGCTAAATTGGAGGTTTGAGTCCACCCAGAGAAAGAAACCAAAAAGGCCTGTGGTCTACCTCTGAAAAATCATACATTGTAAACCCTATAGAGCACAGCCCTACTCTGACACAATGGTATCATCATGAGTTGAGTGCACTTGATGGGGTTTCCTATTATACATTCTACAGTTTTTTATGCAACAAAAACCTAGCTGAAACTGAATTGACAAACAGCCACTCAGAGAGAACCCTCCAATTAACGATGACATTTCTTAATGAAGAGGTTAATTTTTCTTTTGCTGTTTGGTGGTGGTGGTGGTTATGTGCCATAGAGTCAGTTCTGACTCATAGCGACCCTGTACAGGGTTTCCAAGGCTGTAAATCTTTACAGGAGCAGAACGCTTCATAATTCTGCGGAACTGCTGGTAGTTTTGAACTGCTGACCTTGAGGTTTGCAGCCCGATTCATAACCACTATGCTACCAGAGCTCCTAACTACATGTTAAAATACTTTAAAAATTGCTAAGTACTACATAAACTTTAGCTGTCTTTATTGTTATTGCTATATAGCATAGTGTATTACATGTTAGACTGCTAACTACCAGGTCAGCAGTTCAAATCTACCAGCTACTCTGTGGGAGAAAGATGAGGCTTTCTGCTCCCATAAAGATTTACAGCCTCAGAGACCCTATGCAGCGTTACTATGAGTTGGAACTGACTCCATGGCACATAACCACCACCACCACTCACGTATTGATACTTCGACCTCATTATCCAACTTTTCACCTTTACAACAATACGTCTGGCACAAACAAACTCAGGTGTGAGGCAGTAGTAACACTGGTTGTGATGACTAAGGTTATGTGTCAACTTGATTGGGCTGTGATTCTCAGTACTTTGGCGGTTGTGAAATGATGTAATTGGGCAGTTATGTAATGATGTAGTCATCCTCCAGTTTCCTATAATGCCGATTTTTGCATCATGACCTGGTCTTTGGGACCATGCTGATAAGTGGGGAGTGGATATAATAACGAAAACCAACCCAAACAAATTGAGTCATCTGTTGGACCCCAGAGAAACAATAGAATCTTTCCTTAAAATTATGAATATTAAAAGTACAGTAGTCACATAACACAAATATGTGCACATATAGATAGTTGTTGGTCCAACTACCAAAATGACAAATTTAGGTGTATGCTTCTACACAGCAGACCCACAAGGTTAGTGACAATATGGTGGGTGTGTAATGAGAGGGGAAAAACAAAATTTTGCTAGAGAGGGACATGATGGAAAGGGAAAAATTAGATGACTGAAGAAATGAGTTGAAAACCTTGAGTGAGCAGCCACCCTTAGTTCTGGAGTACAGAAATAAAATCACAGTGTTAAAGTTGTCCTTTAGACGAATTGCTCAGGCAGTAGCGTGTAGGATAGATGCTGCGAAGACCAGAGGTGAGGCCTTGGCAGTAACTTGGCAGGGCTATCCCAGGATGATGACTAGAGAAATGCAGAGGAAGGATTATTGGAGCCTGGTGACTCATGAGGGTTTATTATTGAGGTAGAAGGAAGTGGTAAGTCCAGAGCCGAGATCTCTGAGTAGGAAGCTGGTCCCATTGGCAGGGTAGGTTGGAAGGCACAGTAATTTAGAGATAAAATGATGATTTTCGTGAGCTGCATTGAGTTTGAGGGAGGTTAGTGAGGCAGACAAGTGGAACTGGCGAGTAAGCCAGGCAGACGAGCACGTTGGGAAGTAGAACTGAGCGATAGAATCGGTTGTTTCACTTATCAGAACTGCGTGTGTGGCATGCTGATCTTATTTACCAGTGCAGTAATGCACTGGGAAAGTACCTTTGTACCCCATTCCACAGAGCTGCTCTCATGTTGGAGGTGAATTTATTACCGTGCTTCACAACAATTGACATTTATACTGCTTCCTGAGCTCGATTTTACATAGTTATTTTTTAGTTAATGCAATGAATGTTTCAACTCAAGCATTTGGCATTCTCTTCCTTGCTCCTTGATAACTGCCCCCTTTAACCACTAGTATGGCTATTGAAGTTGGTGCTGGAGTTTGATTAAATTTGTCGTAGTGTTAAACGATGCCAGTTTATAGTAGAACCATGATTTGTGCTTTTTGTTCATCTTTTAAAAATAGAAAGAGGCAGGAAATCAATATTCACATGTGCGTTTCTGCAATTTTCACCATTTTAATGATGTGATGTGTAGGCCAGGGTTTTGATGGTATGCAAGGCAGTGTGGTGGTGGTGGTGGTGTGCCGTGGAGTCAGTTCCGACTCATAGCGAACCTACATAGGGTTTCTGAGGCTGTAATTCTTTACAGGAGCAGCAAAAAGCCTCATCTTTCTCCCATGGAACCGCCGGTAGTTTTGAACTGCTGACCTTGAAGCTAGTAGTCCAACTCAATCACTACGCTACCAGAGCTCCTTGAAAATAAAGTAGAATGTGGGAAATAAGATTAGCTTGCCCTAAAAGCCTGTTTCTTAACTTTGTGAGCTTGGCAAGACTTTACTGAACTGTTAAGAGAAACCAGTACTCTCATGGCTTGCCTTACAAGAAAATTACAAGGATTAGTGCATTTATATTGAAATTCTGGACTCTGATTGAAACGTAGGAAATACTTTTTGCTGCTGGAATGCATTAGTGTTAGCAGGAACCCAAGCACATTTACCAAGCTTGTGTTTTTTCTGCCTGTTTTCAACTTTTATGAAATGTTGCTGTGTTCTTCAGTTGTGACATGAACTAAGCAAATGACGGGACGTGCCCCCCAAAGGTTCAGTGAAGAGGAAATGTGGAGCAGGACTACTGGATGCGCAACATGATTAGTTTCAAGGAAAGCCCCTTTTGTTGTTTTTTTCCTGGTCTGAGCAAACTTTTCAGAAACTTGTTTCTCACTGGGATAAGCTGGAGAAACCAGTTGTATAAGAAGGTTATAACAGGTTTCTGTTGGGAAATGAACTTCTTTTATTGGAGATCAAAAGATTAGCTTAACTAAGAGATTGTTTAAAGAGTGGAAATGGAAAAGACAGTAAACAGCGAACCGATACCATGTGTCTGTGGATGGGAATTGGAGTGCCCTTGAGTAAGCTACAGATGCAAAGCAGTGATTCACATCACTCCAGAGCTGGAATTTCTAAGGCTGTGTATACCATTAGTTACCTTAACATAGCAAAAAAGAAATTAACCTTTATACTTATGTGGTCAAAAAGGTTTCCTCCAGCATTTTCTGTCCATGTTATGTTCACATGAGAAGTAAAGAAGTGGAAGTTTAACTCACTGGTAACTAAGTTGTGGAGTCCTGCTTTGGCGCTGCTGGTTAATGCGCTGGACTACAATGACGGTTTGAACTGCAAGGTCAGCAGTTCAAACTCCCCAGCCGTTCCTCAGAAACCCTATAAAGGGTTGTTATGAGTCGATGACTATGAGTCTGAGATAACTCAATGGCGCTTAACAACAACAACAATATCTAAATTGTAGCACATTGAAAGTTCAAGCACAAAACATTGGTTTTTGTTATTGCAAGCCTTCCGTGATACCTGTTGGAGGAACATCTCACGTGAAGCATCAGTGTAGTGGCTAAGATCAAAGACTCAAGACTCTTGAGCAGACTGCATGACATTGGAATCAACCTCTTCATAGCTGTGTGCCTTTGAGCATGTGTCTTGGTGTCTTTGTTTCTTGCATTCCTTATCTTCAAACTGGCAAAATAGCTGTGTCTACCTCAGAGTTGTAAAGCTAAAAAAATTATAAAAATAAACATTAAGACTCAAATAATCCATTGCCATTGAGGCGATTCCAACTCCTAGGTACCCTATAGGATAGAGTAGAACTGTTTCTTAGGGTTTCCAAGACTGCACGTCTTTATGGGAGAAGCCATCTTTTTCCCGAGGTTAGAAAATTTGAACCACTGACCTTGTGGTTGGTTAGCAGCCCAATATTTAACCTACTTAAAAGTTAAGAACAATACCTGGATTACTAGGGGGCTTCAAAAGTCCATGGAATAATGGAATAAAAAATCATGGATTTGTTTCCACGAACTCTATGAAGTCCTTTTGTATAAGCACTAGGTATGTGTGTTAGCTATGACCTTGAGTATCTGCTATTGTTGTTGTTAAGTGCCGTGGAGGTGATCTTGACTCATACAGACCCTGTATAGGGTTTCTGAGGAGCGGCTGGTGGATTTGAGCCATCAAACTTGCAATTAGTATACAATACTTATTCTACAACATCACAATGTGACCTTGAATTTAAAGATCATCTCAAGAACAGATTTGATTCATTGCACACTAATGACTAAAGGCCAAAGGAGTTGTGGGATGACATAAAAAACATCACACTTGAAGAAAGCAAAAGGTCATTAAAAAGACAGGAAGCTCAGGTGAAGGGGGAGGGTAATATCCAAGAAGAGGGAGGGTGGCAAAAGAATTAAGAAGATAGGTGAAGACTCAGGGTGGTATGCATGGGCTAAAGGGGATAAAGGTAAATAGTGCTATATACACAACCCTGGAACAACAGTGTTCTGTGCATAGATACATGGATTGAGATACAAGCTGAATGGGTAAAGGATGAAGACTGGGATACTGTGGTGTTGTGGGTTAATGCACTGGACTACATAGTCGGTTTGAACTGCAGGGTTGGTGGTTAAAGCTCAACAGCTGCTCCTCAAAAACCCTATACAGGATTGTTATGGACCAACTCTATGACACTTAACAACAACATATGTGCCGGGGTCTGGCCTCGGCAAGGGGGTGAGTACCTGAAGATGGGGTGTCCCGCGATGATGGCAAGAGAGAGAGAGAGAGAAAACAGACACACAGAAGGCATAGAAAACAGATACAAAGAAAACAGACACACAGGCTTGATGCAAGCTGCCAGACAGACTGCTCGGTGGCAGACATTGCACCCAAAACTAACTCTAGGTGGGATGTCTGGAGGGGCAAGAGAGAAAGAAACGCTCAGAGACCAGAGTGGATACAAGCTGACAGGCAGATAGTCCTGCTGCCAAGAATGCACACAGAACTATCTCTACCCCAGTCTTTTATTAACTTTTTTAAGGAAGAGATCTTTACAGAAGAAGAATGGGATTATTCAGATAAGACAATGCTTAATGATTCACAGAGACAATCTTTAAGTTAAGTTAAGCCAGTAAACCTTACTTAAACCAATATTCCTTTCTTCCTTACTGGGTTTAACCTTCACTTGGATCAAACTATTCCTTTCTTCCTTACTGGGTTTAACCTTCACTTGGATCAAACTGATTGAACTCAGGGTGGTCCGAGGGAGTTGCCCCCATTGTCCTTAATCCCGTATTCCCAGAATTTACCACTCCATCCCAAGTGAATATACCCCAGGCAGTTCCTCTCCAGAGCCTCCCTGCTTAATCCCAGTAAACCTGTCCTTGTTCGAACCTCTGCAAGGTCTGCAACATATATGTATATATTCATATATCCTACAGATATATCAGAGTTTGGAAGAGGATATTGGTGCATGAGTATTTACTTTTCCTGCAAAAAAAAACTATGAATTTGGTGGAGCATGCTTCAGACAAAATGATGAAAACTTCTTAGATATTATCAAACATCTTAAGGCAATGAGTTGGTGGGCCTGGGGACTCAGGACCACAGTCTCAGGAGACACCATAGTCAACTGGCATAACATAATCCACAAAGACGATGTTCTACATCCTGCTTGGGTGAGTAGCATCTGGGATCTTGAAAGCTCATGAATGGCCATCTAAGGTGTAACTATTGGTCTCACCATGTGTGGAAGAAAGAAGAGTGATAAGAATTGAAGAGACTTGGAATCAATCAATCAAGTATCCTATGGGCAAAATATTGAATGATACTGGAAATATCAAAAGAAGATGGAAAGAATACAAAGAGTCACTGTACCAAAAAGAATTGGTTAATGATCAGTCATTTCAAGAAATATCATGTGATCAAGCCCAATGCTATTGAAGGAAAAAGTTCAAGTAGCCCTGAAAATGTTGGCAAAACCAAGACTTCAGGAAATAATGGAACACAAACTGAAACATTTCAACAACCTGATGCAATGCTGGCAGCGCTCACTCGTCTATGCCACAAAATTTGGACGACAGCTAACTAGCCAAGCAATTAGAACAGATCCATATTTGTGTCTATTCCAAAGAAATGTGACATAATAGAATGTATAAATCATTAAACAATAAATATCATGAATATCACATGTAAGTAAAATTGTGCTGAAGATAATTTAAAAATGGATGCAGCAGTACATCAACAGGGAACTTCTAGAGATTCTAGCTGCATTCATAAGAGGACATGGAACAATGGATTTCATTGATGATGTCAGATGGATCTTGGCTGAAAGCAGAGAATACCAAAAATATGTTCAGTTGTGCTTTATTGACTATGCAAAGGCATTCGACTATGTAGATCATAAAAACCATGGATAACGTTGCGAAGAATGGATATTCTTACTTGTGCTCGTGAGGAACCTGTACTTAGACCAAGAGGCAGTCGTTCAAACAGAACAAGAGGATACAGAATGGTTTAAAATAAGAAAAGGTATGTGTCAGGGTTGTATGCTGCCACCATATTAATTCAGTCTGTACACCAAACAAATTATCCGAGAAACTATGAAGAAGAATATGAGATCAGGATTGGAGGGAAACTTATTAAAAACCTGCCATATGCAGATGACACAAGCTTGCTTGCTAAAAACGAAGAAGACTTGAAACACTTATTGATGAAAATCAGACTTCGGCCTTCAGTATGAATTGCACTTCAATGTAAAGAAAAAGAGAATCCTCACAACTGGGCCAATAAATAACATATGATAAATGGAGAAAAGATTAAAGTTGTCAAAGACTTCAGTTTACTTAGCTCTATAATAAATACTCATGGAGACAGCAGTTAAGAAATAAAACAACATATTACATTAGGCAAATCTTCTGCAAAAGACCTTTTAACAGCAATCAAGGGCAAAGATGTCAGTTTGAGAACTAAGTAGTCTATGGTATTTCCAGTAGCCTCATATTCATGTGAAAGTTGGACAGCAAATAAGACCATAGAAGAATCGATGCATTTGAATTATGGTGCTGGTGAAGACTATTGAAAGTTCCATGGACTGCCAGAAGAACAAGCAAATCTGTCTTGGAAGAACAACAGTCAGAATACTACTTAGAAGCAAGGATGGTCAGACTTCTTTTCTTGAACTTTGGACATGATATCATGAGGAACCAGTCCTGGAAAAGGGCATCATGTTTGGAAGAGTAGAGGGTCAGCAAGAAAGAAGAAGACTCCCAACAGGATGGATTGACCCAGTGGCAGCAACAATGGGCTCAAAATAACAAACCAGGCTGTGGTTTGTCCTGCTTGTACATAGGATTGCTCTGTGCTGAAACAGACTCCACGACACCTAATGGAGACAACAACAGTGTGGTTAGTTATTATTTTAATAGTAGTTAAGAGTTTGGGCTCTGGACTCAGATGGCCTGAATTTGTGTATGACCTTAAACAAAATACTTCTCAGAGTCTTTTTATTTGTTAAATGGTTATAATAATTATACCTACCTTATAAGACTGATGTGAGAATTAAATACAAATTTTCAGAGGGCTTCAAAATTGACAGTGCCTGATATATAGTAGACAGCCAGTGTTAACTGATGTCTTCTTGATTTTCCTTGACTTTCTGGTAGCGTAGTGGTTACGAATCAGGCTGTGAACCAACCACAAGGTCAGCAGTTCGAAACTACCAACGGTTCCACGGGAGAAAGATGAGGCGTTCTGCTCCCGTAAAGATTTACAGCCTCGGAAACCCTGTGCAGGGTCGCTTTGAGTCGGAACCGACTCCACGGCACTTAACAACAACAACAACACGCTATCAAAGGCAACACAATTAGTCCACAGGCAGAAAGTTGGGATATCTGAGAGGGACAGCTAGAGGACCTTATCTCTACTATTATATTACTAGAAGATCCTTCCCAGATTTTATGTTGGCCATTGAACCGTTTACTCAATTGTAGCCTTTCTGAATTCACGCTCCAGGCCACAGTGTTCTCTAGCAGATCTTGGCAACACATTACTTTCCAGGAAATTATATGAATCATCACGGAACTCTGAACTTCATGAAACATGTGATTCCATTAGAAAATTTCCTAAGCATCCTTTTCCCCTGATGTTCTCACTTCCTTTCATCCACTCAGGTCACCCACCAGCACCGCCTTCCACTGCTTTCTACTCTCTGGTGTCCGTGCCCACTGTACTATGCCCCCAAATCCTCCTGCTGCCTTTTGCCCAAATCCAAAGCATATCCAACCCTTTTCTACCTCGACTCTCCTTCCAGGTGCTTCCTTTCCGTTACCTTTTCTCCTGCCCCCTTCAAGGCACTGCTCTTCTGGGAGCAAAGTTCTCTCCCTCCTGAGACTTTCCCTCTCAGCAGTTCGGTTCTTAGCTAAAGACATCGCGTACTCTGCTGTCTTCATTTGTGGAAGCTTCACCTTCTTTGTGGGGAAGGAGAGGATTTGGCTTTTTCATTGCTCTTTGCTAGGAGTTTTCCCTGATTCCTAACAGGATGTTCAGGCCATCTGCCCAAGAGCTTTGCTAGAGGATGGCCACATCTCATCTCCCTATCTGTTGCACAAAATCTCTTTAAAGTCTTCAAGAGCAAAGATGTCAGTTTGAAAACTAAGGTGTGACTGACCCAAGCCATGGTATTTTCATTAGCTTCATTAGCATGTGAAAGTTGGACATACTAACGAAGACTGCAGAAGAATTTGATGGATGCATTTGAGTTATGGTGTTGGAGGAAAATATGAAAAGTACCACGGAGTGCTAGAAGAACTAATTTGTGTTGGAAGAAGTACAGCCAGAATGCTCCTTAGAAGCCAGGATGGAGAGACTTTGTCTCTCATACTTGGGACATATTATCAGGAGAGACCAGTCCCTGGAGAAGGACATCATGTTTGGTAAAGTAGGGGGTCGGAGAAAAAGAGGAAGACACCCCCCCCCCCCCATGAGATGGACTGGCACAGTGGCAGCAGCAATGGGCTGAAGCTTAACAATGTTTTGAGGACTGAGCAAGACCGCACAGTGTTTCGTTCTGTTGCGCCATAGGTAGCTATGAGTTGGATGTGACTTGATGACACCTAACAACAACAAAAAGTATATCATGGGCATCCACTGTGCTGACTCCTTTTCATCCTGCATCTTTTTACCCACCATACATTTCTAAAACTCTCTTTTGTCCTGTCTCCAATTCAGCGTGGTCACCATGACAGGACCCAAATCATGGGAAGGCAGGCCAGTTGGATGACTAACATACTGTGATTCAGATCCTGGCTCCATTGTCTTCTATCTGGGTGATCTTGGACAAGTTATTTAACCTCCATGAACTTTCATTCTCTCATCTGAAAATGAGGATAATGATTGTTACCACATGGATTTGGGGAAAATAAAGTAAAGGAATGCAGCGAAAGTGCTGAGCATACAGTTTAGGTTGTGTGAAGTGCTTGTTCCATGGCCATGTTTTTTGAAGACGGAGGGGTGTGTAGTGCTGATACAGTAGGAAGCAAGTAACGCTAGCCCTTCTTCTGCTTATATTTAATCTTTTTCTTCAGTCTTGAGTAATAGGTTGGTGAGAGTTCCTTTTTCTGGGGGTGTTTTTTTTCTGTAATGGTTTTCATGAGATATGATCCAAAGTCTTTGTTTCTCACTCTTTGTTCTACTCTCTGGAGCATTTAACATCTGCATTTAATCCTGGTCTCTGCTTCCCACTCGGCATTCCTTGGGGAAACTTAGGTCTTCTGCTATCTTGTGACTGTTACTCCCCATGTTTATATACCTCCCACACCCGCTTCTTACTCACCTCCCGCCTTTACCTATCCTGAATTCTGGACATTTGTCTGCCTTGGTTACCAAGGCCTGGTTCTCTTTGTTACAGCTGTCCACTGGTTTGGTTCCAGACTCTTGCAGTGCACTAGAGAGGTGATCCCCTGTATTCCTTTCTCTGCCCTTGACCTTTTAGCGCTGGAGCCAAGGCTGGCCTTTACCAGCTGCCTTCTGGGAAAGCTTAAACCCTGGCTTTCTAGTCTTTAACCCTGACTCAGATTCAGCCTTCTCCTGGCCTTGCCCCTGCCTTTATTTCTTCCTGGATAAGAGACATGACCCTTGGATTCCACTCACCAGTTCTGACTCAACATAGTGAAACAGAGTTCACCTCTACAGACATCATTCTCTCTATACTTTAGCCAGGTAACAGGCACAGAATCGATTCTATCATATTTGCCTGCTTCATTAAGTAATAAAATCTCTGAGGACAGCAGTCAGTATTAATGAATTCTATGTCCCCAGCATTTAGTTTGGGTCCTGGAAAATGAAATAAGACCTTTCATGGTTTTCAAAATTAATTGGAAATTATCACCCTGCCAGAAAAAAAGGATCAGCTTGCACCATTGGAGAGGAATAACTGTTGGCTGCTAGAGTGAAGCAGGGACCTTACTGAAGTTTCAGAGATTCTATTGTCAGCGTCAAACTATTTGGGGAAACATTCCATGGTCTGGTAGAGTCAATGTGGTGGCCTTCTTGTCAACCCGGGGGACCTATATTAGTTCTAGATATTAATATAGTACAAAAATTGCTTTGTCAGTGTTGCCAGCCCTTCCCCACCTTCTAGCCTGCTAAAGATAAGTTTGTATTTGTTTTCTCAGTGTCTCCTTTACTCCCTCTTCCAAAAGAGATCTTATTCTAGCTTGCTGAGAGAGAAACTAAGTGTATCTATAGAGTAACAGACACCTGGAAGGGAGAGGAGAAGAACAGAGAGCTTGGGACAGGACATTTTGCTGAGAGGCCTCTCAGCCGCTACAGGGTGAAAGGGAATTAAGAGGAAAGAAACTGGGAGAATGGATCCCTCTAGTGTTCTTTAAGAAAAGCAAATGAAAGATTTCAAGGAACTTTCTGTCTTTTTTATTGCTCTAATCTTTGCTCTCAGCACAATGCCACATAAAGTGTTCTCAGTAAATATCTGGTGAATTCATTCCTTACATAATTGTGTGTGTGTGTGTGTGTGTGTGTGTGTGTCTTTGGGTGAAAGTTTACAGAGCACGTTAGTTTTCCATTCAACAACTTATATACACATTTTGTTTCAAGACCTTCGATGCAATTATTCCTCCAGTGTAATAGCACTCGTAAAACTTCCTCCCTGCATTACCCATATCCATCCATTCTTCTTTCCTTCCTCTTCCTGCCTTGTGAGTTTTATGGTTAATTGGTTTAAGGAGTATATTCCTTATGACTATTATTGTTCACTGTATGGGCCTGTCTTTTGTTTGGCTGCAAGGTGGTCCTGGAGGGTGGGTTCAGTTCCAGGTTTAAAGAGTGTCTAAGGGCCACAGTGTTGGAGGCAGGGGAATTCTAGTCTCTATCAGATCAGTAAGTCTGACTTTTTAAATGATTTTGAATTTTGTTCTACATTTTTCTCCCATTCTGTCCAGGACTATCAATGGTCCTGATCAGAGTGTTTGTTAGTGGTAACCGGGCATCATCTAGTTCTTCTGGTCTCGGGGTAGTGGAGGCTGTGGTTCACATAATCTGCTTAGTCCTGTGGACTAATTGTTTCCTTGAGTATGAATTTCTTCAATCTTCTTTTCCTCGTGATGGGGAGAAACCAATAGTTGCATCTTAGGTGGATGTTTGCTAACATTTAAGTCCTCAGTCATTACTAACCACAGTAGGAATTTAGAACATTGTGGACTATATTATACAAATTGCCTTAGCTGTCCCCTGAGACTGTGGTCCTAAGCATTCAAGTCCAGTGACTCATTCTATCAAGGTTATGGCTACGTTTTCATAACTTTGCCTCCTGTCTGTTTTACTATATACATGGATATATTTACAGAACATTCTGATACGTGTGTAGATATGCCCTCTGCCAAATTTATGTGTGCTCATGGGGTAGTCCTATTTGCCTGTTTGTACCTGTTCAGTTTGTAGATAGTTCATTATTACTTATATTTCAGAATTGTGTGTGTGATACTTTCGTTGTCTGCAACTCTTGTGTAGTGTCTTCCTCTGTCTTCATGATATTGTACTGATGTTCCATTTAATATAATATTTGTGACTGTTGAAATTTTATCTTTCAACAAATGAAACCCAGATGCCCCTGTATTCACACCTTTCATAGTTTATAGGGTATCAAGCACAGTCTTTCAATTTCATGAGTATGGTGCGGGTGTTGGAAAGGAGGTAAAGGTATATGTCCAAACCCACCTCCAACTTCACAGTGAAATGGCCATATCTTGGAACATGAATGATAATTCAGGACCAAGGACAGCACTCCTTCCACACAAACACACCCCAGCATTTCAGTGCAGCTAGTCCTGGTACTATAAGGAGCTCTGGTAGCGTAGTGGTTACAAATCGGGCTGCAAACTGCAGGTCAGCAGTTCGAAACTACCAGCTGTTCCGCGGGAGAAAGATGAGGCGTTCTGCTCCCGTTAAGATTTACAGCCTCGGAAACCCTGTACAGGGTCACTATGGGTTGGAATCGACTTGATGGCACTTAACAACAACGACAATAAGTCCTGGTGCTGTGGGTTAATGTGCAGGGCTGCAAAGTCAGTTTGAACCCCAAGGTCAGCAGTTAGCACTCCCCAGCCGCTCCTCAGAAACCTATACAGGGTTGCTATGGGTCAGAAACGACTTGACGACACTTAACATCAGCAGCAGTCCTGGTGTGCTGCTGTGGGTTAATGCACTGGACTGCAAAGTTGGTTTGAACTGCAAGGTATGCAGTTCAAGCTCACCAGCTGCTCCTTGGAAACCCTATACAGGGTCACTGTGAATTGGAAACGATTCAATGACACTGAACAACAGTCCTGGTGTGTGGTGCTGTGGGATAACACTGGACCACAAGATTGGTTTGAACCACAAGGTCAGCAGTTCAAACTCTCCAGCCACTCCTCGGAAACTTTATACAGGGTCGCTATTAGTCGGAACCAGTTTGATGGCACTTAACAACAACAACATCTCCCATGTTTGTGTGTGCTTTCAATATCCCCTCAATTCAATGTCTTTCAACTACACCTGCTCTGCAAACCTCCCAACTGGAATCACTGCATCTATAGCCTTCTCCATTTCTAGATGTGGACTGTCAAGTACTAATAAGGAAAAATGACACCAAGTATTCCTAAACCATCCCTTACCCTCTCTCACCCTGCATCCCACAGTGGCTATTCCTAACCTCTGGTTTTCCATACCTTTATTTTAGTCTGAGGATGTGATTGCCTTCTACTTCAACAGGAAGATTGAAGTCACACTATGAAAATTCCTTTTTACATTTCTTTTGCCTTGCCTGCTTTGTCCTTCTCCAAGCCCACCCTCTCCTCTGTCATCATTCCCTCCCCCCTCCCACCAGATGCTCTGGGACCAGACCTTACTCTGTCTGCTCTTGGTTCCTTCTCTGGATCTCTCCTGGATCTCACCCTGTCTACTGGTCAGTATTCCAGACCATGTGAGAGTCCATGACAGTCATGGAGCCCTGGTGTGGCACTGTAGCATCAGCACTGCACTGCTAACCTCAGGGTTGGTGGCTCAAACCGACCGGTGGCTCCTTGGAAACCCTATACAGGGTCACTATGAGTCAGAACCGACTCAATGGCACTTAACAGCAACAACAACATAACAGTCACATCAGGTCCTTTTTAAAACCATATCGTTTTGGGGACCCCATTCCAGGCCTGCCAAACTACAATTTTTACTTTGTGGTCCTGAGATTCATTTTCGACAGGTGACTTGATTTGGGAAACACTCAAAATCTCTTCCTTTACTGTTATTACCACCAAACCCTCCTCACAAGAGCCAGAAAGACCTCTCTCAATGCAAATCTGATCACATCCCTCCCTGATAATAGTCATCCAAGAAGTTTTTCTAAGTCAGCACCAGCAAGATAGATATGGCACACTCAACATGGGTAATCGAGGAGAATTTAACAAAGGTACTCTCTACAAAGCTGGGGCAGGGTTTGAGGACACAGGTGGGTACCAATGCATTCCTTCAGGGGATCTGAAAGAGTAAAGAGAGGCATTACTGGTTCAGAGAGAGAGCTGTCTGACTGGAGCTGTGATTAGTGGATGCACCCAGCCTACAGCAAGACTGCAGTGACACAGGACCATGAAAAGAAATACTCCTTCCTTCCTCTGAACGCCTATCTATTAGATGAGGCCAAGGCAGCCTGCAGGGCATGGAGAATGGGAAGAGAGGGGGGAAATGGAAGTTGGAGGTGGAGATAGAGATGGGGGTACACAGCCAGAAGTTGCCTAGTACAGGTTTCTAACCAGTGCCATAGAGTAGAGGACAAAATCCTCATGGTGGCACGTAATAACCTTTTCCATGAGCCCTCCCCCTGGTTCCTCATGCTTGCCTACAGAGGGTGGGGTTCTGGGCTCTCTCAGGCTGTTCATTCCTCTATATCTTTATGTATGCAGCTTCCTGTGCCTGAAACACCGTGGCTGGGCAGAAATGTGGAGGCCTTAGGTCCTGGAGTCTGACCTTTGGAGTCCCAGAAAGGCTGGGAAACCCCATTAATGAATCTCTAGAACATGGGGCATCCTCACCCTCCTCGACTGGATGTGCAAAGTTTTTAATACGCCAGTTTAACTGGAATTGATTTTAAAATGTCAGAGCGGCACTTTGTAGGTGATTTAAGCCTGTACTTTTCATACTTGATCAAAAAACACCCGTGGGCCTGGGAGTAGATCCCAAAGCAGCTTGCAGCCTACAAATGCCCCTGTTCTTGTCCACTGAGCAATTGCCACCTTTCTGAGAAACTACACTCAGGTGACACCATCTCTGTGAAGGCTTTCTTCATCCACCTCACTCACAAAGTAGACTTGGTCACTTCTCCCTTTTGCTCTCACCATATTTCACATTATTCCATGATCAGAATAATAGTTAACATGTATGGAGTGCTTTCTATGTGCCAGGCACTGAGCTGAGAATTTTGCATGCGTAATTAATTAAAGCTTCCTGTTGTTGTTCAGTGCTATCAGCGGGTTCTGACTCAGAGCGACCCTGTATAGGGTTGCTAAGAAGCGGTTGGTGGGTTTGAACTGCTGACCTTGTGGTTCAAGGTCACTGCTGATCCTGCTGTGCCACACCAGCCTCATACAAACTGTATTATTCCCTTTATTTTACAGATGAGGACACTAAGGCAAAGAGTGTGTAAATGACATTGGTATCACATCACCCAGTTTATATTGGGAGAGTTCGGATTTGAAGCCAGGCGGTCTAATTCTAAATTGCTGAAGTACTCTACCATAGAGCGTCTTAACACCAGCATCACTTGGCTGCCTTGATTTCTTTACATAGCTGTTGGCTTCTATTAAACCATCAATTCGTTGAAAACAGAATGGGGTCTTACTTACACTGTTCTTACACCCCATTGCCCTGCTCCAATGATGAGCACAGAGCTAGGCACATAGAAGGTATTTAATACATGATGAATGAAGGGAATGAATGAGGAGTACCGAAAAAGGAATATTCCCTCGTTAACAATTCGGGAGATCGCAGCTCAGAGAAGCTTAGTAACTGAACACTAATTACAGCCTGTGTGAAGGAGCTCTGGTGTGGCACTGTGGATTACTGCAAAGTTGGTTTGAACCATAATGTTGGCGGTTCAAGCTCACCAGCTGCTCCTTGGAAAGCCTATACAGGGTCACTATAGGTCCAAACTGACTTGACAGTATTTAACAACAACAACAAGGAACTCTGGTAGCATAGTGATTACAAGTCAAGCTGCTAACCTCAAGGTCAGTTCGAAACTACCAGCTGTTCCATGGGAGAAAGATGAGGTTTACTGCTCCTGCAAAGATTACAGTCTCAGAAACCATACACAGGATCACTATGACTCAGAACCGACTCCACAACATACCAACAACAACAACCTAATTTCACATTTTTGAAGTCATGGTTTTGAATAAACAGACAGAAGGCAGCCATGTGTGAGTGTGCATGTCAGAAATGTGCCTTCTAAGGAGTTGGTGTGGGATCTGGTCAAAGCCAGAGGAAGGAGGCAGTGCCCTGGGTGCACCAGCTCTATTAAACACCAGCTGCTGTAGAGCCCGTTCTTAGTCATGGCGACCCCTTGTGTGTCAGAGTAGAACTGCGCTTCAGAGGATTTTTAATGGCTGATACTTTGGACGTAAATTGCCATGCTTGTCTTCTGAGGAACCTCTGGGTGGACTCAAACCACCAACCTATTGGTTAGCAGCTGATTGCATTAACCCGTCGCACCACCCAGAGACTCCTCTAGTTCTATAATAAGTCTTAAAATATTATTGGAATGGATTTGGAAATAAAGTGCCAATTAGCTGAGCTTCCCTTAGGCAATTCCTAACAACTAGGAAAAAAGAAGTTTGCTTTTTTCCATAGGAGGAACTGGCCCTCAAGTAAAAACTATTTCAAACCCTGCCCACCAGTGCCGACCCATATCCAAGGAGTGAGCCAGTAACTGTACCTGTGTGCAGGCTATATACTGCAGCCACCGGCCTCAGCATCAACCCAGCAAATGCTTAACTGTCGCCAATATGGCCACTTTTGAAAATGAATACACAGCACAATGCTGACATATTATCAAAATTTCCAATAGTATAAGATGCCAGGTTTCAGGGAGGAAATGCGTGCAGTTAATGTATGAATAACTAAAAAAACAACAAACCAAAACCCAAACCTGTTACTGTTGAGTCTATTCCAACTCCCAGCAACCCTGAGACTGAGTTGAGCTGCCCCATAGGTTTCCTTGGCTATGATTGTTACAGGATGAGCCCTGGTGTCACAGTGGTTAAGTGCTGTGTGCTTTACAGGAGAAAGATGTGGCAATCTGCTTCCATAAAGATGTCCAGTCTTAGGAACTCTATGGCACGGCTGAGCTGTGTCCTACAGGGTCACAGTGAGTTAGAATGGACGGAATAGCAGTAGGTTCGCTTACTTTTTAATCTTTACAGAAGCAGGCTGCCACATCTTTCTCTTACAGAGTGGATGGTGGGTTTGAACTGCCAACTTTTGGGTTAGCAGTGCATTGCATAACCACTGACCCACCAGGTCTCCTTTCACACATTCTTTGGGACCTTTCCTTCTTATAAAACTGTTCATGACAACACCCGCTGAAGATCATTCGTTTTTTCCAGATGTCTGGACTGCTAACCACAAGGTTGGTGGCTCAAACCCATCAGCCACTCCTTGCAAACTCTATACAGGGTCGCTCTGAGTAGGAACCAACTTGACAGCGCTTAACAACAACCACCTTGTATATGCTATGTTCTGGGCACTGTGCTCAAATCTTTAAACCCACTAGCGCACTTAATCTTCCCAACAAACCCATGAAGACACTTTAGTAGCCCCATTTCACACATGAAACAAAGTGAACTTGGAGCCAGCTAGGCACCTCAAAATCAGGTAGGTAGTAACAGCTGGCACTGAGATTCAAGCCCTGATCTTGGACTGTCCACTGTGTGAAAACAGCACCTTCAGCCAGGGTGTGGCTGTCCAACTTGGTGAGCCCCATGCATGGACCATCAGGCTGCTAGACCACAAGGTTAGTTTGAACCACAAGGTCGGTGGTTCAAGTTTACCAGCCATTTTTCAGAAACCCTATACAGGGTTGCTATGAGTCAGAACCTACTCTATGGCACTTAATAATAACAATAGCAGGGGTGTTTGTTTGCATCCTGCTTCCCTGTTCCTTTCACACCTCTAGACCATCAACTAGTGCCTGGCTCCAGGCTCTTCCTCTTCCTCCCTCCTATTAGGTTCCTATTACATAACTTTTCCTTCTCTCTGTACTTCTTGCACTTCACCGCTCTGCCTGTCCCCCTCTGACAGTCTTCCCCATGGTCCAAACACATGTCTTTTTAGACCTACTTCCCTCTCTACTTCCCTCTTCTAACCCTTTTCTGATTACGTTAGAAAATCTTCTTCTTCCTTTGTAATTTCATATCTCCCCTGCCCCTTTATTTATTATCACTCTAATTTTTGTCTTCTCCCCTCTATTTTGTGTGGATCATGACAAACTATGGACAGCATTGTGGAGAAAGAATATTCCGGAACATTTAATTTTGCTCATGAGAAACCTGTACAAAGACCAAGAGGCAGTTGTTCAAATAGAACAAGGGAATACCAAATGGTTTTAAATTAGGAAATGTGTGTGCCAAGGTTGTATTCTTTCACCATACTTATTCAATCTGTATGCTGAGCAAGTAATCTGAGAAGCTGGATTACATGAAAAAAAAATGCAACATCAGAATTTGAGGAAGACTCATTAACAACCTGCGATGTGCAGATACAGCCTTGCTTGCTGAAAACGAAGAGGACTTAAAACAATTACTAATGAAGATCAAAGACCACAACCTTCGAATGGGTTGTACCTCAACGTAAAGAAAACAAAATCCTCACCACTGGACCAATAAACAACATCCGTGTAAGTGGAGAAAAGGTTGACGTTGTCAAAGATTTTACTTTGGATCAATTATCAACACTCATGGAAGCAGCAGTCAAGAAATCAAACGACATACTGTACTAGGAAAATCTGCCAAACAAAGACCTCTTTTTTTTTTTAATGTTTTATTGTGAATTATATGATAGTTTATATGGGAGAACTTTAGTTTTACATTCATTACATCGTATATCATCTCACTGCCATGGTTCCAATCCCCTCCATGCATCCTCAACCACCCAAAGGGTATATCCCAGAAACCCGCTCCCTACACTTCCCCCTCCTCCCCCCAGTTTTCGGCCCACAGTCCCTTTCCCTCTCTGGGTCCAAAGTCCCCAGTCACTTCATCACTCCACGTCATCATCTCTGCCTCTATCTCAGGCATCTCTGTTTCTCTGGATAGGGTCCCGCTCTCGGCTCTTCTCCGTTGATGATCCCAGAGGCCTCCACTCCTATCCTGGAGAACCAGTCACTCCCTTCCTTGTTACAAAACTTCTACCTTTGCATTTCCAACCCTCATAATCCATCCTGATAAGCATTATTCACTACAGTATTACGAGTTACCCATCTGTATCTCCTTTCATCAGCTCTGCCCAGACAGATTGAATAGTACCTTCTGGAGATTCTGCCTTCTGCCATGCTCCCTAGCACCAGGTTCCCTCTTGAAAGCTTGTAAGCCAGTCACTTCTTGCCTTTGTAGTCCTCCCCTCCCCATTTGAGTATCCAATGTC
>NW_006408521.1:19796172-19850573 GCF_000296735.1 Chrysochloris asiatica
ACAGGGTCGCTATGGGTCGGAACTGACTCGACGGCACTTAACAACAACAACAACATATGTGTGCAAAAGTTTGACAGTGAATAAGGAAGACCGTAGAAGAATTAATGCATTTGAGCTATCTTGTTGGGAGAATATTGAAGGTACTGCCAAAAGTACAAACCAATCTGTATTGGAAGAAGTGCAGCCAGAGTGCGCCGTGGAAACCAGGATGGCCAGACTTCATCTTTCATACTTCAGACATACTGTCAGGAGGGACCAGTACCTGGAGAAGGATTATCATGATTGGTAAAATGGAGGGTCAGAGAGAAAGAGGAAGACCCCCTACGAGATGGATTGGCACAGTGGCAGCAGCGATGGGCTCAAATGTAGCAATGATTGTGAGGTTGTGGTGGGACCAGGCAGTGTTTTGTTCTGTTGTGCAGAGGATTGCTATGAGTCATTATTGACTTGATAGCACCTAACAACAAACCCTCTTTGATATTAACTTTTGTTATTCTATTTCTTTGCCCCACCCTTTCCATTTCATTCCATTAAGGAACCCCACCCCCAAACAAAACAAAACAAAAAACACCTTGAGTAACAGAGCCGGACTCTCAGGGTAGTGGAATCCATTTGGCCTGGATAGCCTTAGGCTGCTAACTCTAAGCCTATGGTTCAAACCCACTAGCCACTCTTGGGGAGAAAGAGAATGCTGTCTGTCTGCTCTCATAAAGATTTACAGCCTTGGAAACCCTAAGTTGTTCTTGCTAAGTGCCGTCAAGTTGGTTCTGACCCATGGCAACCCTGTATAGTATTTCTGAGGAGTGGTTGGTGGGCTAGAACTGCCACCTGCAGTTCTAACCAACATTGCGGTCCAGCATGCTATCCTGCATACAGGATCACTCCGGCAGTGGGTTGGAGCCCTGGTGTGCCACTGTAGGATAAGCACTGGACTGTAAGGTTGGCAGTTCAAAGATACCAGTTGCTCCACAGAAACCCTGTACAGGGTCACTGTGAGTCAGAACCAACTAAAGGGCACTTAACAACAAAAACATAGTAATAGATTTGGTTTTAGTTTTCCTGGAACAAATGGCTGAATTTCTCTTCCTCAATTTGCTCACCAGAGAATTTACTGAGACAGGAATGAACCTTTAACATTGGGCTATTAGTTTGAGCCCTGGTGTGGTGCTGTAGGGTAATTGCTGTACTGGTAATCGCAAAGTTGGAGTTCACACCCACCATCTGCTCCTCAGAAACCCTAATCAGGGTTGTTATGAGTAGGAACAAACTTAATGGCAAACAACATTACTAGTATTACTTGAATTAAAATGTTCTTAGACAAGACCAAGAGTCTCTACATTGTACCTTCCTTATCTCTGCTACTTTGCCCGTTTCAGGGAGCCCTTTGGGCCCTGCAAGCATTTGAGTTTGTTACTTATACAAATCCAAGCTTAGAAGATCCTCAGATTTTCATTTGTTTCTTCCACTCCTAAATCAGTTTTTCCTCCTCAAGTATCAACCTATGTTCCTTTTCCTTTTTATCTGTTCTCTTTAAATCCTCGAGTTGCAATAAGGGCTTTCTGGTGTTCTGTATGTAACGGTGAGGATTAAATGCGGGTAACCCAGACCTCGTCAGGTGGGACTGCTATGTGAGCTCTCACCGGGAGGTTCCACTCACCCACACGGAAGCTGGAGTGAGCAGCGTAAAAATCACTGAGGATCCTTTCGTGCTGATGGCGAAGAAGCCCGGCCTTACATCAGACATTCCTCACTAACAACTTGTACTCTCAGAACTGCTTCATTCCAGGCTGCTCTGCCACGTTGGGACAGTTGTTATTGTTGTTACCATTAGCTGCCATAAGATCTAACTGTTGTGCACCCTGGAGTTTTCATTGGCTGATTTTTTAAAAACAGATTGCCAAGCCTTTCTTCCTAGTCTGTCTTAGTCTTGGAGAGTTTTTAGTACTCACTAAATATAAGGAGCTCTGGTAGCATAGTGGTTATGAATCGGGCTGCGAACTGCAAGGTCAGCAGTTCAAAACTACCAGCTGTTCCGTAGGAGAAAGATGAGGCTTTCTGCTCCCTTAAAGATTTACAGCCTTGGAAACCCTGTACAGGGTCGCTATGAGTCGGAACCGACTCCACGGCACATAACAACAACAACAAATATAAGCCAATAGATTGATTTAATTCCCACTTCCTCTGTACTTTGAGTTCTTTAACATTTGAAGACAGGACTGGCTTTTCTGGGCACATGTGCTACCATCAACCCGCCATTGTTGTTAAGTGCTGTCAAGTTGGTTCCGACTCATAATAACCTTGTATAGTGTTTCCAGGGAGCGGCTGATGGATTTGAACCACCGACCTTGCAGTTCAAGCCGACCTTGTGGTTCAGGGCTTATCCTATGGCACCACACCAGGGCCTACTTGTTGTTGTTGTTGTTGTTAAGTGCCATGGAGTCGTTTCCGACCCATAGCGATCCTGTACAGGGTTTCCAAGGTTGTAAATCATTACAGGAGCAGAAAGTCTCATCTTTCTCCCACAGAGCAGCTGGTAGTTTCGAAGTGCTGACCTTACGGTTCACAGCCTGATTCGTAACCACTACGCTACCAGAGCTCCTACTATACATTACTAATCATATGACACTTTTTTGGTAAATTCAAACATGGCCAAAAAATTGTTCATAGCACAGCATCCTAAGCAGTCTAAGCCAATTGATGAGAGTTGGCATGAAGGAGGAAATCTGCTGTTCTTGTCCTGGGGTTTAGTCAATCTGGTAACTTTTGTCTCTGTATAGGAATACATTATGACTAATTTTATTAAGTGAGAAATATAGACATTTATAACAACATTAATATAAATGTTAAAATATATTGTGATACTGTCTTGCCAGGTTATAAGTTTCATGGCAATACACCCAAACTCTTAACTGATTCAAAGTTCATATGCTTCTAGAAGGCAAAATCAGTCTAGTTACTAATGTTAATAGCTTTATTTGATATTCTTAGATTTCCATTTTTGCTTTGATCATTTTTAAGAGGTTAGTATTGGGTTTTAAACTAATCCTTGAATGTTAAGTGGTATATTGTTATTAAGTGCTGTCTAGTCAGTTCCAACTCATAGAGACTCTGTATAGGGTTTCTGAGGAGTAGCTGGTGAGCTTGAACTTGCGGTTCAAACCAACTTTGCAGTCCAGCACACTAACCCACAGTGCCACACCAGGACTTCATTAAGTGGTATAGCTATCCAATAAATACTGGTGTTTGAGTTACAGGTTGGCAGTTTGAGCCTACCAGTCACTCTTCAGAAGACACGGTTTTCTGCTCCCAGGAAAGACTTAAAGCTTTGGAAACATACAGGGTTGCTATGAGTCGGAATTGACTCAACGGCACTTATCAACAACAGCAACACAATTTCTCTGTGTTATCAGTCAGACAGTTTTTGCCTCAACAGCATGGGCCTACATGTAATATTTTTTCACAAGGACAGGAGGACTTCAAGCATGTTTGTTCTCGGCCCTTCATTGTCTCCCTTCTTCCTTTTTTTCCATTTGGCTAAATTATTTTTCTTTTGAGAACTGGCTCAAGTGTCATCTTTACTGGACCTCCACACCCACCACTGGAATCAGCCCCTCTCTAGCACTGAGTGTTTGTTTATGGTGGTAGGAAATTTGGCAGTGATTGTGGGTGGTGGTTGTACTGTGTGAGTGATCTAATTGATAGGTCTAAGTTGTACTCCTGAAAAATGTTGAATTGGTAAATGTTGTACTATGTATATATTTGCAACAATTAAGTGAATCAGCAAATGAACAAGTAAATAAAGAATCAACCCCTCTCTCTCCTCCATTCTTGGTTGCTGTCAGGTTGGTTGTTTTTAAATGCCAGCCCTGCAGTGAGCAATCCATTGCTGACCGTACAGAACCACAGCAGGACTCTGTTCCTTAGCATGTTGTTTATGTACCTTTTGCAGAAAGTCTAGTTGGGGGCATGTCACCTGTTTCTCTAGACCCGGTGGAACCTCTTCCCATCACCTCACACAGTGTAGTGCACACAATAGGCACCAGCTGCATGCTTTATGAATGTCTGACCCTAGTGAGACATTTTTTATCACAGCAATAAATCATTCTATTTAAAGCCCTTGACCTACTAGAATTTTCATGCTGTTCAGATTATTAATGCTTACTCAGGTTTACTTGAAAAACCATCATGGGTTTAAAAGCGAGAAACAAATCCATAAATATGGATTTGGGGACTGAATCCTCTTGGAAAACTGAATAGCTTTTCTGTTAACTAAATTACTGACAATCTGGGGTGATTTGGGGGACAATTAAAATATCATGGGGTAAAAGTATTGGTATTGGTGTCTCACTGTCTTTAGCTGAACCACCTCTGTTTCAGTGAAGGGAATGTGTTTGGATCATATGATAGGAAATATGCTTGTCACGAGGCAATATACCAGTACTGTTTCTCTTCTGATAGCAGATGGTATCCTGTCCGTGGGTAAAAATAGGAAAGGCTGGCATTTGGAGGCCTACGATGTGACCTGGGGACCTGAGGAAATGGTCCAAATGTGTTCCACTGGTCAGTGTTCCCTTCCTGTCAGGATCACCTTTGGATGCCTCAAATCATCACCCTCAAATCATCACCTCAGTTTTCCATCTGGGAAATGGGTGGGAGCCAGTGGAATCATTGTGTAATATGAATAGCAAACACTTAACTTCCTTTGTGTCGAGTTCAGTGTGGAAGGTCATCTCATTTAATCCTTTCTCAAGGTTGACTGCCAGTAAATGGGGAAGTCTGTGCCTCGAACCCAAGTCTTACTGATACAGAGCCTGTGTTTTAACCTCCATGCTATGCTGGGTAGCACTGGAGAGCCTCATAAAAGAGCTAAATAAATAGAACTAGGCATGTTCTTAATAGAGGGAGTTCAACAGGAAGCTAATAAAGATAATATTCTTTATTGTCTTGAGAGAGTTCTCTGCCCCAAATACAGAGAGATGCTGCAGAAACTTTACGGTGGTGGATTTGACAGATAACTTGAGGTCTCTGGAATCAAATTACGCTTACACTATCCACAGGTGAATTCTGAGACCTTGCAGTACAAGTTCAGAGGGCAAAGGGCAAGACTAGAGCTGCAGAGTCGGTGTGAACAGTGTGTGAGACTTGTGCTGCTTTTTCCTGAGCTGTGCGTTGTTTTCTTTCCTACCAGTAGGTGGAAATAGAGCTGAAACTTTCAGCTCCCTGCCAGCTGAGCCTTGGCAGGATTGCTCTGGTTTCTGCCTCAAGGGGTTGGGTGTGCTGGGGACGACAGACCCTGGAGGTGTTTGGGGATTGTTTTTCTGCAGTCACACTAGACTGTTTGTAGTCAGATGATCAGATAATGATTTTAGCCCCTTAGATGGCTGAAAGCTCCCACTGGCCACCCTGGGTCCCCCGTAAGCCCTGCTGGACACGCACCTGGAGTGGGGCTGTTTCCTGTCCTGACCACATGTCCTTTTCCAAGACTTTTATTCTCAGTTTTAAACTTATGCATTCGCTGACGAATTGCGTATCCTGACTCCTTTTCATAAACTACTTTTCTGAAATAAAAATTCACAAAATTCAAACAGTGTATGTAAATGGGTGTCAGAGCAGGAAGCCTTCCACCCCTGTTGCTCCTCACCCTTCTGAGGTAGTCACTGACCGTTTGTTTCCTCATAGCAACCCTGTATAGGGTTTCCGAGGAGCAGCTGGTAAGCTTGAACTGCCAACCTTGCAGTACAAACCTTGCAGTACAGTCCAGCACATTACCAGCAGCGCCACACCACCACATAAGAAATTTTCTTCTGCATCTTCATTTTCTCCCCATTTATCGTTGGATGGGTTCCAACTCCTAGTGAGATCCCCTGTGAACTGCCTATAGGAGTTTCGTGACTGTAGCCTTTGTAGAATCGGATTACCAGCAGTTTCTGTCACAGAGCTGCTGTGTGGGTTCAAACCGCCAGCCAACCTTTCAGTGAGCAGCTGAGCACTTAACTGCTGTGCCACCAGGGTGTCTTCTATGCAAATTGCTGTTGTTAAGTACCGTCAAGCCGGTTCTGACTCACAGCACCCTGTATAGAGCTTCCAAGGAGTGATCTTGCAGTTGAAACTGCTCTTGTGGTCCAGCGCTTTATCCTATAACGCCACACCAGGACTCCGTTCTGTGCAAATTAACTCCTTAGTAAAGATGAAGCATGACCTTGAGAAGCACTTTTTGCTTTGATATTTATGACTATTGCTTAAAATAATAGCAATAGCTAGGTTCGTGTTTGATGCTTAAGAAACATTACCAAGTCCATCCAACCTTAACTCCTGTGGAAATAAACCTTATTATCATATTTATTCTGTTCTTAATGGGATGGGCTTTGGGAAGGTAAGCTAGCTGGGGAAAGGCTACAGTTAGCTGAAGGGCAGTGTCCCGCTGTTATCCCAAGCCACTCTCCCCATGTGGCCTGAATTTTATGCTTTCTACATTGGTAACCATTCAAGAAAAAAAAAATTGAGAAGAAAGAATTTACCCCAAATTTACCCCTGGATTTTCTCTCCAGGGCCTGTACTTGAGAGCAAAGAGGTAAATGCCATTCAGGTCAAGTGGATCCTTTCATCAGAACTTTAAGAGAGTATCTGTCAAGCAAATCTGAAGTCACACAAATCTGCCACCAAGAATGCCAGCACTGAGCATTGTTTGAAATGAGAAAGCGTTAGTGTCCTCCCTGAAACCTGGATTTGATGTGACATTAGGGGAAAACCTTCAGCTATATTTATTTCTCTTGGTTCAATCCCAAGAAAATGTGAGTTTTCATTAAGAAAATTGCAGGTGTGAAAAATATTCACTTCTGTTTCTATACAACAGAACTATCCAACAACCCACAAGAGAAATTCCTATCAGCCAGAATTTCTGATTGCTCAAGTTTTTTGTGTGTGACCAGCTTCCGCTGAGGTGACGTAGAAGAGGAATGCTCCTAGGTTTGCTTTCTTAGCTGCCACTGACAGGATATGCTTTACTTCCTCCGATTCTAGTGGTTTCTCCGTAAAGCAACATACAAGCCCCCTTCCCTCTCCATTCCTCAGTGGAGTTTCCACTGCTCCTTCCCCACTGTGGCTCAACCGACTGGCCTGTTTTAATGCTTCAAGTATATCACTGATATTACTGCAGTGCAATCCCGCAGTATGGGCTGTGTTTGTTGTTACTGTTAAGTGCTGTTGAGTTGGTTCCGACTCATAGCGACACTGTATGGGTTTCCTAGGAGTGCGGCTGGTAGGTTTGAACTTGCGGTTAGCTGCCCAATGCTTATCCTACAGCGTCACTCCAGGACTCCTTGTTTAGAGACTAGTTAAGTACTCATGTTATTCCTTTGTCTGCCCAGCTTTTATTGTTGCTTTTAGGTATCTGTCAACTTTTCACCCATGGTTTTTCAACCTTCATCTTAGGACAGGGTGGATTCTTTCTGGCTCCCTGGTCTTTGAGGAAGACATAGGTGCATCCTTCTTGATCCCTTATTGAAATACCTTTCTTCACAGTGCCCTGGATCCTTTCATGAATGTTTCTTTAGATTCTGCACAAATGCCTCACAAGCTCAAGCTCCTTTGTGCCTCAGGACCTTTGCGCATGTTGATACCTCTGACTACAATATACTCTCCTACCTACCAGCTTAGTTTAATCTGGTGGTGCATGTCAGTTCACATCCTCAGCGAGGCCCTTCACCTAGTCAAGATAAGCCACTGTGCATGGTTATTTTAGGAATACCTGTCTCTACCAGGAGACAGAACATGCTGTTAGGACGGGAACCAGGTAAAACATCTGAGTGCAATAAGTATGCAGTGAATGGACAGGGTAGGCCTGTACTTGTCTGGGTTCTTGGTCAGTGCTTTTGGGCATTTTCTGAGCAGCGTTAAGGAGCTCTGGTAGCATAGTGGTTACGAATCGGGCTGCTAACCTCAAGGTTGGAGAAAGATGAGGCTTTCTGCTCCTGTAAAGATTTACAGCCTCGGAAACCCTGTGCCGGGTCACTATGAGTCGGAACTGACTCCACGGTGCTTAACAACAGCAACATTTTCTCTGAAATGTGTGTGCCTCTTCACTTATCCCATCTTTCTATTCCACTGCCTACGTCTGCCTCCCTTCAACTATTCAGTGTAGCGAGGACACCCTCCTTTTAGGTGACAACTTGCCTTTGAGCTTTTTTATAATATCCTGTGTTTTACAGAAAAGTTAATGTTGTCTAATGTGCTCACATTTTTCTCTGTGATTTCTGCTTTAATTTTTTTATTTAAGAAGCCATTCTCTACCCCGAGGATATAAGGATATTCTTCTGTATTTTTTTCATAATGTCTTTTAAAGTATTACTTTTCCTATTTTGATCTCTAATTCATCCAGAATTCATTATTTGTAATTAGGTAGAAATCTAATTTATTTTAACCAAGCTGCCATGAAAAGTTGGGTGTATTTCTTCCTTTGTTATTCTATATTTCATTGGTTTTTCTTGCTTTATTACCCTAGCTCGTATCTCCAGTTTAGATTTTAATAGCTGAGAGTCCTCGTTTAATTGATTACGCCATTTAATTTTGCTAAGGCTCATTTAATTTGATGATGTCAACTGTAAATAACGATAATAATGGGAGTATTCATACTTACAAATATTAATACTAATATGTAAGGGGGAAGGGCCAGAAACTTAGAGAGGTTAAGAAACCTTTTCAGAGACACAGCTAGAAAGTGACTGACTGTGGATCGGAGTGACTTCAAAGTCTCACTGCTTACACTGCCTCTGAATCACATATGATTTGGGGAAAAGGTATCCCTTCCACCTGGCCTGCTCTTGCCCAGATCCTGTATTTCTAATGAGGAAAGAAAATTTTATGAAGAAGTGCCAGAAAAGCACTTCCAGTGTGTCTGAACAAAACACATTAGACTCTGTTTAGTTTACACATGCCAAGGGCAGATTGACTTGGCATACTTTATTGCAGGAGGGGTAAAGTAGTAAATTAAAGAACCTTATCAGAATAAATTTCCTTGGTGTGGCGCTGTAGGTTAATGCGCCAGACTGCAAAGCCATTTGAACTGCAAGGTCGGCAGTTCAAGTTCACCAGCTGCTCCTTGAAAACCCTTGAGTGCTCAGTTGCCAATCAAAATGTTGTCAATTCGAATTCACTAGCCACTCCAAGGGGAACAATGTGATCATATGTTGTATAAAGATTGTTGTTGTTGTCCAGTGCCATTGAGTTGATTCTGACCCATAGCAACCCTGTATAACCCTCCAAGGAGTGGCTGATGAGTCTGACCTTGCAGTTCAAACCAACCTTGTGGTCAAGTTTTTATCCTACAGCACCACACCAGGACTCCTACTCTGTCCTTGGTGTTGTTAAGTGTCGCCGAGTTGGTTCCAACTGATCACGACCCTATGTAGGGTTTCCAAGGAGCAGCTGGTGACTTTGAATTTCTGACCTGTGGTTCACGGTCAGTGCTGATCCTACAGCACCACACCAGGACTCCTAGAGGGTTGTTATTTTTGTTGTTGGTAAGTGCCCTCAAGCCAGTTAGTTCCAACTCATTGTGACCTTGTATAGGGTTTACTGGGAGCAGCTGGTGGGTTTGAGCCATTGAACCACCGACCTTGTGATTCACAGTCCAATGCTGATCCTAAACCACCAAAAGTGAGAATCCACTCTATGTCAAGGGGCTAATTACAGGATAAATATCAAATAGTTCCTATTCCACACACTATACGCATTCATTCAGGTAATATAATCACATCTTTGTAGAACTTCAGAAATGGGCAGTGGATCTTCATAGTAAGTTAACAATCAGAGGACTATTAATAAGTAATGTAAATATCTTCCCTTTTCTCCTTTCTTCTTCCCATCCTTTCTTTCAAGATTTTCTCTGCAAAAACTTTGAGTCAGCTTACAAAAATCCCTCCAAAACAAGGTAAAATAAGAAGATGAGAAAATTAAGGCAAAGGAAAATTAATATGGCAAAATATACAGTAATTTTTATCTTGGTGACCTCATACCTATGCTGGAGGTCACCTTGTAACTTGACTGGATACAACATAGTCTTGAGCATCCTAGCAACTGAAGCTATGAAAATCTGCTCAGCTACGAGCCATGGGCATAAGATCACAACAGAATAACTGCTTAGGGACACATGCTGCTGCTATTGTTGGTAAGTACTATGAGGTCAGCTCCAACTCATAGCGACCCTGAATAGGGTTTCTGAGGCTGCACATCTTAGCGGGAGCAGAAAGCCCCATCTTTCTCCCACATAGGGACCTGCAGTGTTTTCTAATCCTGAGGCTGGCAAGACACTTGCACGTGGCCTTTATAAGAGGACCCTATGCAATGAAGTGTGTGGTGTTCCACAGCATCCTCCCTGAGTGGAGAAGTATGCCTCATCTGGAGTGCTTGAGTGGCTAGGCAACCATCTGTATTTTATTCTTTGTTGTGTCACACTGCCCAGCACAATGCCTGACACATAATAAGTGCTTTTTGAATGAATGAATGTTATTTGTAACATCCCAATAAAAGCCAATGGCAATGGTCAGTATACAAACACCAGTTGTATTTCTATATACCAACAATGTATCAAAAGTGGAATCAAAACAAAAGGGGAACAAGATTTGTATGTGGAAAACGACAAAACACTGTTAAGAATCCAATGACAAACATTTGAGCCAACTGATTAAAAGCAATTCTATATGAAATCAAAACAGCAAGACCTTAATTATGCGGCTTTCTAGTGATCTGATTTTTGGGAGGAATGGATGGCCCAAATGTACTTTTAGCACTTCTCACCACTTATAAAATTTTGCAACCAAGTTACTGATAAGAAAAAACAGCAGAGAACTGAAGCTTATATTTTTGATCAAGAATCTGAAGTACAGATATGACATGTTGCCAAAAAGAGTTGTTTAGCTAAACCTAAAATGCTTACCTAGATTGTAGTATGAGAGTACAGTGACTCCATACGATAGATAAACGCTGGACTAGGAACCACAGGGTCTGCTGTTTGAGCCAGCCAGCCGCTCCACGGTAGAAAGATGAGGCTTTCTGCTCCTGTAAAGACTTAAAAAGTGTCGGAAAACCCCACGCAGGGTCGCTATTGAGTCGGAACCAACTCAAAAGCACTTAACAACAACAACAGGATATGTTCTAGACTGCAAGCCACAAGGTCTACAGTTCAAGCCTACCAGCTGCTCCATGTGAGAAAGGTGAGGCTTTCTGTTCCCACAAGGAGTTAAAGCCTCAGAAACTCATACAGGGTCAGTATGAGTCAAAACCGACTCCACAGCACTTAACAACAGCATTAACAGATTATATTAAGGGTATTTGGTGTTCGTGATTTAAAGCATTAGCCTGTGTTCTGACATCTGCTCTAAAACGTGTGGTGCTGTTATCCTCAGCTCTCATTCACTGAGCTCCTGGGGGGGGCGGGGGGGGTGGTTGCTTGCCATCAAGTTGATTCTGACTCATAGCAACTCTGGAGCGCATTTCTGACTTTGTAAATCTTTACGGAAACAAAGCCTCATCTTTCTACAGCTCATAGAATGTACTTTTCTAAACAATCGCATTAGTTCATGTAATCCCCACACAACTCTATAAAGATTGCTCTTACCTCCTTTTGCAGAAAAGGAAACTGGGATCTAGAGAGGTTAAGCTACTTGCCCAGGGACACACACTAGCCTGTGACCAAGCCAGAACTGTACCGGATCTGGCAGATACTGCAGCCTATGCACTCAGGCACTTCTGTGTTGCCCACCTTGGTTTGAACCTAATGATAACAAACACCAGTTTCCTGTCCTTTAAGTAAAAGCATTTTTCCAGGCTTTCCATGGCCTGTGGATGTAATTGAGGCCTTGTTTTGATGTTGTCCTCAGGATGCCACAATTCAAGAGCTGACCCAATTTCAAGACCTTCTTTCAGGAAAGTCTTCTAGAACTTCAGGATCAACAAGTACAGTTTGTTGGCATTTGCCAAAGGTTGGCCTTAGGAAATAGGTTGCTTATACAGGGACCTGGACACAAGAGTAGTTGTGAGAGTTTGTTCCTACCCAGCAAAGACTCTCATTCTGTGAAAATAACTGAGCGTTTGCAGTTAAGACCTTGGGCATAGTGTTCAAATCCTGGTGTAATAATAGAAGTTTCTTCACACTGTTGTTGTGAGGATTGAATGAGGTCATCACAAGGGCGCTTACCACACACCGTGAGACACTTAGAAAACTTTTTAGAACAGTGATTGCTAAAACATCCAATCTCTTAAAAACTAGACTTCAGGTTAAATAGCACATTTCAACCACCAGCAGGAGCCCTAATGGTACAATGGCTAACTGAAAGGTTGGTGTGAGAGCCCTCCCAATAGCTCCATGGGAGAAAGACCTGCTCCCATAAAGACTGCAGCCTAGAAAACTCTATGGGGTAATTCTATGCACCTACTTTTCACTTGATGCTGTGGGTTAATGTGCTGGACTGTAAAGTCAGTTTGAACCACAGGGTTGGCGGTTCAAGCTCACCAGCTGCTCCTCGGAAACCCTACACAGGGTTGCTATGGGTCAGATCCAATTTGATGACACATAACAACAACAAAAAACAACTTCTCACTTTATCGACTTGTAGTAAAAAATCTATAATTCGTCCGTTTTGAGCGTCAACAATGTATGTCTGGCTGCAGTGAACACCAAGGTGAGAGGGGAGTAGCATTGGCTGTGGTGGTTTAGGTTATGTGTTGACTTGATTGGACCATGATTCTCACTGATTTGACAATTGTGTAATGATGCAACTTGGCAGTTATATAACTCTGTGAATTGGCAGTTATGGATTGATGTCGTTGTCCTCCATTTTGTAAGCTACTGTGGGGATCCTCCATTTCTCATGATGTTGATCTTCCCATAATGACCTGGTCTTTGGGGTCTTATTATGTGGGTAAGTCAGGAGTGGTTGTATTATCACATGGGGTTGCTATGAGTCAGAATCTATGGCACCCAACCACAACAACCAGCAGCAGTAGTATCCAACTGTTTCTAGAGCCCAGAGAGCAGAGTCATGCCCCAGAGGCTCCTAAGGCCACATGGAAGCTCTCCAGCTTCCTTGAAAATGTTAACAGTTTTCACATTTATTTTTAACCAAATTTAAAGAAAAGGGATTCCCACAGTGTGAAGGAGGATGTCGGAGTCTTGCCCATTTCCTGTGGGGGACAGGATGCAGGAAAGGTTGCTGTCCTTGGTCGAAGAAATGCAGGGAGAGGACAAGAGTTTGGGATGGGTCTTTCCAGAAGCACTGACTTCAGCTGAGTCTCAGCCAACTGTCTCTTCAGCTCTCCTGCCACCTTTCCTACTTGTGTAAAACCGGGGACCTTGGTGACATTCTGTGAAGCCATAAATGCCTCCAGGGAGCTAGAGTTTAATGTGAACCCTAGCTTTCACAGTGGAGCCATGTAGGTCTGAGCCACTGGGAAGATGTCTCTGTATCTATCTTTTATGTCCTTTATGTCACTCAGGGTCCGCAGATCCCAGCTTATTATAAATTCCTCTTAAAATTCAGAGCCAAGAAAAAGTTTGTCTCTCTGCTTGAGTTTTAGCTCAGTTTTTTTGTGTGTGTTTGTTTGTTTTGTTTTCTGATTGGACAATATCAGTGATCCACCTCAATCTGTTTCACTTTCTGCTCCAGTTGCCAAGATTCTCACCGTTAAATGTGGTGGTTAGCCTTAGTGGAGTCCCTCAGACAACTCGTGTCCCATGATCCTTCTTCGGTCTGGAGATTGTTGCCTAATTTTATGCACTTTAATAGAGGATCCACATCAAATGTTTATATGGCACGAAATGGGATAAACCATGCAGAATGACATAGTAAACAGATGCAGGAGTACATGAATGTTCCTCTTTGAGGTCACCTGTACCCACCCATCTTCTGGCCCTTTCTCCACCCTCCGTGGGATTGAAATGATCGCAGGAACAATAATAACTAGTATATATTAAGGATTATACTCTGCACCAGACACTATTCTAAATACTTTACATGTATCTTCTCTTTCAGCCACCTTGGGTGTGGGGTACTTTATTATCTCTGTTTTACAGATGAGAAAAGTTATAAAGGAAGGTTAAATAGCTCGGCAAGGTTTCACAGCTAGCAAGATACCATCCTCCTCCTTCACCTGTTGAGGACAGACAGGACAATGTGGGGTTGTCACACCAGACCCAAGGAATTACTTTGACCAAGGGAATCCTATTGGTAGAAGGCCCATCTGGTATTAGGTTATTTATGTGTCTAATTAGTAACACAACCACAAACAAACAGCAACTAACAGAGAAGGAGGAGGGGGAGAATTGGTGACCATAGAAGCCTGCAGAAACTTCTCTGGCTCTTGACTACACTAAGATCTATTCCAAACTCCAGTTCCTTTTACTGATTTGGAGAACCTGTGGAGTTTCAGAGACTTCAGCTCATTTTGGGGGACGTACATGTGCATAAACTGTGGTTGGTGGGATGGTTCCTGGGCAGCCCAGGTTCCCCCTCAGCTAGGTGCAGTAAGGGGGCCAGCCCGGCTGTGTGGTGCCCTTACATGCCCACCCCTGGTGGGTCTGTGGGATACCAGAGACGTTCTACCATCCGGAACTGGACAGAAAGAGTAGCCAGTCAGCGTGTTTGGCCACAGCCCTCAGCAGACCCTGCATAGCAGTAACTTTGATGCTTTGCACCGGCTCCCTGTAGCACCAGATGCCGTAGTCTACTCCAGAAAGGCCACACAGAGGTGCAGGTAGAGGAACGGCCTGGCTTGGCCGACAGTGTGACTTTAGCCCTGGGCTCAGCTGGGAATGTGCCCACAGTCAATATGCAGAAACCTAAGCGTGACCAAATGCAGCGCTGGTGGCGTAGTAGGTTATGAGTTGAACTGCTTTCTACAGGGTCTCCGTGGGAGAAAGATGAGGCTTTCTGCAGCCTCGGAAACCCTATATACAGGGTCACTATGAGTCAGAACCGACTCAGTGGTACGCAGCAGCAACACAGGTGACCAAACGAGCCCTGTGATTAAGAGTTTGGCTGCTAACTGGAAGGTCAGTGGTTTGAACCCACCAACTGCTCCATGGGAAAATGATGTGGCAGACTGCTTCTGTGAAGACTTACAGCCTTGGAAACCCTATAGGACATTTCTATTCTTTCCTATAAGCTTGTTATGAGTCAGAATCGACTCACAGCGATGGGGGAAGTGACCCAAGAATGCTGTCATTGTGTGCCATCCAACTGTTTCCAGTATACAGTGAACCCATAGGGCAGAGTAGAACTGCCCCACAGGGTTTCCTAGCTGGAGTCTTTATGGAAGTCGATTGCCAGATCTTTTCCTCTCGAAGAAGCAGTGGTGGAGTCATGCCGCCAACCTCTTGGTTAACAACTGAATGCTAACCTATTGCACCACTCAGAGTCTGACCAAATCATAAAGACTGATAACCCAGAAATCTCACATCAAAAGGGTCTCTCATTCAGTCAGTCAACAAAAATTTCAGGAGTCCCCTCCCTTGTGCCAAGCACTGTGCCAGAGGTTGGGACACAGCAGTGAGCAGGATCATCAGGGGTCTGTTGATGGGGACCTCACAGCAAGCAGACAAATCCTTCTGCAGGGCGCTGCCTCTTGTGCAGCCTGTGCTGTGCTGGGAAAGCCACGTGTCTTTTGTAATCGCTTTGGGTGGCTCTGCCTTTTATCTGAAGATGGTATCATTGCTCAAAACATTGTGGAGCTGCCTTTGAGGAATTGCCTTCAGAGTTGGTCTGGGCCACACAGGAAAATCCATCTCACTGCTTTATAGCCACACCTAGCTTGTGACCAAAAATGGTATTGCCAGTTTGATGACCCACTTTATTCCCCAGACTTGGCTCTGATGGCGTTATCTGTGAGCCAAAATTTCACCCACCCTGTTAGGGTGGATATTTGCCACCACTGAGTGTATTTGCCATCATTTCAACAGTTTCCAAATTATTCCTCATTTGCCCAAACTCCCATTGTCCTTTGCCCCTCTAGCCTCTATAATAACTGAGATTTGTTTTGTTTTGTTTTGTTTTAAAGTAAAACTGAGCCAGCAGTCACATCATTTTAAGTGATGTCATAGAAGCTTTATGTGGGAAGAAACCCTAGAGCCCATCTAAGGTCAGCCTTTGAATTTCATGAAATACACAAAGAGAAGTGGATTGACTAAGGTCACACAACTGCTTCCTGGCAGAACTGGGCCAGGCCAGAACTCCTTGCAGGTGGCATTTGATTCTTGCCCCTGCATTGGGTGGTCCCACCTTCCTTGCAAGGGTCTGGGGTCTGGCACTCCTGGACGGCATTAGCTTAGGATTTGGTTTACACTCCACCCTTACCTTTGTGCAGTAACACTGTGACTCTCTGCAGTGTGTGGAGGACATTTATGGTGATGCGGTGGTATGGCTTCTACAGCTGGTTGAGGCAATCCAGGCTTGTATATTAGGAGCACATCAGACCAACCTGGCACTGCCTGAGCTTAAGCTTAACTCTGAGCTTACCTGCATTCATCTCTAGAACAGGACCAATGATAGTGTCTACCTCATGAGGTTGTTGTGGCCGTTAAATGAGGCAAGGCATGCAAAGTGCTAAACCCAGTGCCTGGCACATGGTAGACACTTCCTGAAATTGAATATCATGAATCAGTCACACATCCATTTAATCCATCTAATAGTGTGATCAGTAACAGACTTTGTCTCTCTTACTTTGGACACATTATCAGGAAGGACCAGTCCCTGGAGAAGGACATCATGCATGGTAAAGAGGAGGGTCAGAGAAAAAGAGGAAAGTCACCAATGAGATGGATTGGCACAGTGGCAGTAGTGATGGGCTCAAACATAGCAACAATTGTGAGGTTGGCACAGGACAGGGCAGTGTTTCGTTTTGTTGTGCGTAGGGTCGATATGAGTTGGTGCCAGCTTGGCCCCTAACAACAACAGCAAACACATCCAAAACCAAGCACCATCTACCTCTGGGGTCCTACCAGTCTGGAACGAAACCCTACCTGCTCTCTTTCTAAAGCAGGTGCTATTGACAAAAACAGTTGGCACTCTACTTTTAACCTAAAGATTGGTAGTTCGAACCCACCCAGCTTCTGTAAAGGTTACAGCCAAAAAAAAAAAAAAAACCCCCAGTGAGACAGTTTTACTCTGTAACACATGGGGGTGCCTTGAATCAGACTCAGCTGAAATAGAGGAAACCACAAATCGTAGCATCCACCAGCCACATGGTCTCTTCAGGCCCCAATCACGGGTCATATCCTGAATATCAGTGGCGGTAGCCCATCAGAAATGGTGTTCGGGACCCTTGGACTTCCTTATTCATCAATAGTTCTAGGAAGGAAAACAGACCACTTACTTAGAGCAGCGATGTTTTTTCTTGGGAGCAGCCTTTACCTTTAAGGTTATCCACACCTTTGGTGAGCTGAGGTCCTCTGCAGCACATCAGGTGCCCTAAAATCTGGCTTGGTGTCTTCTATTGCCCATGGATTTACACTGGTTTCTGTTTGCTACCCACTCCCTTCCTCTTTTTTTATAACTCGGACTGAAACTGTGGGAAATTGAGAAGTTCTGAATTTCTGTTTGGAAAATGTGCTGCTCTCAGTGAGCAATCAAAATAGCCCCAACTTTATAGGGGCCAGATTAAGAAAGCCCAAGGGTGAGGTTCTGACACAGTGCTGACTCTGAACCAGGACTCCAGGACTCTTCTGCAATTCTGGATATTGCATCATTTCACCGCAGCTAATGTAAACACTCATCACCCTACATGCTGCAGGATTTTTCACGAAGGTTTGAGATTGGGGCTTCACTCGGTGGGTTGTTGAGGTGATTAATGGTTTCAGAAGGAAGCGCAGCAGGAAGAGGCTTTGCAGGAATGGAAGAGGTGCGGCAGGACCATCTGAGATTCTGCAAAGGGATTAAGATTTGGCACCGGGTTTGGTTTCTGTGCAGTCTCTTAGGCAGCGTGCCTCAGGAGAGGGAAGCAGCCTGTCAGCTGAGACTTTGCATGCTCACAGCCTTCCTTGAGGGTTGGTGGACTCTTCCCGCCTCTCTGCAGCACCCAGTTTTGCATTGTTAAAAGAAGGATGCAGATGCTGAAGGCTTAAAGGAGATCAGGTAAGGGTTCCCATTGTCTAAGAAGTCTCTGAGGTTCTTAATGCAGGGAATCCTGGGGGATTGTTCTTTTCCTCACACTGTGCAGTGCTGGCCAAACTACAACTCCTCTGAGACATTTCTGTCTTTCCTTGTTAAGAAAGTTTCTAAAATGATCTAACCACAGATCCTTAACGATGAAGATGCACAGTTTTCTAAATGGAAATAACAGCTTTAAAATGACTTCTTTGCATTCTAATCCACGATGTTGAGAAGGATCCTGAAAGCTTGTCATGTTTGTTTTGGTTCCTTTTTCAGTGGCTTGTATGTTCTATATAAGCATAGAATTTCATGAAAACGTCTAATGCATTGTTTTCTTCAAGATATTAGCTTTTAAATAAGTTGGTTTTCTTTTCTTTTTTACTTTCTTTTGGCTTTTGTGAGTAGGATCATGAAAGGCATATCTTAAATTTTAACTAATTTTTAAGAGGAAAAAAAATATGTACTTAGAAGTTCAGCGCAAACACATTTGATAGCCTCCCTGTTAAACTATTGCTACAAATTCTGCATTTTGAAACTTTAAATACACTTTTATTTAAAAAAAAAAAAAAAATATATATATATATATTTCCTTGGAAATATCCAGAGTTTGTGGGAAAGATGGTAAAACTTCTTTAGGTGGATAAGCACATTAGACCTTTGGTAAGATTAGTTCAAGACAAGACCATTAGAAGAAGGGTTTTCTGCCCATCACCAACTCAATTCCAAATTCTGTTCCTTTTCTAAAAAAACAAAACCCAAAAATTTTAATCTGGAGTTAAAAATATCCCAGAATAAAACTTAGAACCTGTTTTGTTTCTCTGTATTTGGCTAACTTTATTGTAAAGTGCTGTGTGTAAGGAATTCAAGCTATGAAGATTACTCTTGAAATGGCTCAGACAATTGTATCTGCAAACGTCTAGAGCCCTTTTCAATAGTATTTGGTGTTTTAGGAGTAGATTAAATTGTTAGTTCCTTTAACAACCCCTACAGGAAGAAAATGATGCGAGGAATTGTATCCATATCTCGATTCTAACTCTTTTTAAATGTATTCCAAGAAATGTGGAGCTGTGAAAGTGAGGAAAGGGGATTTGGCACACCTCACTGCCGTGAGATGATTGGAGTGTCCCATTACTAGAGAATCTCTGGGGCTGTTGTGACTGACAGATAGATCCTGATCCCTTAGTCAAGAGAAAGTAAAGCAGTTTTGCTAAATGTAGGGGACTTGGATCCTACGACTTTGCTTGGTCGTTCTTCAGTGAGAGATCTGTATATCTGGTTGTCCTTGCTTGTTTGTTTTCATTTGATGAGCCCCAAACCCACAGACACCAAGTCGATTCAAACTGATAGTGACCTTGTAGTTTGGAGTTGGACTCCCTCATAGGGTTTCCAAGGCCATAAATGTGTACGGGAGCAGACTGTCAACATTTTCCTCTTACAGTGCGACTGGTGGGTTCGAACTACCAACCTTTCACTTAACAACTGAGCATTTAACCGTTGTCCTTCCAGGACTCCTTAGTTCACGTAGTCCTCAGCTTTTCTTCCTTTGGGGAAACACTGGTGTTAGGGTCTCTTGCATTTTGCTGTACTTTAATCTGACATCTTTGCTAACGTTAGTGATTTAATGAAAATCCTTAGGAAACCCTATACAGGGTCGCTCGCTATGTGTCGGAACCGACTCGATGGCACTTAACAACAACAACAACAGTACAGTGACCTGAGGCTCACTTTGAGAAAGTGTGAGGGCAACTGTCATCTGTAGGAAAAGAAAATCATTACCTGTCATTTTAGAGAGAGGAGAAATTGTACGGACAGACCCTTGAGGAACAACTGCCATGCACCATTCTCCCGTCTTCCTGTGAGTTTCTTGTCTTCCTTATCCCATCCTTTTCTTATTCTTGATAAATTCTCAGTTTGTGGTTTTTATTTTATTTTAAGTAGTGAAACATGCTCATGGTTGAAAACAATTTAAACAGTTTGAGAAGTTAAACAACAAAAAAATCTTCCCTGGGGCTCCAGACACCCAGTTCTCCAGGAGATTAAACTTCGAGAGCTCTTTGAAAAGGAATAAACAGTGCTTCTCACTGCGGGAATGACCTGCAGACCTTGTCAAAACACAGTTTCCTGGTCTGCACCCCAGAGATTCTGAGGCTGTAAGGTTGGGATCCGGGCCCTAGGTATTCATCGTGCTTGCCTGAGACCACACTGTAAATGCTGCGAGTAAGTGCCGCTTCTCACTCATAGCTACCCTGTATAGGGTTTCCAAGAAGCAGCTGATGAGTTTGAACCACCAACCTCATGATTCAAATCGACCTGGTGGTTGAGTGCTTATCCTACAGTGCCACACCATTGCTCCAGGAGAAATGCAACAATAGGTCCTGGAGAGCCTCTGGTCCCGGAATTTCCATCTACCATCACTGTATAATACTGTTTTGTGAGTGTTTCTGTTTACCGATGCCTGTGTTGTTGATTCATTAGTATTGCATCCATGGCCAACAGCACTGTGACTCATACCTGAAAGAAGCTTATCTTACACACGTATTTCTTTTTGTAAGACACACCACAGCCTTCTTATGCTTAGGGACGCTAGACTGCTCTTCAGCACTATGCTTCGGGGCCATGTGTGTACAGCAAAATAAAAAGCATAAAAAAAAAAAAAAATCAAAAAGCACCAAAATGCAAAAACCGTAACACTAAACTAGAACGCACAGAGGAGCCTGGGCAGTGAGGTGGTTTGCAATGGGCTGCTCACCTCCTGTGTGGGCAGTTCTAATCCACCCAGCGACTCCATGGAAGAAAGGCCGAGTAAATGAAATCCTTCCATCACGGTTACAACCAAGAAAACTTCCCATGGAGCAGTTCTACTCTAACAAACACATTGTTGGTTGCCACAATTTGGGGGCTGACTCACTCAGCGGCAGCTAACAACACCAAACAGACCACAGAAAAGATACCTGTTTGCAGACTGAAAGCTGAAATAAGAAGGCCGAGTGTCTGTCACCTTGTTCTACCTCAGCGTTACTATGAGTCTGAACACATTCTGCTGCCTTTCCCCTCTGCTTCCCCACAGTGTCAGCCCATCTGCTTTTCTGTCCCTTCAGGACTCCTCAGTCCATACCGTCCTCAGCTTTTCTTCCTTTGGGGAAACATTGGGGGTGGGAGTGAGGGGGTTCTTGTGATAAGCAGTTTATGTAAATCTGTTTGACATAAATAAATACCACTTGGTCTTGGACAGAGTGTTGTCCATGGAACCAGTTTTGTTCACATGGATTTATTGGTTCAGTAATTATTTGGTGGGGGGCCTTTTATGTGCCAGATACTGGGGAGTACTGGAGATAGCAGCAGTGAGTTGGACAGATGTGGCCCCTGACCTCACATGAAGGTTGGGGTGCAGTAGGTGTTTCTGGGATAATCCAGTCCAGGCATAGAGAATGTGAGGACTATAATATATGATCCCCAGGGCTCCTAAGTAAAAATAAGAGTGTCTTTGAAAGTAGAGGAAGTGGAGGAAGCAGCCAAAGAATTGAGGAGTCTTTGTGGATGATCAGAATACTCCTTTGGGTAGGACAGGGAGCCAACAGGGGTCATGAAGGGCAGGTATTTAGTATCAGTGACTTGTAGGATGGCTAGACCTCTTCTGGTTCACGTTCAGTTGAATTCAGTCATTATATTAGGGTACCCAGTAGAGTAAAACAGAGTCCTTGCCCTCAGGGAGTTTGCCATTCTGAAGCATGTGACACAACTCTTAAGAGTCTAGCCCTTTACCATTCAGAGAGCTCCTTGTACTGCATGCTGTCCCAGTGGCAATGGCAAGTGACCATTCCCTTCAGCCTCTTCCCAAATGGGCTATTGCTATAAGAAGAGCCAAAAAGTAAAACAAGTATCATGTTTTATTTTGTATTTATTTCATCCCCTGACATATGTGGCTACCCCAAGGCACTAGCCACATTAAAATTTCTTAGACATCTAGTGAGGAGCTCTGGTGATGCAGTGGTTAAAGTGCTTGACTGTTAGCCATAAGGTCAGCAATTTGAACCTTTCAGTCACTCCATAGGAGAAAGATGTGGCTGTCAGCTTCTATAAAGATTTATGCCTAAAGGACAGCTCTACATTGCCTTAAAGGGTTGCTATGAGTTGGAATCGATTTTGTGTCAATGACTGATTTGGTTTTAGCTATCTATTACTAATCATTTTCAAATAGTTACTGGTAACAAAGGAATCCTGGTAGTGCAGTGGTTAAGCACTCAGCTTCTAATGAAAGGCACCCACCAGTCCCCTTTGTGGGAGAGAGCTGTGTCAGCCTGCTTCCATAAAGATGGTTGTCATAGCAACCCTGTATAGGGTTTCCGAGGAGTGGCTGGTGAACTTGAATGACCAACCTTGTGGTTCAAACCGATCATACAGTCCAGCCCATTAACCCACAGCTCTACACCAGGGCTCCATAAAGATTGTTGTTGTTGTTGTTAAGTGCCGTCGAGTCGGTTCCAACCCATAGTGACCCTGTATAGGGTTTCTGAGGAGCATCTGGTGAGCTTGAATCGCCAAACTTGCAGTTCAAATGGCTTTGCAGTCTGGCGCATTAACCCACACACCAGGACTCCCCATAAAGATTACAACCTTGGAAATCCTATGGGGCAATTGTACTCTGTCATGTAGGATCAGCATGTGTGGGCATCAGTTTGATGGCAACGGGTTTGATTTATGGTTTGGGGCCTGCAACACAGGGAGGTGTGTGCTTATTGGGGTCTGTCCAATTTGGTGACCCAGTGGCATCAACAAATTCTACCCATGAGGAAAGAACCATGGCAGTCTCTATAGACATAGGCTGGTTCAGGAAACAGGAAAGCCCTGAGGATTTCCAGAACAGTGACACTGTTTTTGTAACAGTTGGCAGAGGGAGTTACAGACTTACACTAATTGAGTAAAGACCATCTGGCTTAACTGATGAGAACAGAGGTAGGAAATCAATAGGAAGAAGCTGCCTCATCCATGTTCCAGGGATAAGATGCCCAAGCCTTTGCTTTGGTCCCAGTACTCCAGTTTGAGAGAGTTCAATGTGAAAGTTCTGAAGGCTAATTTAGGAAGATGAGAGACTAAAGCTCAGAACTTTTCCTGGTGATCAGTGAACTACATAGCTCGTATCCAGCAGCCTCTAAGAGACAGGTGAAGTGTGAGGGTCCTACTGAGAGCAGGGGGAATGTTTCTCAGGAATTGAAGACTCCCTTGAAACAGAAGGCAAAGAAGGGTAAATTGTTATTGTTAAGTGCTATCAAGTCGGTTCCGACTCATAGCAACCCTGTATAGGGTTTTTGAGGAGCAGCTGGTGGATTTGAACTGCCAACCTTGTAGTTAGCAGCCCAGTGCTTATCCTTTGGCGTCACAGCAGGATTCATAGGAGGGTAAGTCAGAATTATTAAAGAGATTACAAGAGTGTGGAGAAATACAAGGAGCGTTAGCAAAAGGATGCCATCAGAAAATGCCCAGTGAGGGCTATAGTAAATAGTTAATAAAAATATGGCAGAAGAAAAGGGTTATGGGTCACCTTACTAGGCTAATGAGATTGAGCTGGAAATGTGAATAGGACTGCCAAGCTAGAAAGTTATGCCAATTAGTAATAATGAGGGTGTTTACTCACTTGTAGATTGGCAAAGTACCTCCCTGGGATGAATTAGGGCAAATAATCATTTCCTGTGCTAATGAGTTTACAGAAGAAAAGGAGGAGAAGCCCAGTAGAAGGTGCAGGGAGTATCTGTGTGTGCTGCTGTAATTTAATGATGCTAATATGTTTAAGATGAATGGTCTAGTGCAAAAGCAGAACATCAAGATAATATGTATGTGAGAGCAGAAGTTAGAAAAGCATGAATAGTATTTATGAGAAAACAATGTCATTACATCTGAAGAATATTGCCTACTTAAAAAAAAAAAAAATGAACTAGAACAATGTTAATTACCAAACATATTTTGGGAAGCCCAAAATATGACAAGATTTGAAAAACCATTTGGGGAAGTGTGGTTGAGAAGAGCTAGCTTCCTTTGCCTGCCTAACCTCCTTGGGCCAAGTGGATACGAATTAACATTTGCTAAACATTACTCGGTGTCAGCCACTTTGCTATGTCCTCTATCTGCCTTACTTCATTTTGCCCTCTTAACTCTGGAGGTTGGGATAATAATCTTTATTAATGCTGCCCCAAGAAAAAAGCTTTCTTTGTAAAAATAGGAAGTTGATTCACATGGGAAGAGTAAGGAAACTTATCTAGGTAGCTTATAAATAAAGACAACACGCAATTCAAGGAACATTCCGTAAGTAAAAATAACCAAACCAACTAAACCCACTGCAACAGAGTTGATTCCAACTCCCAAAGATAGTATGTTGTTATTGTTGTCACGTGCCATGGAGTCAGTTCCGACTCATAGCGACCCTGTACAAGGTTTCCGAGGCTGTAAATCTTTACAGGGACAGAAAGCCTCATCTTTCTCCCGCGGAACAGCTGGTAGTTTCGAACTGCTGACTATGAGATTAGCAGCCCAATTCGTAACCACTACGCTACCAGAGCTCCTTTAGAGATACTATAAGACAGAGTAGAACTCTCTGATAGGGTTTCCTAGGCTGTAAATCTTTACAGAAGCCAACTGCCACATCTTTCTCCCACAGAGCAGCTGGTGGGTCCTAATTGTCGACCTTTTGGTTAGCGGCCAAGTGCTTTTCCCACTGTGTCACCAGGGCTCCTAAGTGAAAATAAGAGTGTCTTTTAAAGTAATTGAAGTGAAGGAGCCAGCCAAAGAATCGAGGAGTCTTTGTAAATAATCAGAATATTCCTTTGGGTAGGAAAAGGAGCCAACTGGGATAATAAAATCTTTGCCTTGGTCTTTTTAGAGAAATAGATTTGAAAAACTACCACTCTCAACTAGTCTTTAGAAGCAGAGGTATTAGATCAAGTAATAGTAGATGCACATAATGTTCTAACCCTGGTTGATGAATTGGATGTGGGTAAATCACGGGGACAAGTTGTCGTTCATCCAAGAGTCCTCAAGGATTTCAAGAAGAGATTATGGGGCTGTTGGTTTAAACAAAGTTTCAAAAGTCCAACAGCCCCCTAAATCTCCAGTGTGCTACTTCACTAAAGTGGAAGTAGATTCCTGCAGTCTCAAAAATGGGTGCTCATGGTGCATTCATTAAATAAGTGGACTGTGGAGGATTTGAAAACGCATCCTCTTGTTTAGCCCCTCACCGCACAATCCAGATGGCTGGTTTGCCTGTTGGTCTGGCTCTGCTCCCACTTGGCTCAGGCCTTCTTCTCTTTCTGTGGCCCTGACTCCAGTGAGCCCTGCAGCCCAGGTACGGTGTTGCCTGCTTCACAGCAGGTAGCCCTAGGTCTTGATCACCCTTGCATGTAGCAAAAGTAAAATGGAGTCAGAATTTGTGCTAAACAAGACCAAAAGGCCAGTACCAGTCAGAATCCAAATCTTACAAGGAACACCAAGAAATATGGAACATAGGAGATGGGGTAAAGGTCATTCAGTCATCCAGCAGGTATCTTCTGAGCTCCTAGTGTATGCTAGAGTGGGGACGCAAATATGCATGAGACAGCAATTATGAAAAGGATAAATAAGTAAACAATTTTAGTATGTCAGCCTTGGCTCTGCTGACATTTTGGACTGGACAATTAATTCTCTTTGTGGGAGGACTGTTCTGTGCATTCCTGACCTCTACCCATTAGATGTCAGTAGCTACCTGCCCCTTGCCCTTCACAGCCCACACAGATGTGACAACCAAAAATGTCTCCAGACATTGCAGAAAATCCCCTGGGGGCCACCCCGGTTGAGAAGCACTGCAGTAGAGTATGATAGCTGAATGGAGAGAGAACAGGAGGTTCTGGGAGCATGTTGTAGGGTGATCTGGGAAGGCTTCTTTGAGAAAGTCATCATGTCATAAGTGGAGACCTGAAGGCTGAACAGTCATCTGGTGAAAGTTTGAAGGAGAAGAGTCAAGGATGAGAGAAACAGCTAGCTGTGAAGACCTGTGGGAGGAAGCCATTGGCTTGTGCTGGGAACACTCCTTTAATGCACAACCCTATCTTTCCTGAAACCAGTTGCCTCCCTCTTCTGTCTACCCCTTACTTTGATCCTTTCTCCTTTCTAGAAGGACACTAGTTTCCATTTCTGAGTGAAAACCCTGTTTGTCGCATGCTGTGTGATGAGGTGTGATGGCCCTTCTTCAGCATGTATCTTCTGGGTTGGTGTTGAATCCGCACTGTAACTCAGGGGTGTGATGGTGCACCTCCAACACATATCTTCTGGGTGGTGTTGAATTCTCCTTGTAGCTCAGGGGTGTGACCTTCCTCAGTAGCAGTAGCTGACCTTGAGCATAATTAGGTCTAGTACCCTACAACTGCTTCCAAGCAAGAGATTTCATTTAATCCTCTCAGAAAATCCTCAGTCAGTGGTATCACGTTCATTTTACAGATGAGTAACAGCCCTGATTTCACACAACTAATGAGGGGTGCAGCTCAGAGTTGTATTCCCAGACCAGACCCTGTATTACTATTTGTCAGGCAGCTTAGGGGTGACACCTAGACAGAGGGCAGTGGAGAGACCTCAGCCCAAGTCTCCCCCTCCCCGCCCCTCTCCCACCAGCCTAGGGTTGTTGGTTTGGTTTGGTTTGGTTTTTTCCTTTTCTTTTTGGGTCACAGTTGCTTGCTTTTCTCTTCCCTCTGTGGTTTTCTCAGGCAGTGCCCCATGCAGTCTTCCCATGATACTATCGAAGTAATCAAAAGGACGTTTTCATAGACATGTCAGTTCCTCACACATGCTATAGAGTTAGCTACAGAGACAAGCCCTTCCTCACTAGAGGATGCTTTTGATCTTTTAAAGAGTCAGGGTAAACACTCTGCATTTGAAAGCATTTACTAATTGTAACACTGCAGGTTTGACACTTGCTCGCTTGCTATAGGATGGTTACATAACTTCTCTTACATCAAGCCTCAGTTTCCTCATCTGAAAAAATGGCAATAGTAAGTGTTCTTGGAAAATGCTGACTTAGTACAGTGCTGACTTAGTACAGTGCCAGAAGATATAGTAAGCACTTAACGCCTGGTAGCTTCGATGGTGATAGTTTAGCATCGTTATTATCACTAACTGGGAGTCCTGGTGAGGCGCTGTGGGATAATGCACTGGACCACAAGGTCGATGGTTCAAACTCACCAGCTGCTTCTCAGAAACCCTCTACATGGTTGCTGTGAATCAGAACCAACTCTAAGGCACTAACAACAACATGACTAACTAATTAAAGAGAATTGGTGTCACTCGTTCTCACTTGGGCTTGTGTTCTTTCATCCTACCTTGCGTACCTGTTATGAGCAGAGCACTATTTGGAGTGCTTCAGGTACCTGAGTGAGCAAAGCAAGTAAAGTGCCTGCTCTCAAGGGGGTTGGTGCCTTCTGGTTGGGGAGATTTGCAATAAATACATAGGTGGTGACAAGAGCTAAAATGAAAATAAAGGCGAGCAAGCGGGCAGAGTGATGAGGTGTTCAATAAAGACCTTTGTCTGGTAGAGACGTAAGTCAGAAGGTGACCCTGAGAGAACCGTGGGAGAAGGGAGCTCCTGGTGGGGGGGACTAGGGCATATAAAGGCCCTGGCTGGTGTGTCACCCACAGCCATGCTTTCTGTCTTTACAGGTTGAAAAAGCAAAAATTGAAACAATTTTTCTGAAAACCTGTCCAATGGGAAGCTGGTGCATTCTGTAACACCTCTGTGGATGTAATTTTCTTGTATGTCCCTCATATTTCTTCTGGGATGTATATGTAACAAAGCATTTGTTATTTCAACATTAATCATTTAGGGACATTCATCATGCTCATCCTGATATGCAATCATTGCCGTTATCCATCCAATTTTCCCATCACCCTCAACAGAAGCTCAGTGTCCCGTAAGTAACAAGTCCCACCTCTCCCCCTGACTTTCACCTGCCCCAGGTTGTTGTTGTTGAGTGCTGTTGAGTCGGTTCCGACCCATAGCAGCCCTGTATAGGGTGCTATGTGAGCTTGAACCATCAACCTTATGATTCAAAGTGCATTGACCCACAGCACCACATCAGGACTCCAGCCTGGTAGCTAGGAATAAACTTTGGTCACTATGTATGTGGTTGTTTTAAGTTGGAGCATATAATATTTGTCTTTCTGTGTCTGACTTACATTTTCAAGGTTCATCTGTTGTAACATTTATCAGCGCTTCATTTCTCTCAGTGGCTGAATAATGTTCCACTACCTGCACATTCCACTGTTTCTTTTTGCATTGAGTCATCTATTGATGCACACCTGGGTTGTTTCCCCCTTTTGGTTATTGTGAATAATGCTGTAATGAACATTGGTGCACAAGGTCGGCAATTCAAACCCACCAGCTGCTCCTTGGAAACCCTGGACAGGATCTCTATGAGTTGGAATTGACCTGGTGGCATTTAGCATTAACAACAACTTGTTAAAGAAACTTTGTTAATTGCCCTGCAGGATGGTCTGTCCTTTTTAGAGCACCTCGCATTCATGTTCGATATTTACTTTTTATAAATACAGCAGGCCTTGCAGTCCAGGTGGATCTGTCTTAGATTCCCTTGTCTTAGGTGTGTCTGTGGTCATAGCGGATGCTGCTCATGGTTTTAAAAGCGTAAACTGGGTGCCTGGCTAGGAAGGACACTGTGTTTGCTTGATCACAGGTGTACTGAGAGTGGAGGGTGGTAATTGGGGTAATTGCCAGGTAATTGGGGAGATGCAGGGAGAGTGCAAGTACCTTTGCTCTGGGGAGATCATCACCAAGTTGGGAGGAGAAGATGAAGCATGAACTGGAAGGATGAACACAAAGTAGCAGGGTGCTGGGGAGTCAAGTACGAACTCAAGTCCCAGCCTTGACACTTAACAGCTGTGTGATCTTCAACAAAGTCACTTTACCTTTCTGAACCTAATTTCTCATCTTTAAAATGGGGACAGTAATAAGCTCTGCTGATTAAGACTTCTGAGAAAAGCAGGCAGCATGGGCCCAGTTAAACAATCAGAAACTGACTGAAACTAAGCGGATTAACATCAGAGCTCAAAATCTAAACTGATATATATATATCTTTTTTTCTTTTTTTTTTTTTTCTTTCTCAAACAGGTTCATTGAGGCTTCTTCCTAATAATGTTAAGGGTTACCAGTTACCACCAGGCACTTTCTTCTGTGCCAGTCCTATGCTCAGCACTTCACATTGTCTTATTTTAGGTCCTCAGCAACCCTGTTTGACAGATCACAGAACTAAAGCTCAGAGAAGTCATTTATGCACATTCAGCTACTTAATGAACTGGGATTTGAACCAAGGCAGATTAATTTCAGAGCTCAAAATCTATATATATATATATTTTTTTTTTTTCCTCAAACAGGTTCATTTTCTCATTAGATTTTCTCATTAGAAAGATGGAACTATTATATCTATCTTATAGAATTATCCAAAAAAATCATGGAAAATTTGAATGAAAAGATAATGAAAATTTTCCATGGACTTATTGAAGCCCCCTTGTGTATTCAGCATATAGCCAAATGCACAAAAGTAGGATGTTATAAAATACTAAATTTTGTGCCAGTGGTTTGGGTGATTCTAGGATATGTTAAATCATTCAGAGATATCTGTAAATATGGGAATGCAATGGCTCCATGTGATAAGCACAGGACTGCGAATACAAGGTCTGTAGTTTGAACCCACCAGCCACTTCACAGGAGAAACATGAGGCTTTCTGTTCCCTCAGAGAGGGAAACCCTATACAGGGTTGCTATGAGTCGGAACCAAATGGACATTACTTAGCAACAACATACGTGAACATAGTAGGTGTGCAGAGAAGGGAGACGTTTACTTGGGTTGTGGTGAGGGAGGAGGTTGGTGGGATCTAGTGGTTCAGGCCATTACAGGAGGGGAGCAGCCCAAGCAGGGAGATTTGGCCAAAAGAAAGGTTAAAAAATACTAACTTTTAACTTACTAGGTGTGCTATTAAATATTTAAGTGAGTGTTTAAATGACTGGGTTCTCTAGGGAAGTAAAACTCATGATGCACATATCCATATGTTGTTGTTGTTAAGTGCCGTGGAGTTGATTCCAACTCATAGTGACCCTGTGTAGGATTCCCGGGGCTATACATCTTTGTGGGAGCAGAAAGTCTCCTCTTTTTCCTGCAGAGTGACTGGTGGGCTGAAACCACTGACTTTGTGCTTCACTCAAACTGCTGACTTTGTGCTTCAAAGTCCAGTGCTTATCTACAGAGCCATCAAGCCCCCTATATATTTAAAGATTTATTTCAAATAAGTGACTCACGCAGTTCTGGAGCCTGGCAAGTCTGACTGGAGGCTTCTCTTCACTCACGTGATTACTGGGGCTGACTTACCCACAGTCTGCAGGTCAGATCAGAGGACAGGCTGCTGTTCACTCAAGTCCCAACAACTGGAGGCCAGGTGATGACAAGCTGGGTGCAGGATCCAGAGCATTCATGTATACAAGGCTTCCAAAAATTTATGGAAGCTTTCATTATCTTTCCATTCCCATTGTCCACGAACTTACCGGTGCTCCCCCCATATAGTGTATGCAAGTCACACCCTGAAAAAACTCCCCTTGCCATAGAGAAAAGATTGGACTTGAGTAAGGGTGGGACTTGAGTCACACCCCGCACTAATCCTACCTCACTAACATATAAAGCTTACGTTTTACAGCATGTACAATGGAGGAAACATACAGAATATCACAAATTGAGGATAACACATCGGACAGATACAACACCGGGGATCATAGCCTAGCCGTGTTTACACATAACTCCCAAAGTCAGGGAAAACACACACTTTAAGAACACCTGCTGTAGTAAATTGCAAAAAGAGGCAATGAAGAACCTGGGTGTTCTACAGAGAACGCAACCCAGGTTCAGTGAGGAAAAGGCGCCATGATGCAGGCTGGGAAGCGGAAGGCACTCTGGGAGTCGGTGGTCTGTGGTTCCTTTCCGGTGAGGGTCTCACCACCCTGTGGCCCAATATCATGCATCCCTGTAGCTTCTATTTTCTTATGAATGAAACAAGGCCTAGATGAGGTCCTTTCAGTTCCTCAGTTCCATGGCTCTCTAAAATTATTTTTAAAGCTGAGGAAAAAAACAACTAACTATGGAAAACAGATTTCAGTCCTTATTAGGTTGCAAAATGGGAACAGAGACAGAACCTAGTATTGAGAAAGAATTTCAAGAAACATTTGAGCAGAGACATCTTTGATATTGAGTAGATAAGACACCATGGCTATTCAGATCAATGCTGGGCTTGAGTTACAACGCAAGAAAGGAATCACAGGAGGAACCAGAGGAAAAGGACAAAAACATCTCCCAGATGCAAATGGGAATTTGTAAACAAGCGGCTGGGGAGGGGTGGGGGGAATTACCTGATGCCCTAGTAGTCGGATCACTTCTGATCCATAGGGACCCTGTATAGGGTTTCTGAGGAGCAGCTGGTGAGCTTGAACCACAGCAACTTTGCAGTCTAACGCATTAGCCCACAGTGCCACGCCAGGACTCCCTACTACTGCTGACACAGGAAAATGTGCTGTGGTGATGGCGGTAGACATGAGTCCCAGAGCCTGAACGCTCAGGATAGGCGGGCTGGGGCAGCTCAGAGGGTGATACTGGTGAAGGTTCTAGAGCACTGGGAAAGAGATCACGCCTCTGTGTGGGGGCCCTGAAGGGGTCTGGCCCACAAGTCTGGAGACTTGTTTGCAGGGGTTGAGTGAGTGCCAGCCAGGCAGGGCAAGACTGGCATGTGACACTCAGTGGTGTCATGTGGAAGATGTGGGAGGAGGGTATTTGGGGACCTCTGAGTCTGAATTACAAAAGAACCTAGGTGAGTGAGGTCAGCAGCTAAGCAATTGTCTGCTCTGCCTAACTATATGTTAGAGAAGTCAGATTCTGACTAAGAATCCCAGAAGAGAGGAAAAGGGACCATTACAACATGAGTCAGACAAACTGGATCAGACCTCCTCCCCCACCTCCTCCACCTCACAACACCAGCGACCACCAGCGTCTCCTATGTGCCAAACACTGGGCTAGGCTCTTTAGCTGTGTTCTTTCCAAACCTCACGTCAGCCTGTAACTTGAACGTTATGATCTATGTCCCCGTTTTACTGCATTCCTCGTTTACCTCATTTTGAACTTCAAAACTAAGGATGGCGGAGAGGAGGATTCATACCCAAGTCGACCTCACTCCTTTCATGAGACCCAATATGAATTGTGTTGGTTTTCAGTCCATAGCGATTGTACCAGTTTACCAGACTTTGAGTAATGCAAAAGATAACGTTACTGAGCATTATTGGTTGTTTCGGTTTTTTTTCATTGTTATTTTAAAACATACAAAAGTGGTATCTTTGTATTCCTTTCATGTGCATTTCTTTGATAACAATGTATTCACTGTTTGCCTTCCTAGATGAACTGTCTTCCTGTTGTTTGCTCATTGACAGCCCCTCATGTCACAAATGACAATATGATTCAGGGAGTTTAAGCGACCTGTACAAGGCCACACACCTGGCTATTGGAAGGGTCAAGTAGCCAGCCCCTCCTGACTGATTTCTCCACCCCACTGCCCTTGGCTGTGCTCCCAGCATCCAGTCCAGACACCTTTGTGGGAGGTATACACAGCCCCACTCACTCCCACGGGCTGTCCAGGAAGAAGAAAGAACAGGACAGGCAGCTCCGTGACCAAAGCAGCCCGCCATGAAATCCTTCCTACAAAAAAACCTTGGAATCTCCTCTCATGAAAAATATAGCAATTACTCAGACCCAATTTAAGCTAACTGGTTGTTTTGAAATTTTAAAAGAAGAAGAAAAGCAGTGGAGAGGAGGCAGGTGGCACATTTTTAAAGTGTTTTCACTGAAGATTTTTAAAAGCTCATCTAAAAACCAGCTAATAAAATGCCCGATTCAAGGACAATGGATAGACCCAAGCTCTCACTGTGAATTAAGAACTTGTTGGCAAATCTGCCATTTAATGAATCCTGACTGTCCTGCTAAGTGCTTCTGTGGGATTAGCTCATTTAATTCTCAGAACCATCTAAACAAGCAACCAAACAAAATAAAAACACCCCACTGCTCTTGAGTTGATTCCCACTCACAGTGACCCTACATTACGTTTCCAAGACTGTCAATCTCTACAGGAGCAGACAACCTCCTCTTTCTCCCAAAAAGCAGAGGTAGGTTTGAACTGCTGAATTTGTGATTAGCAGCCCAACACTTAATCCACTGTGCTACCAGGACTCCTTGACAAGAAGTTACTGTTGTTCAGGGCCATCAAGTCAGTTCCAACTTAGTGACCCTGTGTAGAGTTTTCAAGGAGCAGCTGGTGAGATTGAACAACTGACCTTGTGGTACACACCACCTTGCGGTCCGTTTTATAGATAAGCAAACTGGGACCCAGGGGGATTAAGATATTTTTCAAGGACACAGGTTGTTGTTGTTGTTGTTAAGTACAGTTGACTCAGTTCTGACTTACAGTGACCCTAATATAGGGTTTCCAAGGTGTGGTTGGTGAACTTGAACTGCCACCCTTGGGGTTCAAACCAACCTTGCAGTCCAATGTATTAACCCACAGAGCCACACTGAGACTCCTACCATATACTCTTAAGGACCCATAGGTAGCCAGAGAAATGCCCAGCATGCAGGAGGACAATCTTTATAAAAGCAAATCATTCCAACCTCTTCAAATAATCACATCTGGAAAATAGCACCCAAAAGACCACTTGTGGAGCCCCTCCCATTCTTTCAGATTAGCATCAACCCCATTTCAGCTCATGGTGTGGCGCTCTAGGATCATCACTGGACTAAGAACCACAAGGTTGGTGGTTCAAACACACCAGCTGCTCCTGGGTAACCCTATCTGAAATAACCAAAACGGAAGCACCTTGCATTCTCCTGGACTATTTCTTATCCCCCCACCCCCCATCCACCATCTGGCTTGTGTACGTGTGTACGTATATATACCCCAACTCACTCACACCCTAAAGCAGCTAAGAATAAAATGGGTTCAAATGACCCAAGCAAACAGCTGGTTGGAATTACAGACCGTGAGGCTGATGGGCACCAGGCCAGTACATTCTAATTTCATGTGTACCAACAAGCTCGTATCTCCTTTATAAAGACAGGAGGCATTTTGATTTCATTAATCTTGGCAGGCGCCTTTTCAGTGTAAATTCCTCTTGGCCCTTCCTAAGAAAATGAGGAACAGCTGATTCTTGTCTTGTTTAATGTATGGTTTTACGTTCTACTTTTATGAGCTGAGTAGGATGAGCTGAGAGAAGTGTCCTTCAAGATGGCCCTCAGATGCCTTGTGTTGCCTCTAGCAACAAAGGTTTATTTTATCAACACACAGAGAACACCAAAACCTAATCAAACCCATGACCATCAAGTCGATTCTGACTTATATCAACCCTGTATAGGGTTTCTGAGACTGTGAAGCTTTACAGGAGCAGGAAGCCTCATCTTCTTTTGCGGAGTAGCTGGTGGGGTGGGTCTGAACTACCGACCTTTCGGTTAGCAGTCCAGTGCTTATCTTATACATACAGTGCTTTGATATAGTAGGCATGGTTCAAAACATTGTATACATAACATCCTCATCACAGCCCCATGGAGGGGAAACTGAGGCACCGAGAAGTAAAGCAACCTGCCCACTGTTACCCAGATGCACAATGGCAGAGCTAGAATCAGGACTCAGTAGTAAACAGTTGCCATTGGTTCTGACACAGACTTGATTATGCTCCTGTGGGTTTTTCTCGCTCAGAGAGAAACCCTGAAGTTCATGTATTCTATGACCCTGGTGGGGAGTGAGTCAGCCTGTTTATTTGGGTGATTTCTTTCCTGAGAAAGCAATCTGTTGAATGAATGAACAAATGAAAAGTGACCTTTTTTGGCTTCTGTTTGCCCACTTTGATTTTTTTTTTCTTTTGATCATCTTGTGACCTAAGTTAAATACTCAGCCCCTATCTACTGTGGCACAGTGGACTCTCTGCATCCTCTGTGCATTTGACCTCTTCCTCTAAAAATAAGGGCCGACAGCATGCTCATATTCTATATAGGACAGACGATAGTTTTACTAGGTGAGAGTGGTTTATGCTTCAGAGAAGCTTCACATGTGGAATGGCGTTATCTGTGTACTACTGGAAGTCCCAGGTTGTAAACATCTGGCTTAGATTACCCTCACTTATGAACCAAACTCCACGAAGCTTGTGATATTAAAAATTCACTATCCACACCATGGCTCACAATAACAAATAGGTGCTACTTTGCTACATACACTTAAACATGATTATGATTGTATTATTATGTTCAAGATGTTTTAGTATCTCTGCAAGTGTTTCTTTCATGTTTTTTATGCATAGAAAGGTACATTATACACTATCTACTAAGACAAATATTTGACTTAACTGATGTTCAGACTTATGTACAATTCCATTTAAAGGCAGATTTAGGCACAGAATTCATTTGTAATCCAGGGACTGCTTGTAATTCATTTTCAGACATTTGGGGAACACAGTGGCTCTATAACTTAAGCACTGGACTTCGAACCGCAAGATCGGTGGTCCAAGACCACCATCCGCTCTACAGAAGAAAGATGAGACTTTCTGCTTCCACAAAGATTTACAGTGTCAGAAAGTCTACACAGGGTCTCATTGAATTGGACTGGACTCAATGGCACTTAACAACAATCACAGACATTTAGCTTAAAATTCAACATGTGCTTTCTCCAAAAATGAACCAAACGTAACCATCTCTCTAATACATTATCCAGGACATCTGAATCTTAGGTTTTAATGATTCCTCTGTGACTCTGGTGTATATGTTGGTAGTGGGACAGGAAGTGCTACTCACAGGCCTCTTTGGGACAACAGGAAAACTACAGAATGGGAGGTCAGCAAAAGGGACCCACCCTCTAGGGCGCCTCAGGTCAGTGGTGGCAAACATGGGACCAGAAGCAGAATGCTTGCCTCCAGCTCCGTAACAAGTCTAGATTAAAGTGGTCTGAACTGACCAGTGCTGGAGTCCCTGGGTATGCAAATGGCTGATGCATGCTTGGCTGCTAATCCAAACATTGGAGGTTCAAGCCTACACCAAAAGACCTCATTAGAAAGACCTGCAGATCTACTTCTGAGAAATCAGCCACTGAAAACCCTGTGGGAAGCTTCTGATACACCTGAGGGTTGCCTTGAACTGGAGTCAACTCGGCAACAACTGTTTTTTTCAGGAAGTGTGATGCGAATGCCCTCTGGGAAGCCAGTGTTCAGAGGTCCCCTGGTCCACCTGACCCCTTCATCTTCATCCATCTCCCAACACCAAGGATCTCTGTCTGTTGTCTCAGGCCTTCTGGGCTCCAGGGGGTTGTCTCTGAGTCTGTAAACATATAAGTCAAAGTTTACTTTCTTCTACACAATTGCTTCCTCTTTGTCTGACTGGCATTACCATCCACCTGGTGTCCCTTCTGGAAACCTTGGGTAGGATTGCAAACTCAGGTCCCCGGGTCACTGTGCATCTTGAAGATTTGTATATTTGGGCTCAAAGAGCCCTGGTGATACAGTGGTAAAAGTGCTTAGCTGCTAACAGAAAGGTTGGTGGCTTGGGGGACCCACCAGCTGTTCTTTAAGAGAAAACTGTGGCAGTCTGCTTCGGTGAAGACTTCTATATAGCCTTGGAAACCCTGTCGGAGCAGTTCCACTTCCTTCTCAAATCAAAAGCCACTGGAGGGCAACAGGTTTAATGGGAGTTTTTTTGCATTTGGATCTTTATTTAAGTCTCATCTGCCAACACGCACTGTCCGCCAACTCAGGGAGCAGAAACTGTCACAGGTTTCGCAATCTTTTGTTTAGGAGTTGCCTTTGTGGGAGCCTTAGCAGCAGCCAGTGCTGCCTTTTTAGGTGCTTGCTTAGCCTTTTTTGTTTTTGCTTCCTTGGCAGCCCTGATGGTCTGTTCTCGTTGAGCCTTTCAGCCTTCTGATTTCTCCTGCATTCTATCAGCAAGAGCTGCACCATGATGGCCCTCTGGAATTAGACTGCACTGTGGGTTCTTTTCTTTTGAATTTCTTCCGATTGCCGTTTTTGTGCTTTCTTCTGTAGAGGACAGTCCAGTTTATCTGCTGAGGATTCCTCTTAGAAAGGAATGCATTAAAAAACTGGAAACCCTTCCCATGGGTCCTGGCGTAGCATCTCCTGCGTCGCGGTAGATTTTGCGCCTGCTGAAGCTACAGTTTCGACTTTCACGTTGCGGCTGCAGGGAACATGGAAGATCATGAAGAGCTTCATAATGTTGTTTAATTTTCACTGATATTTTACTTGTAATTCCACTTAAATAGTTGTGTATCTGGTGTCTTTTGAAGTATGTGAGGGTCTAGCAGTGCAGAGCCTTCGTTTTTCAAAAGGCCTGATCAACACTGCTGTCCCTCACACAGCAAATGGGCCTCCAGCTCTCCATGGTCCCATGTGGTTCCCTTCTCTCATTTATGTTACCTGCCTGCATACTGCAGGCATAAGAACCTTTTGTTGTTGTTGTTGTGTGCTGTGGAATCGGTTCCGACTCATAGTGACCCTGTGCAGGGTTTCTGAGGCTGTAAATCTTTACGGGAGTAGAAAGCCTTATCTTTCTCTCATGGAACAACTGGTAGTTTCAAACTGCTGACTGTGAGATTAGCTGCCCAATTTGTAACCACTGTGCAAGCAGCCCTTGTCTTAGTGCTGTCTCCTGAACTCTTTGCCTCCTTGGATCTCTTTGATCCCATTGTCTTTTCTCTCAATTCCATTCCTTGTTGTTTATCACAACAGCCTCCTAATTGCCCTTTTTGCTTCCTTTCTCAAAACCTTGCCCCAAAACTCTTTTCATGGTGCCCGTTGCTGTCTTTGTGAGCTTTTTCAAAACTAAGGGGCTGACTTTGACATGACATTCAAAGCCCTTTATAATGTGCCCCTAATTATCCCAAGGACAGATGAGTGGATTTGAACCACCAACCTTGCTTGTAGCAGCCCATACTTAACCCACTGTACCACCATAGCACTTTTCTATAGTTTCATGTCCTAAAGATGGAATTGCTGAGTCTTAGGCTATGCACACTACTGTAATGGATAAAGTTTCCTGGGTGACACAGCTGACTCAAAGTTGGAGGTTTGAACCCACCCAGCAATGTATGAAAGGACAAACTTGGTGATCCTTAGCCATAGATTGCAGGCAAGAAAACCCTTCTCTGCACCACATGGAATCTCCTAAGTCACAAAACAAAAACAAGGCCTGGAAAGGGTACTCATAATCACAATGATCCTTGACAGATTCCCAAGTCCACTTCACTGTCCTCCCACTAAAAGGGTCTTGTGTTCCCTATTCACTCCACTGGAGTTCTGATAAGGCACTATAGGATAAGCACTGGACTGCCAATCGCAAGGTCAACATTTCAGGCCCACCAGTGGCTACCGGAAAACCCTACAGAGGGTTGCTATGAGTCAGAACTGACTTCATGGCGCTTCACCACAGTAACAATGTTCATTCCGTGATTTCGTGAACACGAATTCCCATCTTCACCTTCCAATCCTCTATGCGCTCGTGCTGCCAGGTTCTGTAGAGTGAAAGTCCCTCTTCTTTTCCCATTGCTGACTTATCATGCCTTCTCCGCTGTGCTCTCGTTTTTGCTCTTGCTCTTAGCAGAAATCTTCATTCAGCAGAGTTTTCTTGCACTTTCCATGTCAAGGAGACTTAGAGAAAAATGAAGTCTGTGTGTTGCTGGCTGTGACGATGCTTCACGTGGTGCTGGTTGGAGTTAATACTTGGAATATTAATTACCTGGCCTTTCTCGTGGACTGTGAGTCAGAGGAGAACCAAAACCAAAACTAAACCTCAGTAAATGGGGTGTCAGCGGTTGTCCTGGTTGCTAATGGACCGTTTTCATGCCTTGCTGACATCTTGGTTCTCAGATCTGTGACTTTTAACTCCTGCAGTGATGCTTCTTGTTGTTGTTGTTGTTAAGTGCCGTCAAGTCAGTTCCGACCCATAGCGACCCTGTGTAGGGAGGGTTTCCAAGGAGTGGCTGATGAGCTTGAACCACTAACCTTGTGGTTCAAACCAACTTTGCAGTCTAGTGTATTAACCCACAGCGCCACATTTGTTGTTGTTGTTGTTGTTGTTAAGTGCCGTCGAGTCGGTTCCAACCCATAGCGACCCTGTACAGGGTTTCCGAGGGTGAAAATCCTTACGGGAGTAGAAAGCCTCATCTTTCTCCCGCGGAGCGGCTGGTAGTTTCGAACCGCTGACCTTAAGGTTCGCAGCCCGATTCGTAACCACTACACTACCAGAGCTCCTTAGGAGTCACTAATTCCCACCCAGTCACTAAGTTCCAGTTCTAGGCTCACGTGAGCAGTTTTCCATCCTTGACCATATCACAAAGGACGGTGCATGCAGTAAACATGAACAGACTTCCTGAAGCACTTGGCATGTACTATGTCATATTATATAGTCTTTGTTTTTCAGAAAAGCAATTGAAGCACTAAGATATTAATGACTTGCCCTAAACTTCAGGCTGGCTAGTGGCCTGTTGTTGTTAAATGCCTTTGTGTCAGTTCCAACTCATAGAGAACCTGTGTAGAGTTTCCAAGGCATGGCTGGTGGGCTTGAACTGCCCATCTTGTAGTTAGCAGTCCAATACTCATCCTATAGTGCCATGCCAGGACTCTACTTTTCTAGACTATAGAAACCAGATCCTGATTCCCAACCTCTTACCATTTTCTGCCAGCCTTTGTGTTTACACATGGAGGGAAATTGCTTTGCTTTGATTTATATATTATTGTAGATTTTCCTGTGAACCAGAAGAAAATGAGAGTTTAACTTTTGTTTTGTTTTGGTTGTTCTTTATTTGATTTTTCTAATTTTATTTATTTACTTATTTATTTTTAGCATGTATCTACCAGGGTCACTGGAGTACTGGTGAGGCACTGTGGGTTAATGCGCTGGACTGCAAGATTGATTTGAACCCAAAGGTCGCCGGTTCAAGTTCACCAGCCACTCCTCGGAAACCCTATGCAGGGTCATTATGAATCGAAACCTACTTAACATTGAAACACTTAACAACAACAATCAGGGTCACTATGAAGCAGAAACGACTTGAGGGCACTTAACAACACAACCTTCCAGTCAGTTACCCATCCCCCCTTCCCCTCCCGCTCATGGTAATCATCAAAGATTGTCTCTTTCAGTGTGAAACCTTTCTCTTTGGACTTTTTTACAATAGTGAACTTATATAATACTCGTCCTTTTGTGCCTGTTCATTCAGCATAATGGCATCCAGGTTCATCTATGCCATAAGATATTTCACAGATTCATTACGCATCTTTAATGTTGCATAGTATTCTTTGAGTGTATGTACCAAAGTTTGTTTATCCACTCTTTCATTGATGGGCATTTAGATTGTTTCCATCGTTTTGCTGTTATACATGCATATATCTGTGTCTCAGCTCTTATTTCTCTAGGATATGTACCAAACAGAGGGATTGTTGAGTCAAATGGTATTTCTGTTTCCAACTTTTTGAGGAAGTGCCATAGCATTTTGCACAGTGGCTGCACCATTTTACAGTCCCACCAGCAGTCTAGGAGGATTCCCATGTCTCCATTCTCTTGACAGCATTTGTTGTGTTCCTTTGTTTGTTTGCTTGGTTCTTTTTTCCTGTTTTTTATTTCTTTTTTCTAAACTGTGCTATTAATTCTGGAGTGAGATGGCATCTTATTGTTGTTTTGGTTTGTATCTCTAATGGCTAATGATCATAACATTTCTCCATGTTTGTTGGCCACCTGAATGTCTTCTTTGGTGAAGTGCCTGTTTATGTCCTCTGCCCATTTTAAAATTGCATTTTTTGTCTTTTTCTTTTTGAGATGTTGAAGTTTTCTATAAATTTTAGAAATTAGTGCCTCGTCTGATAAGTCATTACCAATCCCCCCCCCCCCCCAGTTTGTGGGTTCTTTTAGCATTCTTTTGGTGAAATCTATTGATGCACATAAATGTCTAATTTTTAGGAATTCCCATTTATCTAGTCTGTTGTCTTCTGTTGGTGTGTTTTCAGTTATGTTCGATAGTGTATTTAGGCCATGTACTAGTACCTCTATGTTTGTCTCCATTTTTTCATTGATGATCTTTATAGTTTTATATTTTACATTTAGGTCTATGATCCATCTTGAGTTTGTTTTTGTATGTGGTATAAGATACGAGTCCTGCTGCATTCTTCTGCAAACGGATATCCAGTTTTGCCCGTACCATTTATCAGAAACTATCTCTTCCCCATTTAGAATATTTCTGCCCCTTGTCAAAAATCAATTGTCTGCTCTTTTGCCTTGGTGCGTTCCTCAAGGCAAGATGGGTCACCAGCAACTGTACTGGAGCCTCTTGTGAAATTCTTCCAGGATTCCCACTCTTAACCACACGTGCTCAAACCGGCATGGACTTATCCGGAAATACAACCTTAATATGTGCCGTCAGTGCTTCCGTCAGTATGCACAGGATATAGGCTTCATCAAGTTGAACTAAGCAACCATCTTGGAATGGATTATCCAAGACACCTGTACCCAACTAAAACAATGCCAGCACTTTGTACATAAAATAAAATGTTCACTTATGGCTGTTTTAATGTGAATGGAATAAGTAATTGGTTATGAAAAACTTAAATATATATTTATCTTCCTCAATGGATTCATTTTAATGTTTTCATGAATAGGGTGAAAGTTTACAGAACAGATCAGTTTGTCATTCAACAATTAATACATATTTTGTTTCATTAACTGCAATCCCCACAACATCACTAACTTATCTTACTTCCTCCTTGTGCTTTCTGTTTCCACGAGTCTTTAGTTTTCTTCATTCTTCTTTCCTTTGGACAGGGAGAGACCAATACTTGCACATTTTGTGGTGCCTCTAGTTGGTACTGACTCATAGCAACCTTGTGCACAACAGAATGGAACTGCCTGGTTTTGTGCCAGCATCACCGTAGTTGCTACTCTTGAACTCATTGCTGCTGCCACTGTGTCAGTCCATCTCGATGGGGTCTTGCTCTGACTCTTCACCAAGCATGATGTCTTCCTTCTCCAGGGGCTGGTCCCTCCGGATAATATGCCTGAAGTATGAGAAGAAATATTGACATGTTGGCTTCTAAGGAGCATTCTGACTGTACTTCTTCCATTAGATTTATTTCTTTTTGTGTTCCATGGTACTTTTTTATACTCCCAACATCCTAACTCTAATGCATCAGTTCTTCTATGGCCTATTCATTGTCCAATTTTCACATGCATATGAGATGATTGAAAATACCATGGATTGGGTCAGGTGCACCTTAGTTCTCAAACTGACATCTTTGCTCTTGAACTTTTAGATGGCTGTGTTTAAGACCCCAGTTGTGACTCTCCAATGTAGAACATTGTGGACTATATTAGGCCAATTGACCTTGGTGTTCCTGAGCCCATGGGCCAGTGACTCGTTCTCTGATGGTATTTGGTTATATTTAACAAATTTTCATAACTCCCCTTTGTACTCCACATTCATGGACATATTTGTAGGCAAATAACCCCTTTGCAAATATATTCTGTCAAACTTACATAGATTTTTGGGCATATGTCCACTCAAACACCCTGTAGGTGCAAGTTTCCATGCACCTACACATAATAGGATTGTGTATGTAACAGTTTTACCTCTGTTACCATTTACTCTTGTACTCCCAATGGATTTATCTTTTAAATACAGGGCTTATTCATTTCTCCTATTTAACTTGGAAAAGGTTACCATTGGAGGAAGCAGAGTAGATTTTCTTTTTAAATCCACTAGTTTTTTAAATACTTCCATCATGGTAAGTACATACTATATTGTATAAAGAAGCACTTGGCATATTTGCTGAGATAAATTGTCTAAGGAGTAATTCACTGGATGGTGGTGAAATGGAACAGTGAAAGAATAAAAGATCTCTGCTGGAAATGAGTGGGAAGGAGCACTCATTAAAATCTGCTATGGGCATTTGTCCAGTTTAAAAAAAAAAAAATCAGCTGTCTGAATATGGATTGATTTACTTCTGAATTTTAAATTTTGTTCCATTGATCTGTGTCTTTTGACTATCTTAGCTGTGTAGTAGGTTTTGAGATCATGAAGTGAGAAATCTCATCCTTTGTTATTCGTTTTAGTAGTTCTTGCTTATCCAGGGTCTTTCCTTTCCATATGAAGTTGGTGATAAGTTTTTCCATCTCTTGAAAGAATGATGTTGAAATCAGGATTGGGATTGTGCTATCGCTGTAGTTAATTTTGTGTTGTTGTTGTTGCTAGATGCTGCCAAGTCGGTTCTGACTCATAGCAACTCTGTGCATGACAGAACATAACCCTACCCGGTCCTGTGTCATCCTCACAATCATTGCTACACTTGAGCCCCTTGCTGCTGCCACTGGTGCCAATCTCTCTCGTTGGGTGTCTTCCTCATTTTCGCTGACCCTCCACTTTACCAAGCATGATGTCCTTCTCTAGGGATTTATGTCTTCTGATAATATGTCTGAAGTATGAGAGACAAAATCTGGCCACCCTAGCTTCTAAGGAGCATTCTAGCTGTATTTCTTCCAACATAGATTTGTTTATTCTTCTGGCAGTCCGTTATACTCTTAATATTCTTCTCCAGTACTGTAACTCAAACTTCTTTTATGGTCATCCTTATTCACAATCCAACTTCTCCATGCACATGAGGCTACTGAAAATACCATGGCTTGGGTCAGCCACACCTTTGCTCAAACTGACATCTTGTGCAGCAGATTTGTCTAATGCAGTACATCATTTGATTTCTTGACTGTTGGCTTCCATGAGTGTTGATTTTGGATCCAAGCAAAATGAAGTCTTTGATAACTTCAATCTTTTCTCCATTTATCATGATGTTATTTATTGGTCATGGTGAGGATTTTTGTTTTCTTTACACTGAGGTATAACCACACTAAAGGCTGTGGTCTTTGATCTTCATCAGTAAGTATTTCATGTCCTCTTTGCTGTCAGTAAGAAAGGTTGTATTATCTGCATATCACAGGTTGTTAAAGAGTCTTCCTCTAATCCTGATGCTATATTCTTCTTCATATAATTCAGCTTCTCGGATTATTTGTTCAGCATATAGATTGATTAAGTATGGTGAAAGAATACAATCCTGGCACACATCTTTCCTGATTTAAACCACTCAGTGTATCCTTGTTCTTTTCGAATGACTGCCTCTTGGTCTATGACAGACGAATGATGGAACTTCGGGTAGTATTGGCATTTTTACAGGATCTTCCTATCCTAGAGTATGGCATATTCATTCTTCTGTTTATGTTGGTCTGTTTTGGTTTCTTGTAGTAATGTTTTGTCATTTTCTTTGTGTAGGTCTTTTGCTTCTCTAGTTAGATTTATTCCAAAGTATTTCATCTTTTGGGATGCTGTTATAAATGGTATTGTTGTCCTTTTCAGAGGTTTATTTTTAATATAAAGAAATTCAACTATATTTTGTATGTGGATCTTGTACCCTGCCAGTTTGATGAATCTTTCATGAGTTCCAATAATTTTCTTGCCAGGTCTTTGGGGTTTTATATGCATAGGATCATATTATCTGCAAATAGAGAGAGTTTTACTTCTTCTCTTCCAATTTGGATGCCTTTAATTTCTCTTTCTTGCCTTAGAGCTATGCCTAATACTTCCAGTACAATATGGAATAGGAGTGGTGATTCTTATCATATGGTTCCACTTTCAAGGGAAATGCTTTCAGTTTCTTTCCATTGAGAGTAATGTTGTCCATTGGTTTTGAATATATATCCTTAATAGAAGAGTTTCCCTTCTATTCCTCTAAATAAATAAATAACACAGCATGACCAAGTGGTATTCATACCAGGCATGAAAGGATGGTTCAACACTAAAAAAACAATCAATGTAATCTTCCGCATAAATAAAACAAAGGAAAAGAACCATATGATCATATTGATTGATACAGAAAAGGCATTTGGTATAATCTAAAACCCATTCCTGATTTAAAAAAAAAAAAACTCTCAACAAAATAGAAGTAACTTTTAATTTCTTTGGAGCCCTACTGTAATCAGATGCTAAAACTTAGGAAAACTGGCTGGGCATTCATGGAAAAAAGATATATCTTTGGCCTGTTCTGTTTCAAAATGTTCTAGATATATCCTCATAACAACAGTTAGATGTTTGTCAAATTTACTGCATTACCAAAGGCCTAGATAAATTCCTGAGATGAAAAGAAAATACAGCCCCAAATGAAATAAATGAATACCACAGCTAAATTGCCTTAATGGACAGAAAATGGCTTCGTGCTTATAAGAAAAAATTCTAAATTTCAATTTTGCTTCTGTAAACAGCACATTCTGCCATCTTAAGACATATGAGTTATGTCTGTCTCTGCCAAAAATCACAAGACCTTTCATTCTTGTTCTCATGATCCACTGCAATACTCTATTCAGAATTTTCTGGTATGGATATATATATATGAATTTTTTGAAGTCCCTTTCTGTATGTATAAGTATGTGTTTGTATATGGACTGAAAGGTGGTTTAACTGAAAGGTCAGCAGTTCAGACTCACAAGTCACTCCTCAGAAACCATATACAGGGTCACTATGACTCGGAACTGATTCACTAGCACTTAACAACTATGGTGGTGGTGGTGGTGGTTGTGTACCGTGGAGTCAGTTCTGACTCATAGCGACCCTGTACAGGGTTTCCGAAGCTGTAAATCTTTACGGGAGCAGGAAGCCTCATCTTTCTCCCACAGAACAGCTGGTAGTTTCTAACTGCTGACCTTGCGGCTATACATACATAGTTATAGTTAAGATAGTGTGCCATGGAGTTGATTCCGACTCATAGCGAACCTGTATAGGGTTTCTGAGGCTGTAAGTCTTTACAGGTGCAGAAAGGCTCATCTTTCTCCCATGGAACAGCTGGTAGTTTCAAACTGCTGGCCTTGAGATTAACAGCCCGACTTATAACCACTACGCTACCAGAGCTCCTTTATGTATATATGGACACTGGTGTGATGCTGTAAAATAAACAAAGTCAGGACTGCTAACCAGAAGGACGATGGTTCAAACCCAGCAGTCACTCATCAAAAACTCTGTACCGGATCGCTATGAGGTGGAACTAACTTGACAGCAAATAACAACAACAGTGTCTGTGTGTGTGTGTGTGTGTGTTGATCTTGGTGTGGCTCTGTAGGATAAGTGCTGGACCTCAAGGTCGGTTTGAACCACCAGGTCTGTGGTTCTAACTCACCAACCACTCCTCAGAAACCCTATACAGGGCTCCTATGAGTCAGAACCAACTTGACAATACTGTTCCAACTCATTGCAGCCCTGTGTAGGGTTTCTAAGGAGCAGCTGGTGAGTTTGAACCATCAACCTAGTGGTTAGCAGTCCAGTACTTACCTATAGCACTTGTTGTTTGTTTTTAAGTGCTGTTGAGTTGGTTCCGACTCATAGAAACCCTGTGTAGGGTTTCTGAGGAGCAGTTGGTGAGTTTGAACCACCAACCTGGTGGTTGAAACTGGCCTTGCAGTCCAGCGCATTATCCTGTAGTGCCACACCAGGACTCCAGCATCTGTAGCATGTCCTAACTGTGATAATTAGAAATGTCCTCATGGGGGCCAAGTGTCCGCAGAGGGCAAACCACTGCTCAAGAACCCTGTCGATGGTTTCCCAGATGCCACTCCTGTGGGTATAGCCACGTGAGAAACCAGAGAGATGGGGAAGCAAGGAAGAGAATGTCCAGAGATTGATCTGGAGGGCTTGGTTGGGAGGCATCCTGGGCCAGGACAGTGAGGTCAGGAAGAATAATTGTAGAGGGCCAGAATCCTTCTAAGAGGAGGAGGGTGTTGAGGGCACAACAAGAAAAGCAGAGCTGATGTTCCCAGCACACGGCTCTCACAAAGAGGGCATTGTGACCAGTAGTCCAAGGGCACAGCTGGCTCAGGAAGACCCAGCAAGAGGTAGCAATGGACATTCAGCTGTGCTCAGTAATGAAATGTGTAGAAATCTTGGAGTGGAAACAAAACACCTTTGTTTGCCAGAGAGGTATTTGGCATCACTAAAGTATGGAAGTAGGTCGCAGGGTTCCTTCCAGCTACAGGGTGGGATTCCAGAGGAGAACTTCTAATCTTTGCAGGCAGAGGTGACCTGAAGAAGGAGTCTGGCAAGCAACAGACTCAGAGGGACTGAGATCCTAGCTGTCTTGGTCACAGGCGGGAGGCAGAAGGCCGACTTTCCAGTCAGAGAGGGGAATGAAAGCAGAAATGCAGCTGACTAGACACAGTGGAGCCTGCACCAGAGAACTAAAGCTCCTTAAATTCCTCCTGACATGGAGCAGAACTGTCCTCAGAGCCTGGGGCGAATAGGTGGTCAGAGAGCATTGCTCAGTGGACAATACACGTGAGGACAGATTGATACAATTATACTGGGTCCTGTAAGGTGGGATAAAGCAGTCAGTTTTCCTATAGAAAAGACCCCTAGCAGTGAGTCAAAGAATGTGCCCCTTCTCATTTTTAATGACTATTCTAAATTTCCTTTCAAAATGACAGTATAATGATCAATGGGTAAAATATACTTTGGGCATTTTATAGTGCTTGAGCAATAAATTTATTATCTTAATTTTTTATAGCAATTTCTAGCCGTTGCAGCTTTGATTTCATGACTTGTTGATGGTATCTGTGATTTATATGATGCCTACTTAGAGGCACAATCCTTGATCATGAAATTTTTCCTATGGGAAAATATAACTTGCTTTATGACCATTCACTTTATGACGTGCTTTCCAGAAATAATGTGTGGCAATGGCAAGAAGTCTGTAAAGTGGATGTTTTTGTGAATTTTTGTGCTTTTGACCCTACTATTTTTAATTATCTTCTAGGGACGTATAGTGATTAAAATTTGAAAATTTCTTTATAAAAGTGTGTGAAACACAAGGAACATGAATAGGTGGATTCGCAAACTGGTTTAGATTGAGTATTCTATATGTATCTTCTAGTTCATGAAAAAAATGCACCCAGGTTGAATTAGATGAAATCTCCATTTTCATAGTTCAAAAAAAGAGTTGAGTACCAATAATTTCATACAGCACAATAATGTTAACTTAAAATAATTTTTTTGTGTGTGAAATGAGTATTCTGGGTTTGATTGCTTTCTTAAAAATTCAGAAATTCATTTCCCTGAAGACAGAGCTAAAAACTGTTGCTGTATATCATGCTGGGCATGGCTGGAATTCAGCAAATTATTCTTGCTTAGAATTGTTGGTTGTTTCTATTGGAACAACAGTTCTGAACCCTGTCTGCTTGTGAAATCCCTTGGGGAACTTTTAAAAGTACTGATAAATGGGCCTCACCCTAGACTCATTAAAATTCAGTCTTGGGAGGTAAAATGGGGTGGGCTAAGACACAAACCCTTGTGTTTTTGTTCTTTAGGTGATATAATGTGCAGCTGTTTTGAGAATCATCACACCAGAATCTCACTTGAAGGAGTCTCTTCTCAATGAATCTTTTCTACATCTTAGAAACAATAGGTTCAAACATAACAATTGTGAAGATGGCGTAGGAGTGAGCAGTGTTTTGTTCTGTTATGTATAGGGTCACTCTGAGTCACGGCTGACTTGATGGCACCTAACAACAACAAATGCCTCAGAAAACAAAAGCATACCACCAGTGCTCCTGACTTTGCAATTTTGCTTTGGACCAACAGTGCAAAGATAAAACAAAATGGTATGGCTCTCTTAGCTACCTAGACTCTGGCCACTCCCATTTGAAAACAGTTGAGCTTGGTTGAGTCCATGTTTTGGTTGGCACGTACTTGGATACCTACCAAGTACATGGGTCTGTGCTAGGTATTTCAGGGAAGTAGATTAATGGCTAGTGGAAAGAGAAGAGTTTTGCCCCTTTAAAAAGTCAGGCAGTTACAGAAAATATAGGCAAATCTATAAAGACAGAAAGTAGAATAGTGGTTGTTTAGTGCAGGAAGTTCTGGTGTGGCACTACAGGATAATGCGCTGGGCCACAAGGTTGGCAGTTCAAACTCACCAGCTGCTCCTCAGAAACCCTGCACAGGGTCGCTGTGAGTCGGAACTGATTCGACGGCACTTAACAGCAACAGTGCAGGGAAGGTTGTGGGGAAATGAGAAGTGATTCTTAATGGATATAGGAACTTTTGAGAGGGGATAATGAAAATGTTCTCAAGTTGTGGTGGTGGATGCACTACTCTGAATATACTAGAACCCATTGAGTTGTATAAATGGGTACATTGTGCAGTCTGTGAATTATATAGTAATGAAGCTGGTACTAAAATATATATATATACTTTACACTGAATATTTAAATTAGGAACCACAGGGATTAAACTCAATGCTATATACCCATTCCTTTCTATTGAGACAGATAATGAAAATGGGGAAAATAGCTAAGAGCAAAATAAAGTAAATCCTGCTCAGAGGAATTTATTCACTATCTATATTCCAAATTGCACCTGATTGTTAGGTCTGGAAGATGGGCCAAAAGCCATGCAGATATCCTTGTACAGCCACTGGATACGAAAAAGAAAACAGTAACTTTCAAAGGCAGCTGTATTAATTCATTTACTCACCACACAATGATTCCAATTGTGACGGTTTAAAAAAAAATGATGTGGTACCAAGCCATTCTGCCAACAGTCTCTGCTTTTCTGTCTTGGGTTCGATACTTCATTGCAGGGGTCACACAGGACTCAGACACCAATCTCAGAGTGATGGGGTTTAATAGTAAAGTGAACAGGTGACAATTTGGGGTCAGAAATGCTCAGGGCACAGTTGTTCCAGTCAGCTGTTGATAAATGCCCACAGGACACACCACTCCACCATAAGCCTCAGCCTAAAGGCCCTTGGCTCTAGCTCTGTGGGTCAGCAAACCTAGTGAGGTGGAGGCACCTCACTCTACAAGCAAGTTTCCTCCTCAGAGTCACTCAGCTTTACTTGTTCTGTGTGTTGGGAAGCCCACTGCTCTGTCCCAACTCATAGTGACCCCATATGGCAGGGCTGAACGGCCTCCTAGGGCTTTCTTGGCTCTGATTTTTACAGAAACAGATTGCCAGGTCTCTGTCCTTTAGGATGTTGGGTGGGTTCAAACTGTCAGCTTTTCAATTAGCAGCTGAGCACTTAACTGTTGTGCCACCAGGGTCCCTGTGGACGTGCTGTGTTGTTGGGTGCTGTTGAATTGGTTCTGATACATAGCAACTCTATGGAGGGTTTCCAAGAGCAGCTGGTGGTTAGCAGTCCAGTGCTTATCTTACAACTCTACACCAGGACTCCTTAGAACCTTAATTTCTTTGCAATGATGACAAAGTATCCCAAAGGGATTTACCACGCCCAGAATGCTGTCAACATTTGGCCTCAAATGGATTTTAAAAAGGCAAATTCTCCAAAAGATATGGGGAAAAAGCCCATTTTCCCTTGATGCCCCTCATTCTCTCCTAAGTAGCAACAAAGTGGGCCTCCCAACCTCACTCTTCCTTCCACCTGAGACAGATGCAGGTAAGGAGACATGTGACCAAAAGGGGGAACAGCAAGAGGGACAGAAGGAGAGGGAGTGGCTTTAGTATCTGTCCTTCCAGTGTCTCAGACTCAAGAGTCTGCTCTCTAGGACCTTTTCATTCCTTGCAGACAACCCTCAGCCTTCCTAGCCCAGCCTAGTCGTGAAGGTTTACCTGTGACCTTGCCCTCTTGCAACTTCCTGTCATGCTTGGATTTTTGTATCAAGTCATGTAGAACCTCGCTTGAAAGCAGCTTTTGTTTCAGTTTTGCCAAGTTTATAGCTTAGCTCTTCCTTCCTTAGCTTCTCATTTCCTAAATCCACACTAGGTTAATGCTCTTAGGCTCTGTGTAAGGCTTTGCACTTGCTGGAATCTGGGCACATAGTGGCTGTTCACTGCTAGTGAAGTCAGCCTGTCCCCAGTGCCTTTGACCTCCTCTGAACTCCCGGAACCCCAGTTGCTTGAACCCCTCTTTTCTCACTTATTATCTCCTCCTTCATCCTATTAGTTAACATTCCATGTTACCTACCCTATCTTCCCAACCAGCACTGGTCTCGTAAGAGACACTCAATGAAGCAGGGTTGAGTCATCTGTTAGCTGACAAGTACACCCTAGGTAGTGGTGAAGGGTGATAATTGTCCCGATATCCAAAACCATGCCTAACAGCGGGGTATCTCAGGAGTGCACGCAGACATGCTGCTGTCCATCTGCCTGGTGCCCCTGCCCCTCTTGTTTGCCCAGCTTTGTCCTTCTACCCACTCCAGTTCCCTAACTGCTCACAGTTTAGATCTCATTGGTCCTCCAATCTGCTATCCATCGGCACCGGCCTTTTCTTAGTTTCTATATTTTGTGGGGGTTTGGTTTGTTTGTTTGTTTTAATTTTGTGTGTGGTTTCTGATTGATGTTGAAAGTAGGGAAAGAATTGGTGGCATTTGAAAGGAAAAGGTTCCTAAAGGCCTTAAGGATCCTTAATATTTCAGACAAACATTCGACAGGTCTGTAAGGGGAACAGTAATGCTGGTGAGATACACACACTTCAGGATAATCAACCGTGTGAAATCAAAAGAGTAGCACTCACCCAAGAAAAGATAAGGAAGAAGGAGGAATGGAAATTGGGAAAACTGGGAGAAATGGGATACACGATGTCTCATTTTGGGCACTGCAGTTAATGAGATGAAACAAAATGTGTATGAGTTGTTGAATGAAAAACTGAAATGCTGTGGAAACCTTCACCCAATGCACGAAAAAAAAAAAAGTTTAAAAAATTCTTATTATTTTGTGTTGGACAAAACATGGGAAGAGTAGATGACAAGACTTGTTGGAGGGGACAGATGGAAACTAGAATTAGCCCAGTCAGGGACAGTCACGCATTCCCTGCTTCCTGATACAGACTATATTCTGCCTTCTAGAAGAAAATCCTGGTGGCTTAGTGGGTTACGCATTGTGATACTAACCACAAGGTCAGCAGTTTGAATTCACCAGCCTCTCCTTGGGAAAAAGATGAGGCTTTCTGCTCCCATAATTTGCAGCCTCAATAGGGTCGGCACACAGCAGCAGCAGCAGCAGCAGCAGAGAGATTACATTTTCTTCTCCATAACTTTAAGGTAAAGAATTGAAAAGGAGCCGTTTGGAAGGAGGGCATCATAAGAGAGCTGAGCTCCTGATATCATTCCTTTAGCCTGACTATTTCTGGAACCTGTTTGCCAGCATCTGCCTCTCATTTCTGATGCCCGTGTCTCCTACTTTGTTGCATATCAGAGTCACAGAACATAAATAACAGAGTTGAGTGGTTCATCAGTTCATAATAGGACACAATGTGGCCAATGTCAGGTCCCCTCCTCCCAGCCTGGATGCAACACTTCTTCTCTCTTTCATATACATAAAGTTGAGATTTTGTGATGAGGATGGAAGAGGTTGAAGGAAGAAACTGTGAGGAGAACTAGCTTCCCAGTAAATGAATGGTAGCCAAACATTTGGGCCATAGATGACAGAACCCTTCAGCTGAACCCTCATGTGCCCCTATAGGGGGTGCCCATTGGTGCCCACGGCAGCTGCTGAAATAACTGGAATCTAAACCGAGGAGTTTTGGGGTTGTGCATGCAGTTAAGTGCTGTACTACTAACTAAAAGGTTAACAGTTCAAACCCATCGAGAGGCAACTTATAAGAAAAGTCTGGCAATTTGTTTCCAAAAGATCCCAGCTTTGAAAACCATGTGGAGCACAGTCCTACTCTGCACAGTATGGGGTCACCATGAGTTGGAATTGGCTCAACAGCAACTGATACTTGAATGGCCCCATCCAAAGACCCCCTTCATCCAGCTCAGCACCATATTCACTCTGTCTTGATTAGCTCCTGCCCCTTCTGCTAGGAGTGAGCTTCTGTGACTCCATCTCCATCTAGCTCACCCAGGCCGTGTGCTCACCTGCCAAACACTGGCCACATTGACTTGGCTAATTTCATACATATGAATTGTTTTATACATTGCTGGGAATGTTCAATAAATGCAGGGGCCAAGGACCAGCTGAAATCAATTCAAGAACCTTTTCATGTGTCTCCACCGTATGTGCACATCCTGGGCCACTGAATCGTTGAGGGCATAAAGGAAAGATCTTTGGAGCACTGCAAATGGTTGGTCCAATGGGGTTGGTCAAGGATGTTAGTGTGTTGTTGTTGTACATTGTTGTTGTTGCCATTGTCTTTTATAATTATGGCAACAGACTTCTGCACAGTATCCTTTACAGACTCTTAGAAAACAAACCTCTGCACAGTGTCCTTTATAAGCACTCAGAAAAATAATGACTGTACTGTTTAGAGGAACACAGGATTTTAAATTACTGCAAGAGAATCTGGAGACAGAGAAAGTTCTTAGGTCTACTTTTACACAATAGATCTTCATACCATTATTCTATATATAATCTTTTCACCAAAACACTGTCGCCTGTTTCTGTCAACAAAAGACCTCTTTGTTTTGATAGCCAAGAGAAACCTTAAGCTCAGTAGAGACAACAGAACAGACTTTTTTTTTTTTAACTGGTTTTTTTTTTGTGAATTATGTGATAGTTTGCATGGGAGAACATTAGCTTTACATTCATCCTATCTTATTTCGTTACATTGACTATAAAAATTGGGGGGTGGGGGGGTGGCTACAAGGGCAAGAAGTGACTGGCTTTCAAGCTTTCAAGAGGGAGCCTAAATCCAGAAGGTGTGGAGGAAGGTAGAATCTCCACTGAGTAGCATCCAATCTGTCTGGGCGGGATTGATGAAAGGAAATGCGGGTAGCACTCATGTGGTACAATTACTATTAAGACTGACTGTGAGGATTGGAAATGTAAAGGTAGAAGTTTTGTAGCAAAAGGAAGGGAGTGGCTGACTTTACAGACCAGGAACGGAGGTCCCTGGGACCAGCAAGTGACAAGAATGGAGTGCAGGACCCTTACCCAAAGAAACAGTGACAACAGAGATGGAGGCAGAGAACGTGGAAAGATGGAGCAGCTGGAAACTGTAGACCCAGAGAGCTAGAGTAGCTGTGTGCTGACAACCAGGGGGCAGGCTTACCGAGTATACACTTTGGTTGGTTGATGATGCATGGAGGGGATTGTAACCAAGGCAGTGTAACAATATATGATAGGATGAATGTAAAGCTAATGTTCTCCCATGTAAACTATCACATAATTCACAATAAAACAGTTTTT
>NW_006408521.1:19852176-19858866 GCF_000296735.1 Chrysochloris asiatica
ATTGTAAATGGTATTGCTTTCCTAATGTCCTTTTCAGCACTGTCATTATTGGTATAGAGGAATCCAACTGATTTTTGTATGTTGCTCTTATATCCTGCCACTTTGCTGAATCTTCCAATGAGGTCTAGTAGCTTTTTCACTGTGTCTTTGGGGTTTTCTACATATAGGATCATATCGTCTGCAAACAGAGAGTGTTTGACTTCCTCTTTGCCAATTTGGATGCCTTTAATTTCCCTGTCTTTCCATATAGCTCTTTCTAAGACTTCCAGCACAATATTGAATATGAGTGTTGACTAAGGGCATCCTTGTCTGGTTCCTGTTCGCAGAGGGAAGGCTTTCAGTTTCTCTCCATTGAGAGTAATATAGGCTGTTGGTTTTGTATATATGCTCTGAATTATGTTGAGGAATTTCCCTTTAATTCCTACTTTTTTAGTATTTATCAGGAATGGATGTTGAATTTTGTCTAATGCCTTTTCTGCATCAATCGATACGATTGTGTGGTTCTTTTCTTTTTTCTAAATATATGGTGGATTACATTGATTATTTTTCTAATGTTGAACTATCCTTGCATCCCTGATGTGAATCCCATTTGATCATGATGTATTATTTTTTTGATGTGCTGCTGGATTCTGTTGGCTAGGATTTTGCTGAGAATTTTTGCATCTATGTTCATGAGGGATATTGGTCAATAATTTTCTTTCTTAGTGACATCCTTCCCTGGTTTTGGTATGAGGGCTATGCTTGCTTCATGAAATGTATTAGGAAGTTTTCCATCCTCCTCTAGCTTCTGGAATGATTTGAGTAGAATTGGTGACAGCTCTTCCCTAAATGTTTGGTAGAGCTCACCAGTGAAGCCATCTGGACCTGGATTTCTTTTAGTTGGGAGTTTTTTGATGATCTGATCAATTTCTTCTTTTGTTATGGCTCTGTTCAGGTTTTCTACTTCACTGTGTGAACGTTTAAGTAGGTCGTGTTTTTCTAAAAATGTATCCATCTTTTCTAAGTTTTCAAAGTTGCTGGAGCACAACTTTTCATAGTACTCTGTTATCCTTTTGATTTCCTTTGGTTTCATGGTGACATCGCCCATGTGGTTTCTAATGCATGTTATTTGTGTCTTCTCCCTCTTTTCTTTTGTTAGATTTGTCAGTGATCTGTCAATTTTGTTCACCCTTTCAAAGAACCAGCTTCTTATCCTGTTGCGTCTTTCTATAGTTTTTCTGTTTTCTATCTCGTAGCATAGTGGTTACGAATAGGGCTGCGAACCTCAAGGTCAGCAGTTCGAAACTACCAGCTGTTCTATGGGAGAAAGATGAGGCTTTCTGCTCCCATAAAGATTTACAACCTCGGAAACCCTGTACAGGGTCACTAGGAGTCGGAACCGACTCCACGGCACATTAACAACAACAATCTTTACTATTTCTTTTCTTTTGGTGGCTGTAGGTTCCCTTTGTTGGTCTGTTTCTAATTGTTGTAGATACTGTGTTAATGTGTTAATTTTGATTCTTTCTTCTTTTTGCATGTGTGTATTTATTGCAGTAAATTGTCCTCTCAGCACCGCTTTTGCCGTAACAGAATAGACTTTTTAAATGATAAAACATAACAACTGAAATGAATTATTTTTGGAATGCAAATTGGAAGGTTGTGTGTGTGTGTGTGCTTCATAAAACTTTAGTCCTCAGTTTTGAACAACTCTAGTGGGTTTTTTTTAGAATCTTCTACATGGAATTCTTTGGAATGCAGTTCAGGGTGACAACTAAGTAGGGATGAAGTATAAAGTGGCAACTTTTTCAGTCAGAGCTCTCTGAACAACTTGTCTTTGACCTTCATTTTTCTGAGTGTAATCCCAGCCCTGAACATATATGCTCACACACACACAGCTGAGAACGTCTCTCAAGAACAGGGAAAGCTGAAGCAGAGAGCTTCTAATTCAGCTCCATGAACTTGAGTATAAATAAGTAAGCATGGTGCCACCTGTTTACTTGTTTATTTATTTTTCGTTCCCTGGTATTTTTCAATCTCCTTGAGAGCTTACCTTTGCACTGTTATCTTCCAGAGACAGAGGGGAAGGTGGTGATGTTTCCTTCAGTAATTGTGCATCTATTTCTAGATCTATACCTCCAACTACACAGGGCCAGTCCTAGGTCCTGGTCCACTCTGTTGGATGCCTGTGAACATGGTTATATCATGGTTGTTAATGAAGTGGACGAGCTCTGTCTTATTCTAGTTTGGAGTAATCACACCACCACGTTATAAGAACCCCTAGAGTTATAGTAATCGTTGTTTCCTTAAAGGCAGTGACTTTTCTGTTTGATATTACATCCTCAGTACTAGCATGACGCCCCATTATTGGTGTTGTTAAGTGCCATCAAGTCTATTTCGACTCACAGTGATCCTGTACAGGCTTTCAGAGACGGTGCATCTTTGCAGGAGCAGAAAGCCTCATCTTTCTCCCGTGTAACGACTGGTAGGCTTGCACTGGCAAGCTGTGATTTGCAGTCCAGTGCTGATGATCCAGAGCTCTGTGTCATGATACTTTTAGAAGGGAGATATCAGTATAAAGATTATAACCCTTCAGGTGTAAACCCCTTTTCACTATTGAAGGTACTTCTTTGGTAGTTTGCTGAGAAAATATTTGTGAGAGGAAATGGTTTGGGACTAGAATTGTGTACTCTTGTTAAGACTCAGCAGTAACTCCCCAGACTCATTGCTCCATCCATGTGGAATACTTGACATGTCCTGTGCTCTCTACTTAGAGCATTTCCCCCCTCTTATAACATTCATCCCTCACTTTTACCAAGCTAACTCTTGTCCTCAGGTTGGGTCTTAGATGTCACCTCCTAGAAGATGCCCTCCTTGTCTTTCTAAGACCCTCCTGTGTGCTCTGGAAGCACGTTGTGCTCACACCATTGCAGAATTGCATGCTATAGTGCCATTGTCCATTTTCTTGCCTACTTTCCCTGATACTTAGTAACCTGCTTGAGGACAAAAAAAAATTTATTCATTTTGTCTCCAGTTCCTGGCACAACATTTGGCATATCTTGCACATTCAATAAATATTTGTTGAGTGAATGAATGAATGGCGTCCAAACAAGAAAGGCACAGATTTATTTTATTCTTTAGAAGGTAAAGTACAGCTAGAGGCCTTGTCTATATCTTCCATGGATGCCAGTCCAAGCTTCAAAGGATACCTCTGAGGGAGACCCCTATCTAGCCTGACTGTGACTTGTTTGTTGTTGTTGTTGGTAAGTGCCGTCGAGTTGATTCTGAGTCATAGCAATCCTGTATCAGGTTTCCAAGGAGCAGCTGGTGGGCTTGAACCACTGACCTTGCTATTCAGACCGATTTTGCAGTCCAGCGCATTAGCCCACAGCACCACACCAGGACTCCTGACTGTGACTTAGAGCCTAGCCTAATGGGGAAATCCTGGGCCCCCACCTCCAGATAAAGGGCAGTTTAAGTTGCAATCCCTTTTTTTTTTCCCACCAAGCTAGGCTCTATTCATATTGTTCTGTATCCTTCCTTAACATCTCCATCCTGTGCAGGTTGTGCGCCCTTGTCTTTCTAGACCCAACAGTTCCTCTCCCAGACTCCATGTCTTCCTGGCCAGTGGGGGCTCATGGGACCCTGGTGGTCTCTATTCCATCTGCTCTGCCTGAAGTGTGTTCACTAACTGGTTGCTAAGCCAGGTTTGTTGTTGTTGTTGTTAAGTACCACTGAATCAATTCTGACTCATAATGACCCTATACAGGGTTTCCAAGGAGCGGCTGTCCTTGCAGTCAAACCGACCTTGTGATTGAGTGCTTAGAGTCTGTGCTGATGTTCTAAATGAGGGTGGGGAACATCCGTCCCATAAGCCTGAAATCATTTGGTCTGGCTCTGCCAAGATAACCACAGTCCGAGCCATTACATTATAGCAGGCTAATTTTCAAGGTAGTAATTTTGTATGACTTGCGAATGATGTTATAAATATCCAAATGATCTTTGACAAAAAAGGAGGGGTTCCCCACCCATGTTAAGCAGTTCTTAAGTCTTATTGGTGAGCCCGAGGCTCTGAAGTGGGTGTCACAATGCCTGAACTAGCAGACAGTTTACATGGTGTCCTAGTTCCAGTGTTGGCTTGAGTTCCTGAGAACCCCTTGAGTTCCTTGAGAACCCCTTGAGTTCCTTGAGAACCCCTTGAGTTCCTGTTCCCCCTTATCATGGATTGAATTGTCAATGAATTTGAATTGAAACAAAAATATGTGTCAACTTGGCTAGGCCATGATTCTCAGTGGTTTGGCAGATGAGTAATGATGTCATCATCCCCTATGATAGAATTAAGGTAGGATTTTTGTTAAGTGCTATAGAGTCAATTCCAACTCATAGTGACCCTGTAAAGGGTTTCTGAGGAGCAGCTGGTGGGTTTGAACTACCAGCCTTGTGGTTAGCAGTCCAGTGCTTATTCTACAGCACCACACCAGGACTTCCAGGTGGGATACAACATCCTTCAGGACAGTCCTAATCTGAAGTAAGAGGAGTACTAAAGTTGAGTAAGCACTCCCTGGGGTGTGCAAAATGAGAGAGATAAGTAAGCGGAGAAGAGCGGCCTCAGCACCACCCAGAGAGAGAGCCAGGGGCAGAGCACATCCTTTAGACCTGTGGCCCCTGCTTTTAGACCCTCCAAGACGAGGACCTGATTGAGACCAAGACACATGCTGAAAGGAGGCCTGAACCCGGAGCCAACAGAGAAAACCTTCCTCTACAGCTGGCTCCTGAATTTGGACTTCTAGCTGAATTCAGAGAATAAATTTCTGTTTGCAAAGAAATCCCCTTGTGGTATTTCTGTTATAGCAATATTAGATAACTTAAACTCCAGGGGTCTTGAGGAAAGGATTGTCCCTAGCTCCTCTCTGGTAACCATGCACTTGGCTCCCCTTACAAAAGAGGCCTTCAAAATTTAAATCACTGCAGACACCCAAGGCACAATAATTTATCTCAGTTTGCCTAGAGCAAAAGAGAAAAGAGAGTCAGAAACAAGATGAGACAATGGAATATGTAGTTGATTGCCTCCATGAACAATTGCCCCCTTTTACCATGAGACCAGAAAAAGTAGCTGGTGTTAAACTGTCATAACTGAGCATTTTGATAAAAGGTTCTTTAAATGAATCCTGATCTAAAGGGGTGATAAAAATGCAGAACAGAATTTCAAGTTTTCATGAACTCCAGACTGTCTTCAAACTATTGCCCGGAGATAATCTTAAATAATTTTTTCTTTATTTTTTTAACTTTTTATTGTTAATTGAGTGAAGATTAACAGATATGATCAACATATTATACAGTTTATTTCATCTCAATGATTACAAACCCCTTCCAACAATAGTTATCCAACTTCCTCCCTGTGGTTTCCCTTTTACATCTTATAGTTCACAACTGAACCAAGCAAAAATATTTGATGTGCACATACAAAACAAAAAAATATATATTCATTTAAATGTCCTAAGAAAATACTCTGAAAGTCAACCTCCTGACCCCAGGCATATCATCTTACTCAGTCAATGGCCTAGAGCCCGCAGCTGCTCTGTATCACCATGCTAGCACCTCTGCCACCATCTCTGCTGTTGCCACTTTTCTAGGTAGGATCTTATGCTCCACTCTTGCTCTTCCTTCTTAATGGCCCTGAGATTGTCTGTTCCTGAAATGAAAGATTAACTACTCCCCCCTTTAAGTTACATTTTTGACAATCACAATTAATCCTGCTAACCTTTACTCCCAATTGAATCCTATCACCAGATCCATATGGAGAAGAAGGAAACGATTCAATGGAAATTATAAATTACCCTCTTTAATCTGAAACAAAGCCCACTCATGAAAGCTTGTACCCCATTTTGGTAGCCAATGTCTAGATTGCCCACCCCTATCAACATAGTGCACTGAGGAAACAAGCTTGTTCCTGATATGAAGAATCCCTCCATTCCAGTTGGAATTTTCAGCAACTGCATCCATAAGCAAAGGTCCAGTTCATCAAATTGTAGCAATTTACATTTGCTCACGGTATCAAGCATCTTTATCTTCCTCTGGTCAAGTTCTGGTCAGCTAGCCATCCAAACTAGCTGCAAGTTTGGGAGTTCTCGCATGCCTCCCTACACTTCAGACCAGCTGGCTACTTCAGTCTCAGCATTAGCCCCAAGCAGCTAGGTTAGTATCCATGGGCTCATTAGTTCACACATCTTCCTAAACTTCAGCCCAGCCAGGCCTTCCTCTTCTCTCTCTCTTATCTCAAGGTCAACATTGTCAATGGAGCCTGGCCACACTCAGTCCATGTCTTCATTGCTGGTTTCTCCCACTTCCACTCAAAAGTAGACCCAGGTGGTTACCATTGAGCATACTAGACTGCTCATGGGTTCTCTTTGAATTAGTTTTATTGTTGTTGTTGTTAAGTGCCGTCAAGTTGGTTCTGACCCATAGTGACCCTGTATAGGGTTTCCGAGGAGCAGCTGGTGAGCTTGAACCGCCGACCTTGCAGTTCAAATGGCTCTGCAGTCTGGAGCATTAACCCACAGTGCCACACCAGGACTCCTGAGTTAGTCTTAGGAGGGGGTTTTCCCTGATGGACTGACTTTTCTTGCCTTGGTGCCTTCAAAGCAAATAGCTTGTTTGATATTCTATAATCTTGAATTCTTAAACTAAAATTATCCCCTGATATTTTTACAA